>NC_139634.1:28363119-28610619 GCF_964638095.1 Poromitra crassiceps
CGAGTTGTGGGCTACAGAGCAGAGTGTTCCCTCACCTGTTTTGCTCATTTCTCCTCAAAGCCATCCATTACTATTTTTACTGCTTCCAATTAAACTTCTACTTTTTATCCCACCCGACCGAATTATTTAGACAGCTGTTGCCGTCTCCGTGGCAACAATAGAACACTCGGTCCAGCCAACCAATGAAAATGTAAGACAAATCAATGACGGCGCCTGTGACCTTACAAACTTCGTCCGGTACAAGACACTGTCAGACGAGACAATTGTGTCCTTTAGACGTCATTCTTATCTTCAGACTGCCTGTGGACAGACACGTGTCTTATAACCATAAGACAGCCTTGGAGCTGAGATCTGTCGCAAGGTCTCCTTTAGTGCTCGTATGAGAAGCCCACATCTTTCTAAATGCATATACAGTACAGTAATTGCCTGCAATTTCAGCTAGCAGCAGCGGGAATCAGAGTAATTGGAGTTAACGTCAAGCTGAGACCTTTCCAGAGGTCACTCCTTTTCCATTTTGAACCATTTCACATTCAAATTACAAAGAGACATTAGAATGGATGTCATTTCAATGCGTTTCTATCTATATATTTCCTCTTTAGACCAAGGCGCTATGAAAGGGCCCTTGTTTCTTGATGGAGCCTTTGTGGATATAGGCCTTTCATAAGCTGTTTGACTAATACTTTACTTCTCACCTGCTCAGGCTTTCACCAATCAAATAGAAGCACAGGGGTCAGGGGTCAAGTACAATACCATAGAGACTGCGCTGTAAGATGTGTGCCTGTATAAGGAGCCATTGTCAAACAGTTTTTCCCTCTTCACACTCAGTATTTATTCATATATTCATGCCGAGGGCGGCCTTGTCCCCTCAATGCCTAAGCAGTAAGCAGATGCTATGAAAAAAACAAGCATTTCATCCACATGGACAGTGGCTACAGCCAGTGGAAAGAGACTGAGGGGCAAAGCAGACAAGATGGTGACTGTCTTAGCAAGTGAGTTTCCACACACCCTAATGGCATAAGTGACCCTTTTACCATAACGTGATTTGCTTCAGTAATACCATAACTCTGCTCTAGGCTCTGCGCGCGCGTGTGTGTGTGTGTGTGTGTGTGTGTGCGCGTGTGATGTCTGTGCGCGCGCGTACGTGTGTCTGTGTGTGTGTGCGCGTGCGTGTGTGTGTGTGTGTCTGTGTGTTCCTTATGCGCGTACGCGTGCGTGTGTGCCAAGCCAAGCCAGTAATCGGAACAGGAACCAGGCAAAATAGGATTCAGTGTGCTTGACTCTTGGGCTGAATAGATGGGGAGTTTTCATTTTGTGCCAGCGCTGCTTGTGATGTGTCTGTTTCCCGATGCCTCCTCTCTGAGCCCGCGCGCTTCTAAAAATGCAATTTTACACATGGTCTCTCGGCTCAAGGTGCATCTATAATGCCCCGACAAGTCAGCATATTGAGGGAGGCAGTAATTCGAGTCTGAATATAAGGTTCAAACAGTCACATGGAGAAAGCGTAAAGAACAAGGTTTCTGCATTAGGGATTCTCCATAGATAGGGCTTTTAAGAATGTGCTGTACGGAGGAGAGATGGCTCCAGGATATCCAGTGCTGCCAAAGGAACTTCATTTGCTTTTCTAATTGCAACTTGGCCTTTGTCCTCTGTGCCATCGTGCACACAGGAAGTAACGGATACAAGATGCAATATAAACATTCTCTGAATCCCAATACTCCATCACACAAATGGCCAGAAGCTCTACTGTGATGCTGCATTCCATTGTTCTCGGTTTTGTTCACCGATATAAACACACCTGACATCACAGCAATATGGCAGCGCACGCGGTGATCAACAGAATTACCTTTTTATCTTTTTTTTTAAACTTGATGTAGTGTTTGTTTTGTGAAACAAGCATTAGCACTTAGCCAGCTAGCAACCCTACAGTAGATGCTTGTGAAGCCCATGTTTTCCAAAGCAGATGAACTGGAACGCGTACAGTTGATCGGAACTCGGAAATACCAAGTCGGAACTATCGACTTCCCACTTGCAATGGAATGCAGAATGACATCTGGTTTGTTATTTTCACCATCTGATTGGATGCTCCACATGTAGCCGGGGTAAGAGATGAGTTGTGGTTCCTGGTTGAATTTATTACAGTATCGATTTGTTTTTGAATAATTTGACTGACAATTTGTTGCTACATTATTATTTAATCTAGTGAGGTTTTTATTTTGACGTGCCAAGTTTTATGAAAAACAAAACTGTTACCAAACAGCCACTGGATCCTCTGTTCCCCCCCCCCCCCCCATTTTGTATATCAAAGGGAGTACTGTACATACGGTATCTCTCTTTAGTCAAATCAAACTAAGTTAGGATTGTACAGAAGTAAAAACTTGATTTCTATGTGTTAGCCATTGTTTAAAAAAAAAAAGTCATTGAGGACATTCATAATGAATAGGAGATTGTGATGTGATTCTAAATGATAGTCAAAATGATCAGACAGCTTTTTTAATATGTAATTCATTTGGGGTCAAATCATTTTTGTAATGATTTCATTGCAGAATGAAATCAGGAGCTAAAAGCTACAGTGTCAGCCATTGTAGAAGTTCCAAGTTATGCATGTGCCCTGCACCTCTCCTGCATTACTTCTGTAGCAGCTCCTACCGCCCGTTCCTTTTTGAGCGATGCAAAGTCGAATGCAATAGAAAGAATGCATTGCAAAACGTGTAGCAAATGGACATTCGCTTCAGCAAACGGCTGAAAAGAATTCAAAAAAGAAGTTGTCTGTCTTCATGAAAGAAGCAGCACAGTGCAGCAACCTTACAGCAGTAAGAGAAACTTCCACAATGGCTACATCTTTGCATTGTGCCCATAAGTGATTGTTGTATTTCCCCCGTCTTTTAGGATCATTAAAAACAGTGTGTTTCTACAGAGACTAGAAGGAGAGTCTCAGGTCAAAGACCTGTGAACTGTTCCTCCATTTTAGTGTGAAGCAGGCCTGTGTGTCTGGGCCTATCCATCCCATTGTCTTTTAGCTAGTAACTAATAAACCCATATGACTTGTGCTCATGGTAATTGTGAGAACGAGGAGGCAGGGGCATGAAAAAAACGATCAAAAGCTGTAAAGGTGCCATGTTTGTGGTGATTGGTGGCTAGCTCTTGAATTAAAAAAACTTCACACTCACGGTGCACTTTACCTCACTATACTCTGCCAAGACTGAGAAAGAATTGTTTAATTTGAGTTGTTTGATTATGACATTGCCACTAACAGAGTGAACTATTTGCAGAATGCCATCTTTTGGTAAATAGTTCCCAGCTGCAGTTCCCAGCTGCCACCTAATTCTTTCCCAATGTATTAGTAGCCTACTTACTATTGTGATTTGTGGAAGACCAATTGTTGTTGAATAAACACGCGATGCTCATAATTGTTGTCCAACCATGAGGTTTAAGCTGCCATAGCCCTGCCTACCTTCCTTGTGTCATTCATTCAGTATGTTTTATTGTCTTAAGAAACATTTATATTTGTAACATCTTTAAGTTTATTTTTATCCTTAAGAAAATGATTAAAAAACAAAATGGTTATGCACACTGTCCCTGCATATAATATGTAATGGAATATCATACTAAATAATAACCACTTTGTTATATAAACTGATTTCTGAAAGATATGTCCTGCATTTTGTCTGTTTGCATTTAGCCTACTTATTCACGTGTGTCAGAGGTATACAAATCTGTCTTTCTCTGCCCTTGTTTACTATGCTATTGGCTTTTATCTTCACCTGGCGAGGGAATACTGCTCGATTATTTTGTCAAATCCCCAGACCCAGGTATAAAACTGCATCCCTAGTTGAGTGTCTGCAGGGCAGAAGAAGCCTGTCCCACGCTGACTTATGGACAGGGATTGCAGAGCTCCAGGTGTTAGCACATGATGAATGGGACAGCTCCTACCTATAAAGGCAACATATTTGGACCTTGGTGTCCCCACTCCTTTATCTTGTACAGTGTCAAAGGCAAAGTGATTATGCTGTCATGTCCAACAGTAGCTTAGAGAAATTTGTATCGTCAGGAAAGATGTTTGTTTGTTTATTAAAAACAAAAACAAAAAAAACGCTCCCCCAGTGATAGAGAAGGATTTCATATGGTATAACATTTAAGACAATTTAAAAACCAACCACTACTGTATGTTTCCATTATCTAGGCAATATGTGTTGTAATAATGCTAATAATAATCATCATCATCATCATCAATATTTGAGTATTTTATTTTTTAGTTCTTAGTTTTATTGTAGCATAATAAGAGTACATGGGAGAACTGATGCTTTCTGATTCTGTGTTGTGTGTGTGCCTACCTATGTGAGATGTATTGACCCTCCTGTTCGCAGCACCGTGTGTTTTCCTCTCCTCCTGGGCTGGCTGTCTGCGTCCCAGGAGGGTGTGTCAAACGGCAAGGCAGAGCTGTTCCTGTCCCAGTCCCTTAGCGTTAAGACCCCCCCCCCCCCCCCCCTCTCTTTCCTCTCCAGGGGCGTGTTCTCCCTGCATGTGCCATGTCCCACTCCCCCCCGCTACAGCATGACATCATCAAATACGGCGCTTGACACAGAGAAGTAACCCCTGGCCACAAGGGCCTCTCTTGCTCTCTCCCTGCGCACACACACACACACACACACACACACACACACACACACACGCACACGTGCACACACACACACATCCATTCTGTGAATCCTGGTCCTGGTCTTCTCTGAGTCTCTCCTCCTCCCAGTGTGCAGCCAGACAGATGGAGATTCATCTCTCCACAAGCTGTGATCTGTGTTTAGAGATGTGTGCTGCACAACACAAATCTAATTAGGTTTATTGTTGATCTTGGGAGGTTAATTTGTACTTGGCTCCAAGTAAACATGCTGAACGAGGCCAACCTACTTCCTCACAAGGCACCCGGCACTGCAGCTCTAGAAGAAGAAGGCCACCTTTTTTTATCTTCTTGACTTTCCAGGTGATTCAGAAAGATTATAGCCCCGTGCTATATTTGTCTGGTCTGGTGTAATTGCGCTTTGCACCGAGGGTGAGAGATCTGTCTTGGCTGGGGTGGTGGAACTAGGAATGAGATATGGAAAGTGTGTTTTTTATAATGAGCTTAGAGGCTAGGCTACAGTTGTGTGTACGTGGCTGGTATTACTTTTTTTTCCTCATCCTATTTTATTTTTACACCCCCCAGGTAAGTAGCCTTGTCAGACTCTGAGAGATGAGCCGAGCCCACACACAAGTTATTTTCTTTTCACACGACCCCCCTCCCCCCCCGCCCCACACCTCATCCTCCACACTACACACAGTGGTGTTTCTAACGCGCGGGCTGACAGATCAGTTGTCAACAGAAGTACATAATTATGTCGCATTCTGCATTTCCACCTACTCGAGGATACGCAAACATTATGGAGATGAGACAAAGCGGAGAGAGTAACGACTCCCTCCTTACCTGAGCTAATTCTGTCGCAGGCGAAGCTCATCTCGAGCAGCACTTGGCGCTTAAATACAGGGGTTTGATAAATGCACGTGTGTGTTTAGGGCAAATGAATGTGTCTGTGAGAGAATTGTCTTGTCTAATGCTCTGCAGGTGTGTGTTCCATAAACAGCTCAATGTCATCTGGATTAAAGTATGTCAAATAATGTGGGCATCCACTGCAAAGCCAACGCGTTAGTCATGAATGAATGTTTTCGAGGAAAATGCCTCCACTGAGTTGAAGTACTGTATTCTGCCCCTCTTACCTAGTATGCTATAGACCAGTACTGTATAGTCTGCCCTTCTTACCTAGTATGCTATAGACCAGTACTGTATAGTCTGCCCTTCTTACCTAGTATGCTATAGACCAGTACTGTATAGTCTGCCCCTCTTACCTAGTATGCTATAGACCAGTAGTATGCCCCTCTTACCTAGTATGCTATAGACCAGTACTGTATAGTCTGCCCCTCTTACCTAGTATGCTATAGACCAGTACTGTATAGTCTGCCCCTCTTACCTAGTATGCTATAGACCAGTACTGTATAGTCTGCCCCTCTTACCTAGTATGCTATAGACCAGTACTGTATAGTCTGCCCCTCTTACCTAGTATGCTATAGACCAGTACTGTATAGTCTGCCCCTCTTACCTAGTATGCTATAGACCAGTACTGTATAGTCTGCCCCTCTTACCTAGTATGCTATAGACCAGTACTGTATAGTCTGCCCCTCTTACCTAGTATGCTATAGACCAGTACTGTATTCTGCCCCTCTTACCTAGTATGCTATAGACCAGTACTGTATAGTCTGCCCCTCTTACCTAGTATGCTATAGACCAGTACTGTATAGTCTGCCCCTCTTACCTAGTATGCTATAGACCAGTACTGTATAGTCTGCCCCTCTTACCTACAGTAGTATGCTATAGACAAGTACTGTATTCTGCCCCTCTTACCTAGTATGCTATAGTCGACATTGTCTGTGTGACACGAACAGTGTATTTCCCCTACTGTGTGATGACTGGATTGGATTTATTTGATAATTCATAAAAAATATCCATATACATCTGCCCAGCAGGAATATATACATTTAAAAAAAATGATCAAGGTTGAAAACACAATAAAGCAAATGGCATATTTCCATTGTGGATGATCAGTTCGTCATGGCATTTAGGAGCTGTCAGTGGTCAGATTAACTGTCAGTCTTAGACTGTTAATGTGCGGTCACATAATTCATTCAGGGAGAAGTAATTGGTTAGTTTAACTGTCAATCACAGTCACCATTTTGAGTGATTGGCTAAGAATTTGCAGGGGGTCAGGGGGTTTGGGCTGTTGATTGGTTGACCTTGCTGTTGATTGGTTGACCTTGCCGAATGCGTCCAACGTCATTTCCCCTTTAAGCGGGCGCTCTATGTGCTTGTGGATGAGACACAAAGAGAAGCCATGAGAGCAGGTGCATGGTGAAAGGAACATTTGCCATGTCTGGGGAGGGATTGCAAACCATAAATGAACTAATGACTATGTGTTTATGTGTGTAGCTGTACAGTATGTCTGGACCTTATTGAGGGTCCTCTCTGGGTGTTGTGGCATCGATCCAACACAACCGTCGCTTGGATACGCCGAGCAGTCCAGATGGAGCTGGTGGGGAGCCAACCCACGATCTGACACCGAGAGGCGGCATGGGTCGGTGCAACGGACGCTAGAAGCAAGAACTACTTCAAGGTACTGTAGGGCCAAAGCCTTCACTACTAAGCTATGGTCAGCAATACTAACCCAACAGCCCAAAGCCTTCACTACTAAGCTATGGTCAGCAATGCTAACCCAACGGCCTAAAGCCTTCACTACTAAGCTATGGTCAGCAATGCTAACTCAACGGCCCAAAGCCTTCACTACTAAGCTATGGTCAGCAATGCTAACCCAACGGCCCAAAGCCTTCACTACTAAACTATGGTCAGCAATGCTAACTCAACGGCCCAAAGCCTTCACTACTAAGCTATGGTCAGCGATGCTAACCCAACGGCCCAAAGCCTTCACTACTAAGCTATGGTCAGCAATGCTAACCCAACGGGCAAAACCAAATGTACGTTTCAGTTTGCCATGGCCAGTATTTGATTGTGGTAAATGAATGTACCAGACTAGACTAGAACGTATCCAGAATAATAGATCAGAGAAACACTTTCAAACCCGCGCCATAAAACCTACTCACCTCACTCAAGACCCAGCGTGACTCTTGTGTGTGAATGTGAATATTACAGACCTCATGTTGAGTCACAGACACTCGAACAGCCTTCAAACCAACATCGATCCACCCTGTCTGAGTCTGAGTTTTACTCTTTCACCCCTGGAGTCACGGGAACTCTCAATGCCCTGACCACCCCTACTGGAATGTCACTGCTTCTACCAGATCCGTAGGCCCAGGAGATGCTTCTCCAACATCAGTATAGTGAAAGTGTTAGCTAGTAATACTTGTTTTTGCATTGGTATGAATGTGAAAAGGTTGCCCATACTGCTAACTGACAATGAGTGATGGTGATATTAACCTAACCCAGGAAACAACATGATGATAGATGCATGTCAGAGTTTGTGCTTTGACAATGATCAAATTCAGTATATTAGTAGTATACTAGAGTATATCACGCTGAGTACATTTAGTACTATTGCACCCAGCATGGCAGTTCTATATACTTTTAGGATACACAGCACCCACTCTTCCTTCTTACAGTATATCTACCTTTCTCCATCCCATCCCACCCAACCCATATCCAGGAGACATGGCTCCCAGCTGGGGCGGGTCAGACGAGACTTCAACCTGTCAGAGGAAATTCACATCTAAGAAAATCACATCTAGCCCCTCATGCCTCTCTTCACCATCCAGCCCTCTGTCTGTCTCACATCTCCTGCTCCCTCCCTGGCACCCATCAATCCTCCTCTCCTCTCCTCTCCTCTCCTCCTCCTCTCGCCATTTGATTCAGATCACCGAGTCAGCCTCCGTCTCCTTTGTCTGAGACTCCATTTTGCCTGGCAGATGGACAGGAGGAGGAGAGATGGGCTCAAATTTAGTGGAATGTGCATGTCTGCTTGTGAGATGGAGGGAGTGAAAAGAAAGGCGAGAGACAGACTGAAACTTTTCCAGGAGGTAAAATGTCAAACTGCAGTGACGTGAGGAGACTTTTTATCTGTCACATGCATGTGAGGTCTTGCCTTTCAGCTGAGTGACAAGGCTGCAGTTAGAAGAGAGTTGAGATGAGAAAGTGAGGGCGACACAATGGGGTTTACCTCTCATTCAGTTCACTTCTCATGGCAGCCGTATGTGGATGTGCCACACATGGGACCAAGTCATTTGGTCCAAGTCTCATGTAAGTCCCAAGTCATTTTTCCTTAAGAAAGTCACGTCACTTTGCTAACATTAGCTATGGAGTTGTGATGATGCAGAATGTACAGTATAAGTTACATCAGCCCTCACAGACACTTGCCGATCCGAATGAGTCCTCAAATGGCGAAGTTAAAGTTTTAGGCTGGCTGTCAGAAATCTTTGATGAGCAGATCGTGCTTTCAGGAGTTCGCCTTTTCCCTTCACATGTGAACTTTTTGAATCCGAAAGCGATGACTCTTGGCCCCCATGATGATGATCTGATCCATAATTCATTATGGTCTCTGGGTCTATCAGAACATCATCATTAAGATCTGATAATACTGTGTATACATGTGTATTAACGTCCAGAAATACCACATCGTCTAGAGTGTGCTACTGTAAGTGTGCTTCTCCTTTGGAAAAAAAAGTCAGCGAGTGAGAAACTTGACTGTTGCCATAGCGAGGATGAACTTGCCTTCCTGGCTAATTCTGGCATATTTCTTTTAATGTGCATTGTCCCCGTTAAATAAACGAATAAACTAAACTAAACACAACCAAGTCAGTCAAGTCATCATATCTCAATTCAAGTCACGAGAGCTTAATTTCCAAGTCCAAGTTGAGTTTCAAGTTTTTTGTCGTTGTTTTTTTGGTCAAGTCAAGTCACAAGTCATCAAAACAGTGACTCAAGTCAACTCAAGTCCAAGTACACATCTCTGGTATGTGCCCTATTTCACCTAAGACAACGCTTGATCTCAAAGTTCCACTTCACTTCCACAGTGTCAAAAAGTCCAAAATGAATCATCCAAAAGCTTCCGCCTCAACAACAGTCAACATTGACATAATGAATAAACAAATGTGTCGTTAAGTCTCACACTATGGTCCAAATAGTGGTGACAAACGGCTGACTCACTGCATACTCACTGACATGCCCTACATTGCTCTAGCACTCTATAAGCTTGTGCTCTTAGCCCGTGGCAATGGCTGCACACACACTGCGTAGATGTAGGCCCAAGAATAGAGGAGGGATTGATGGATGTAGAAAGGGAGGAAGGGAGCTTAGTAATTGAGTAAGTGCCCTTCTGGATGTGGAAGCCTGAATAAAAAGACTTTTTCATGAAAGCCTTTCTTAGGATCATTTCACTCAAAAGTACATAAAAGCTCTTTCAAAGTTTCTCTGTGTTCTTTGCCCTCAGCTGAGATGGTCCCTGCGGAGAATGCAGGAGAATGCAGAGGATAAAAGGGTTGACCCCGCATATACAAGCTCACACACGGACGCACGCACGCACGCGCGCGCACGCACACACTCACACACACACACACACACACACACACACACACACACACACACACACACACACACAGTGGGCTATAACAATCATAAAAAATAGAGGGCATTCCATTGCTTTTTTCTTCTCCTCTCTTTTTTCTAGCCCGAGCATCTTAACCACAGATTATTAATAATTCTCTAGTTGAAACATCGTGGAAAGGTTCAAAGTGTGCGAGCCTGCAAACATACAAGCAAAACAGGCTTTTATCTTTGTCTCCCACAGCAGCCAATATAGCTACAGGAGTGGCCAGCGCAGATAAGGGGGAGAGGAGACCTGTTACTTCACTCAAGAGAGACCCGTGTCACTCAACTATGGAGGAAAAGGAGTGTGTGGGGAAGGCAGGAGACGGTCAAAGTTCAAGGTCACTGTGACCTCCCAATACTCCCATCCATCCATCCCCATTCTCATTAACACAATATCTCAGGAACGCCTGGAGGGAATTTCTTAAAATCTGGCACAAACATCCACTTGGACTCAAGGATGAACTGACTAGATTTTGGAGGTCAAAGGTCAAGGTCACTGTTAGTCTCAACACCAGACCCATGAGAGTTCTTACCGCTGATACACAACGTTAGCTACGCTAACTACGTTACTGCATGCTGCAGATCTCTCTCTGGGTCTGGGACACTTCTAGCTCCAAAATGGTGTCAGAATCGTGGCCAGCGATTGGTTCCGCCGAAATCCTGGGGGCACCAATCAGTAACGACTTTAGCGATCAGGTGCACCCACCCAAACTGACTTGAAAACAAACCACTCTGTCATTGGTGCTACAACCTGTCAGTCATTCAATTTTGACCCCTAGACCTGCCCACAAAACAGCAGCTGCGAAGTGGCACAGACTCATCATGTATGCGGAGCACAGCGATTCAACATAAGTGCTTTAAGTTGACCTAATTTTATGAGTCTGGACAGACATGGATGTAAACTGCAACTTGACTTCTTGGCGGAAGCAAGGCGGTTATTTATATATTTTTTATATATTTTTAAATTTTTTACACCATTTCATCGTCACACTTCATTCCAAAGGCACCATGTCAACCTCGCATACTTGTGAATGAGGCCGGGCGTCTGGTTATTTCCGACACTTGACTCGCTCACGTAGCGAGCGCCGCATCTGAGTCACGGCCACGCAGTTGCTCAGACCCCCACTGCTCCCTCGCTACCCTGGGTAACTATGCACACGGCGTGTCGGCCCACTGATGACACTGCCAACACGTTTCCCCCCCGACACAGAGACAATGTATGACAGCACTTCCTCCCTTCTCGCGCCCTCTTCCTCCACCAGCCCGTCCGCGTGCCAGCCAGCCAGCCAGCCAGCCAGCCAGCCAGCCAGCCAGCCACCCAGCCGTTGAGGCCCGCTGCTGTCTGCACGCGTGCACTGCCCTCGCATGCCAGCACTGCGTCTGTCACTTTCACCGCACAGTGCCATGTGTTCAGCTAGCTACAGCGGATGTGTCCTTCTGGGGAGCAGAGGGAGTAGCACAAGGTGACTGTTGATATTAGGATGTAGCATTTGCTACGCTGGGGCGCCTCCCTCATTGGTATTTCATGTAGAGCGCCGGCACATTCGTCACGTTTCATAAACTTCCTTATTATTCACTGGCGGCGAGTAATTTCGCCCCGCGCCGCTCGCAGTTGTGAAAGTGAGATAGAAAGAGAGGGAGGCATGACACTGAAATCCCTCTAATAATCTCCTTCTCTCTTCCTCCTACATGAACTTGTTTATCACAGGAGCAGGTGGTTGAGAGGCACTCACCTCCCCCTGCACACACGCACTAGGCCTGAACAATTGATCGAAATTTTATCGACATCGCAATATGGCCTCCTGCAATTTTCATATTTTGTTAAAGGGGAAATGTGTGTCATAAAATACATATGGTCGTGCTGCAGAGATGTCATTCTATTCAGATGTAGGACAACATCTTTGTTTTTCAATGATGTAAATCATTATCATTGCCTCCAATATCGCAATTGCAGTATCAGTCAAAATAATCACAATTAGATATTTTTCAAAATCTCTCTCTTCCTCTCTCTCTCTCTCTCACACACACACACGCATGCACACGCACGCACACGCACGCACACACGCACACACACACACACACACACACACACACACACACACACACACCGTTCTGTGAGTCCTAGGAGTGATCATCTGTGAATCCCCACCCAGTAGCAGTCTCTCTATGCAGGGTGTGAGGGTAATCAGCAGGCATTGTGGAGGTTAGGCCAACAGAGCTGCCAGAGAAGTGACACATACCGTCAGGGCTAAGGGAAGCGTGGACGTGTGTGTGGGGGTGGGAGGGGGAGGGAGGGAGGGGATCATCATTTGGTCCATGAACCAAGCAGCATCCCGCAGGTCCCGTGGTGCTCTGGAAGGCCACGAGGAGCCAAGGATTTGCTACTGCTGCTGGTATTGATGGCGCAGATGAATAGCTTAAGTGCACAGCATATGCAGCAGGCAGCTCTCTCCACACACGTCCTTGTATATCTTTGTTTAGTCGCAGGATCGTCGGCCATAAAGCCCAGCATAGCAGCGAGGGTTTTACGCCGAGCAGGTGGCCATGTTGTACTGGGCCAAAAAGCATAAAAAACAGCCTGCCCCTGGCAGCTGCCTGGCTATAAAACACATTTATACCATGATGTCCGTGCTCGTCCCTAAAGTACGCTTCAAGCCATGCGGCCAAGAAAGTGATGCCTGGTATACCAGATAAGTCCAGTCCTGAGCAAAATAACAACAAACTTTGACCTTTGTAATATATCAGAGGCTTTTTTTTTTTTTTTTTACTGTGATGGCGATGGCACTGCTACTGCCTCTTAGAATCGGCCACTTGCGCGTCACATGCTTGATCTTTTATGGAATAGCAATATGTATAAAACAAAGGTTAAAGGGTACTTTTTTTTTATAATTCTCTGCTATGGATCGGCTGAGGAAACTGTTGTTGTTGCTGGAGCTGTTTATCTTTGGAGATACCGCAGTGTTTTGCAGGGATTATTGGCTTCTCCTGCATGATGAGAATGTGGAACCAAGGAACCTATAAAGAAGGAAGAGACATCACTCACGCCATAGCGTTCAAATTTTGTATTGGGGCTAGTTCTATTGAAGTGAATGGGGCAGGCATGAAAAGTTCCACTATAAACCATCATATCTGTGTTGTTTCACCTTTGATTGGAAAAATGCCTCCAAGAAAACACATTATGTGATGTTTACTACATCATGATACTGTACATGACCAAACGGTCACATTATGTGATGTTTACTACATCATGATACTGTACATGACCAAACATTATGTGATGTTTACTACATCATGATACTGTACATGACCAAACGTTATGTGATGTTTACTACATCATGATACTGTACATGACCAAACGTTATGTGATGTTTACTACATCATGATACTGTACATGACCAAACATTATGTGATGTTTACTACATCATGATACTGTACATGACCAAACGTTATGTGATGTTTACTACATCATGATACTGTACATGACCAAACGTTATGTGATGTTTACTACATCATGATACTGTACATGACCAAACGTTATGTGATGTTTACTACATCATGATACTGTACATGACCAAACGTTATGTGATGTTTACTACATCATGATACTGTACATGACCAAACGTTATGTGATGTTTACTACATCATGATACTGTACATGACCAAACGTTATGTGATGTTTACTACATCATGATACTGTACATGACCAAACATTATGTGATGTTTACTACATCATGATACTGTACATGACCAAACGTTATGTGATGTTTACTACATCATGATACTGTACATGACCAAACGTTATGTGATGTTTACTACATCATGATACTGTACATGACCAAACATTATGTGATGTTTACTACATCATGATACTGTACATGACCAAACGTTATGTGATGTTTACTACATCATGATACTGTACATGACCAAACGTTATGTGATGTTTACTACATCATGATACTGTACATGACCAAACGTTATGTGATGTTTACTACATCATGATACTGTACATGACCAAACGTTATGTGATGTTTACTACATCATGATACTGTACATGACCAAACGTTATGTGATGTTTACTACATCATGATACTGTACATGACCAAACGTTATGTGATGTTTACTACATCATGATACTGTACATGACCAAACGTTATGTGATGTTTACTACATCATGATACTGTACATGACCAAACGTTATGTGATGTTTACTACATCATGATACTGTACATGACCAAACATTATGTGATGTTTACTACATCATGATACTGTACATGACCAAACATTATGTGATGTTTACTACATCATGATACTGTACATGACCAAACATTATGTGATGTTTACTACATCATGATACTGTACATGACCAAACGTTATGTGATGTTTACTACATCATGATACTGTACATGACCAAACGGTCACATTATGTGATGTTTACTACATCATGATACTGTACATGACCAAACGTTATGTGATGTTTACTACATCATGATACTGTACATGACCAAACGGTCACATTATGTGATGTTTACTACATCATGATACTGTACATGACCAAACATTATGTGATGTTTACTACATCATGATACTGTACATGACCAAACATTATGTGATGTTTACTACATCATGATACTGTACATGACCAAACATTATGTGATGTTTACTACATCATGATACTGTACATGACCAAACATTATGTGATGTTTACTACATCATGATACTGTACATGACCAAACATGATGTGATGTTTACTACATCATGATACTGTACATGACCAAACGTTATGTGATGTTTACTACATCATGATACTGTACATGACCAAACGGTCACATTATGTGATGTTTACTACATCATGATACTGTACATGACTAAACGTTATGTGATGTTTACTACATCATGATACTGTACATGACCAAACGTTATGTGATGTTTACTACATCATGATACTGTACATGACCAAACGTTATGTGATGTTTACTACATCATGATACTGTACATGACCAAACATGATGTGATGTTTACTACATCATGATACTGTACATGACCAAACGGGGGATCAGTCAACATCACGTAATCTGTTTTCTTTTATCTGGTGGAAGCATTTTTTCAATCAAAGGTGAAATAACACAAATATGATGGTTTATAGTGGGACTGCTCGGCACATAGCACAGACAGAGAGGGTTTACAGAGAGGAAGAGATCTCTGCCGCTGCGCTACTGTGTGTGTGTCAGTGTGTGTGTGCGCGCGCGTGCGTGCATGCGTGTGTGTGATTCGATTAAATCTTATGACGTGATAAGATCATGCATTTTAGCACCGCGCGCACCGCTCTCTTCAATGAGGAAATGGAAATCCAGACCTTGTAGAAAAGTGTCGATTTTTGGGGTTAGGGTTGAAAGTAATGTCAATTAATTTCTGAGGCACACAATTACTCACATAAGACCCTAAATTTAATAGTTAGAAGGTTTTTGTGGATTTTGGTTTCCAGGGACTTTAAAGGGGGACTTACCCCCCCCAGATGTTATGAAAACTCCACAGGCAAGGTGGCCGCCTATAGTCCCTTGTACCCTGGCAGAATTCCTAGCACATAAACTAACTTATAACTTGGCCAATAAGTATGTAACATACAAAATAAAACAAACAGTAATGTCTTCATTTGATGTAGAATGCAGAGGACATGTAACTGGTTCGTTAAACTCGCATTCCAGGAATATTGTATTTACCCCAATGCTCCACGTTAACGTAGTTGGCTCGTGCCTCAGAGAGCTTCATTGTCCTAGAACCCACTCGATTTGGGGGCGAAACATGCCAGGATTGGCCAACGTCAACGCAGTGCCCAAA
Source organism: Poromitra crassiceps (assembly GCF_964638095.1). Lineage (NCBI taxonomy): Eukaryota > Metazoa > Chordata > Actinopteri > Beryciformes > Melamphaidae > Poromitra > Poromitra crassiceps. The sequence continues at coordinate 28,379,129 of NC_139634.1, forward strand.
AGTGTCAAATAAAATCATCGACAGAAACACTATGGCCCACTTCCCACTATTTTCAGTGTATCAGATAGAGAACGTTATAAATATAGCCACGTTATAAACAACAAACTAGCTGGTGGTCCGTATGGAAACAGTGTTACTCGAAATGGTTAAAAGTTATATCAATTTGGTCATTCAGTGGCGTTTTACTGCCATGTAACATAACTACGGTAACTAGCCATTACCCATGATGCATTGCGCTGTTAAAGGGCTGGCGCTAAAAACAGGTCCATTGGAGTGAATGGAGATGTTGCAACTCTCCTGGCGTCAACTACAGTAATAATCACATGAAAAACATGTTTTTTCTCCACATGAGTGGGAAAGGGGGGAGTACGCAGTGACATCAGCTTGTACTGTTTTGGAGGGCAAAAAAAAAACAGGTTTGAACCTAGAGGGCACTTATGCTGTTGAAAATGATAAAGATTGTAGAATATTATACATTTGTTCTCAAATGTGGAATACCAGAATTCTTCACACACTACCCCAAAAGCCATATACCGGTATATTGGTTAAAAGCTGAAAAAAGTGTTTTGGGGTTAAGTCCTGCTTTAAGTTTCTGTTTGATCTTTGTTTAATCGGCCATGGATCTGGATGGGCCCTGTCTGGGATCTGTCAAGGATCAGCCGGCAATTCCAAGTGGCTGCATCTGTACAGTTAGAAAAGTACTCCTAAAACTTTTGGTGTGACTTCTTTCTTTCCTCTCTGCTATTTTCAGAGTTTGTTTTGGTTCCTGGACTCTATAGTCCCTTACTACTCCCTTCTCAAGTAAAGTGCCCTGTGAGGTTTGTCTCTGAGGTGGTGGATGTGCTGGAGCATAAAGAGTGCCACAAGGTGGACTGGCGTATTAATGCAGTCCGGCGAGAGCAGCTGACCTGTGAAGCAGTACGGTCAGCTGCTAGGTGACTGTACGCCACCATAAATCCAGAACAGGCATCCTCACTCTCTCTCTCTTTCTCTCTCTCTCTCTCTCTCTCTCTCTCTCTCTTCTCAGTCACACCCATCAGCCACCACTCCCTCCCTACTCTGCTGCCCCCCTGCCCCTGCTAATGGAATGTCAAAGCAAGCGTTGTTACCCAGGGGTGACAGAGTGCTCAATAAGGTGTGGATGTTCCATCTAGTTAAGGTCGTAAGCGCCACTGTTTGTGCTCTCGTTTTGGCCCATAACAAATAAACAATAATTTAGCGTTTTCAGGAGCAGTCATGGTCCCAGGCTGAGTCAAGGATGCTGTTGCGTTGGATTTATGACCAACGGGAAGCTGGTGACCAATGTTATAGCCCGCTGGGATGCTATGATCTGTCCGCGCCCTGGATTTGTGGCCTGGCCTGGTGAGTTTTTAACCTTTGTGCAGCCAATACCTGTTTGAGGTGATTTAAAAATATGACTGTTTAAAAATGCTGTATGCCGTGAAATATATGAGTAAATCAAAGGATTTCATATTTGTAATGTATATTAGATTGGGCAGAGCTAATTGAATGGACAGGCATTTAGCTGAATATTTGTGGAATGCCAGTTCCTCTAATGTAGCAACCGCTTGCAAAGGCAAAGTGAATACAGTGGATCAGACAGAAAATGGGTATTCTATGAATAGCTCTTTGTAGTTGTCTCACGATTTCTTTCTGACTGACAGTCTTGGGTCACCTCTATACATGTTATGTGTCCCTGTGCCCATGTCTCAACCCACCTTGCAGAATTTGCTTTCAATAATGTATAAAAGACGGCCCGGGCTTTGCATGTATTGTCAGTAGGAGGACACGATCCCTGACATCTGGAGCTCACGCAGGGCCGATGCTGAATAATAATGGCCTCTCCCCCTTTTGATGAATTATTAAATCCAAATTGTTTTGCAAACAAAACATATTTGTTAACACAATGAAATCTGGAGTGAAAGCTGGAGCTTTATCAATATTTAATTTTCTCTGTAGACAACAATATAGCCTTTGGCCACTTTCTGGTCCATAATTAATGAAAGGGCAACAGAACTAACAATTCATATAGAACCACCTCTGCTGTCATATCAGCGCAGATTTTTTAACATTACAAACAACAGTTGCTACTTTGATATCTTAGAACACTGTAGACACATGATGATGCTTTATGATTCATATCAAACCAACACTTGTGAAATTACCATAACCGAATTCTGGAAACATAATATTAGCACTACGCTGAGGAATTAATATTCATGCATGCACCCATCTTCATCAGTCACTCTAAACCTTCTATTGATCTCACCATATTTAGGCATTTTGATTGATCGGACGTCAATGTCAAACGGCAATTATGGAGATTTGGCTGTGATTGGGCTGATTAATATTTGATTTCCTGTTGAAAGGTCCCCGCCCCCTCCTCTCTGTCTCTCCTGTCTCTGGCGTCACTGCAGGAGAATGGTAAGTCGGCACAGTGAATATCAAGTGGCTGATTGGAGCTGTCACAGTGGACCCAGTGGGGCTCATGGTTGCCAGATGTGCTGCTTGTCCGTCGGTGTCAGCGGCGGGAGTTGTCTCTAGGGTTTGCCAGGGTTTGTCGAGGTGGACGCAGAGCGCTGTGCTATCCCCTCACTAGGGCCTGCCACTCATACAAGTCTTTTTCTCTATTCATCACTGTCAGTAGACTGCTGATGCCGGTATGTGACGACTATACCTATCCTAAGGTGCCAGCTCTGCCAGCCCGGGAGGCACCGGGTACATTCACGTGTCACAAGTTGCACCTGGAATAAATCTCTCCTAACACAAGCCTTTGACTGACGTGGCTTGACAGTTTTATTTTGTAATGATACGGCAGACATTCGGGCTCCAGTTGCCATGAAAAACACAAGCGGTCCCTCCTGTGTACATGTATACCCCCAAGGATCATTCAGCTCGATAAATGCATACGGCACCAGGATGAAGGGAAGGGCGTTTTTTGTGCTATTGATCATGTTTGCTGTGGACAACACAGTGGTATACCCAGAGACATACATAATAAGAGGCAGCCTTGTGGGGGTTGAAGGTCAGGGCCCCTAAGCCCTCCTCATCTTCACCGTGGCTATGGGGAATGCTGTTCTGCTGTGAAGAAAAAGTCACTTTGTTGAGGGGGCACCTTCTTGTATCTGGCTGCTGTGTCTCAGACCTTGGAGAGCTCCATGTCATTTAAATGTTTCTTTACAAGTAGTTACAAGCATGTCCCTATACTCACTTTCTCAAAGCTCTTCACACTGTCAGCACAACAGTCTATGCGGACAAAACTGGGACTGACTCTCGTCTTGCTTGAACACAAAATGCGCTGGTTTACTGTAACACCAAAGATGTTCAATGGTCACAGCTTCGAAAGTCCTTTAATTATTTTCTTATTCAAGTCAGGAAAAGCATGTGTATACTTTCAAGATTTACTTTAATAGCCACAGTAAGTAATCAGATTACAAACAAGGAATTTGACTTAGTGCAAGTATGCAGCGCAGCGGTCGAAAACTATACACAAACTATAAAGTAACATAATGGGGCGCAGGATAATGTCAATTATCAAGCAAAGTACAGTCCATTTTGCAAATGCTTCAAAACTTAAATTTACAAGTAACCCAAATGAATAGTCAGATAGTCACAATAGACAATAGTCTGAGTTATGAGTGACAAAGTGTTTGTGTTTTTGTAGAATTATTTGATTTTGACAAAAGTCTGCAGTGTTTTGGTAGCGTTGGTGTATTTTGGGTATGAAAAACAGTAACTCTTGTGCCAAGCTGTGTGTTGGTACAGACAACAGTGTGGAGAGTTTTGGAAAAAGTGTGGGCTACTGGCACTCAGAAAAGTTTGTAACCTAAAAAAAACAGAAAAAAACCCTGTAAACCCACCTCCATTGTTTCCAGCAGTGCTGCACTGGAGCACTGAGTTGGCGCCTGTTGCCATGGAGGACACAAGAAAGTGATGTGCTCGTGGAGACAGGATATGGAGCGGGGATGTGTGTGTATGTGTGTGTGTGTATGTGTGTGTGTGTGTGTGTGTGTGTGTGTGTGTGTGTGTGTGTGTGTATGTGTGCGTGCACCTGTGCGTGCGTGCATGTGGGGTTCTGTGTAAGTGTTTGTACTATGTTTTAATTCATGTATGCACTAAGGTTTGTGAAATCTGTATGCTTGTGTGTGTGTGTGCGTGTGTGTGTGTGTGTGTGTGTGTGTGTGTGTGTGTGTGTGTGCATGTGTGTGTGCATGTGTGTGTGCATGTGTGTGTGTGCATGTGTGTGTCCATGGATTTTGAGGCAGCCAGCAGAGCAGAGGGAACATCTGCACACAGTGGCACAGGCCTTCTGCCTTTACACAGGGCTCGTGCCGAGCAGAGCTTCACGGCCTAGCAGGCTGTGACCTCCCACAGCCTCCAGGGGAGCTCTTCCTCTTAACAGCCAGCTGTGCCTCATACTTTCTGCCCGCCAAAGATTCCACAGTCCAGCTGTTCACCTGAGAAGCATGGAGTACACCCTCTCACTTCCTGCCTTTCATATTTTTGGAGGGCCATTGTGCAGTGTTAAGAGAGCATGGAGCACTGCACCTGTGATGCCTTTGTTGTAACTGCCAAAACAACGAAGTTGGCCTCTTTGGTTTGTTTTGGGGTTATTCTAAGGATGTAACGTTGAAGTTTCCCCCTCTCAGTTAATATGTAGTATTATACAAGATTATAGAAGATTAGCCTTCTACCACCTCAAAAATATCTCAAAACTGAGGGGCTTTTTTAAAATCCAAATCAGACTCTGAGAAATTGATTCATGCCTTTATAACAATTATACTAGACTACTGTAATGGTCTGTTCACCGGCATCCCTAAATCAGCTGTGAGGCGACAACAGCTAATCCAAAATGCAGCTGCACGCGTTCTCACTGGAACTAAAATAAAAATCTGAACATATTACACCTGTTCTTAGATCTCTGCATTGGCTCCCCGTCAAAACTAGAATCGAGTTTAACATTCTGCTCCAGTACTTGTATACAAAGCTCTAAATGGCCTTGCACCTCAGTATATAAAAGACATGTTAATTGGATACAATCCAGCAAGAACTCTCAGATCCACAGACAGTGGTCTTTTAACCATCCCTCGTGCTAACTCTAAAGCAGAGGATACTGCCTTCTGTACTTATGCCCCAAGCAGATGGAACACCCTGCCTGAGGACCTGAGAGAGACCCCCACATTGAACACTTTTAAAAGCAGGTTAAAAACCATTCTTTTTACAACACTTCTTGGCTAGGTTCTTGGTGTTTGTGTGTGTCTCTTCTGACATTTGTATTGTTCTGCATTTCTACATTGTATTGTCTTTGTATGTGAAGCACATTGTGTTGCCTTGTGTATGATATAATATGAAATACAGTTTGACTTGACTCACTGTACCAGTGCATGACACTACTGTCATGTTCGAATGTGTAATTGTTCTCGCCCTCTTTAGGATTAATTTTTCATGAGAGAAGGTTGAGCCCAGTTCTTATTGCTCTTCATCTGATTCCTTTGAAAATGTCATTCTATTTTCCTTTAAGATTCAATATTATCTTTGGGGGGGGTCTTAATGTTAATCAGGTACATAAATGAGTGTGTGGTGGAGAGAGTGAGTGAACTATAATGTCTGATAGGGTGAGAGCGTGCCTTGATATTCTTCACAGAGCCACATTAAAGGCCCGGCCTAATTGGAGCAACAACATTATGGATTACAAAATGAACGCTCAAGAGTTTCAAGAGTACTTCACTCACAACCAAAGGTGGCGTTTCATTCTTGTTATTGAAATTGTCTTCACTGAATAAACTCATTTGAATCCTTCGATCTAATTTGCATTAGTGTCAGACTTTGGTGAATGCAGCTCATTTCCATGAGTGATTGTATGTTGTTTTTCAACCACCTGAGGTCTGCATGATATGGTCATTTCAGGGTAAGTGGTGTCTACTAAATAATCCAGGAAGCGTTTTCATGATGGCAATCCTTTAATGATGTCAATAAATATAAATTAATAAGCCATAGTTGTTGTTGAAAAATATTTCAAAAGCAGCGTTGGTTGGCACCTGTTTATCCATGTGTTTTTGGTGTGTACAGGGTGAAATTTGGGTTTTCTGAAAATACTAATACATCAAAGTAATGGCTAATGAATAGCTGTCATGAATATATCCACGGTTCCCTTTTGGAAGGGAATTAAGGCACAACATATGCAGCTTTGAGGTCTTGAAGAAATTTGCAGCTGCCAAAGTTTTCTTCCAAACGTGGCCATATGGCATTAAGCAGTTTATATGTCAGGCATGAAACACACTCGGGACTGTGGGATGCAGTAAAAAAAAGAAAAAGATATATATATATATATGGTACAGATAAGAATCTGTACCAAGGTGCTGCTAGAGGTCCGTATGAGGGGAAGTGCATTAGAACTGAGGAATAAGCACATATACATGTCAAATATATATCCACAGGAGAGCACTTACTTGTCCAGTGGGTATAATTGTAGAGCGATACACTCTGAGCATGCAACGTACTTCTAGATCATACATGGGCAACATACGGCCCCTGGGGCCCCCTGTGTGGCCCGCGATGGAATTGCCAATTTTTTTTTTTTTTTTTTTTACAGTGCACTTGAACGCACCATGCAATATACCCGCTGAATAAGTGTCCAAATGTTCATGTCATTCTGGGCAATACTCTTCTGTTATAGCACTTCAGTCTGAAATATGGAATATCTTTCAATAATATTTATGACTAAAAGGCTAAAAGTAATCTCATGTGTAAGAAATTACTGTTCTACATTGAAATAGAAATTTAAATAATTAACTTGTTGGTTTTGGATTTATTTAGCTTCAAGAGTGCATTTTTGTTCTTGTGTGACCCACAACACAGGCTTTGAGAATCCCGGGCCACTTACTGATACTTATGCTTAAATAACCCACTCATATTCCGGTTTATTTCAAGTCAAGTCAAGTCAAGTCAAATTTTATTTATATAGCACCTTTCATACACAAAGGCAATTCAAGGTGCTTTACAAAAAAATAATCGAAAAAACAAGCAGCAAGGCAATGCACATATAAAAAAACACATACAAAACACAGCCGACAGTTTTAGTTAAAATATATACTCAAATTAACAAACATGAAACATTATTTCTGTTTTAAATAAGTTACAAGGCACTCTTCAGTATTATTATTACATGTACAGTCCATTTGTTGGAAATGTACAGGAATTTTTTTTTTAAAATTACAGGCCGAGAGAGGCAGTAGTTTAGTAGCAGTTAAAAGCAAGAGTAAACATAAAGGTCTTTAGCTTGGATTTAAAAATAGGCAGAGTAGGGGCAGATCTAATGTGTTCAGGGAGTTTGTTCCAGTTATGAGAGGCATAGTGGGAGAACGCGGCTTCACCATGTTTTGATTTGGTCCTTGGGACAATTAGTAGACCAGTGCCTGAAGATCTCAGGGATCTGGATGGTTCATAGTGTAGAAGCATTTCAGAGATGTAGTGTGGGCCTGACCCGTTGAGAGATTTGTAAACTATTAGCAGAATTTTAAAGTCTATTCTAAGATTTACTGGCAGCCAATGCAGGGATTTGAGAACTGGTGTAATGTGTTCAGCTTTCTTGGTTCTTGTTAGAACTCTAGCAGCCGCATTCTGAATGAGCTGAAGTTCAAGAAAAACATTTCGGCTAGTGGAAATTCTAATTGGCTAACTTTAAAATCTTGCAGCCATATTGGCAGGTGGTGAAAAAAGTTAATTTCAAGCCCTGCAGGGAGAGCAGGTGGTGACATAGGAGTGAGTGAGGAAAAGGATCAAATATTGGTGGTTAAGACTGAATAATGACATCACAATTGTTAATTGAAAATGAGTTATTCCTCTAAACCTGGCTTCAAATGCCCCAAATTTTTCGTGCTGGCGCCGTTCAGCCCTCAGCAAAATCTGGTAGCGAGGACATTTTTTTGTGGCCCTCTCTATCATCAAAGTTGCCCATCCATGGGTTACGGCATGACAATATTTGTTCGGCCCCCGGCAACAATCTGGGTTTCTCATGTGGCCCCCCATGAAAAATAGTTGCCCACCCCTGCCTTAGATGGTAAATCATCTCTTAGTCCTCTGTGACAGTATTCTCCTGTGTGTACCCTCTGCTGTGGGTACACTGTGTGTGTGATTGAGAAATGAGATGCAGGTGGTGTTCATCCTAATTGGCCTGGTCAGGTGTCAGATTGCTGCTGGCTGATTGGCTGGTGGAGAGCATTTAAGCCAGCTGATGCCATCCAGTCGCCCCTTGCTCTCCTCATTCCCAACGATGATGGCTGCTGTGCTGACTGCTGTGTTCTGTCAGGTAGGAACTGTGTGTAGACCTACTTTCGTAGTTCTGCAGAACTTTATTAAGATGTGTCTTTATCTTGGTAGACCTGTGCAGTCTAAACTGTAAATAGTTACCTTCCAGATCTACACTTTTGTACACTGTAAATAACACTTACCCAAGTAGCAGAAAGTAGGGGGAGAAGCCCTTTAGTTTTTTGTAACATTTTCTCATGTTTATTTTGTAGGAGCTTATAGGTAAGAGCTGTGTCTCTTATTTAATCCATCATTTTCTTTTCTTAGGTAAATTTAAGGTTGGGGATTAGTTTGATTAGTTGTGTTGGGGCCATGCTGTGCTCTGAAACTAAGCCTGCTACTTGTGAACTTGTGATGGTGGTTTGGCTGATCATCCTTGGGAGTGGGAAGAGTGGTGCACTTTTGTGTTGCGGTCTGGTTCCCCGAGGCCGGTTCCTAACATAATTGGGTGCTCGTCTGCTTTTCTCATTCGTCAGCACGTCGTCTGTGAGTGTGTGTATATATATATTTTATGTTTGTCTGGTGGGCAGTCTTTGTGCAGGTGGTAAATGGTGTTAGTCAAGGTGCCTTTGCATGTAGCTGAGGAAGCTCATGGTGGTAAAGCTGGTGGAGATGTTTGTTGGAGGAGGAGCCGGTCAGAGGGGACCAGTAAGACTGAGGAGGGGCGTTACAAGGCAGGGCCGTCAGTAGCACCGTTTCTCCTCTTTCTGTGTAGACTGCTACCCTACAAGAGTCTCCGTACATAGACTTGCCTGTCACTCTGACTCCCAAGCCGTCTAAATCAGCGATACAGACGTATTTACAAGTGTCAAAGAAACATTTCAAAGCCACATATTGAGAAGAAGAGTTCATAGCTTCTCGACATCGGGGTTAGAAAGCTCGACGCTGCTCATAAATGCCTCTTTTCATCTGAAGTCTGCGCTGGTGATATTTTGTACCAAGCCTTTGGCCAGAGTGGTGCTGTTGAGCGCTCTGACGGCTGGGAGCTCTAACCTGGAAAAAATATCACCAGCACAGACTTCAGATTAAAAGAGGCATTTATGAGCAGCGTCGAGCTTTCTAACCCAGACGTCGAGAAGCTATGAACTCTTCTCAATATGTGGCTTTGAAATGTTTCTGTGACACTTGTACATACGTCACTGATTTAGACGGCTTGGGAGTCAGAGTCACAGGCAAGTCCATGTACGGAGACGGGACTCTTGTAGGGTAGCATAGTCTACACAGAAAGGAGAAATGGTGCTACTGACGGCCCTGCCTTGTCACGCCCCTCCTCAGTCTTACTGGTCCCCTCTGACCGGCTCCTCCAACAAACCTCTCTCTCCACCAGCTTTACCACCATGAGCTTCCTCAGCTCCATGCAAAGGCACCTTGACTAACACCATTTACCACCTGCACAAAGACTGCCCACCAGACAAACATATTATTTATATATATATATATTCAGATGACGTGCTGACTAACGAGAAAAGCGGGCGACCCCCTATTATGTTAGGAACCGGCCTCGGGGAAGGGGACGGCAACACAAAAGTGCCCCACTCTTCCCACTCCCAAAGATGATCAGCCAAACCACCATCACAAGTAGCAGGTTTAGTTTCAGAGCACAGCATGGCCCCAACATCAACAAATCAAACTAATCGCCAACCTTAAACTTACCTAAGAAAAGGATGGATTAAAAAAAAAAATAGACACAGCTCTCACCTATAAGCTCCTACAAAATAAACATGAGAAAATGTTACTAAACTAAAGGGCTTCTCCCTCCTACTTTCTGCTACTTGGGTAAGAGTTATTTGGTGTAAAGTATAGATCTGGAAGGTAGCTATTTACATTTTAGACTGCACAAGTCTACCTAGACAACGACAGATCTAAAAGTTCTAAAGAACTACGAAAGTAGGCCCACACAGTTCCTACCTCACCTGACAGAACGCAGAGCAGCCATCATCGTTGGCAATGACAGCAGCCCCAAACCCATTCAACAATGCAGAAACAGGAAGTTGGCGAAATATAATGTTTGGGCCTATCATTCAAAACTCAATTTTCTACATAATTAAACCGTTGAGTCTTTGTCATGTGTTCACATCATTCCTTTCCTCAGTGTGTGATTGAACTATGAGTCCACTCATTGCACTTCTAATTCCCAACTATGCTGACTCTTTCCTGTCTGGTAGGAACTGTGTAGGCCTACTTAGTTCTTCAGAACTTGAAGATGTGTTATCTTGGTGGACCTGTGCAGTCTAAACTGGAAATAGCTACTTCCAGCTCTACACTTTTGTACACCAACATCTTACCCAAGTAAAGTAGGAGAGAGAAGCCCTTAGTTTTTTGTAACATTGTCTCATGTTTATTTTGTAGGAGCTTATAGGTGAGAGCTGTTATTTAATCCATCCTTTTCTTAGGTACCTTTAAGGTTGGGGATTAGTTTGTTGTTGGGGCCATGCTGTGCTCTGAAACTAAACCTGCGACTTGTGAAGGTGGTTTGGCTGATCATCCTTGGGAGTGGGAAGAGTGGGGGCACTTGTGTTGCGGTCCCGTTCCCCGAGGCCGGTTCCTAACATAATTGGGGGCTTGTCCGCTTTTCTCGTTCGTCAGCACGTCGTCTGAGTATATATATATATATATATATTTTATATGTTTGTCTGGTGGGCAGTCTTTGTGCAGGTGGTAAATGGTGTGCATGGAGCTGAGGAAGCTCATGGTGGTAAAGCTGGTGGAGAGAGGTTTGTTGGAGGAGGAGCCGGTCAGAGGGGACCAGTAAGACTGAGGAGGGGCGTGACAAGGCAGGGCCGTCAGTAGCACCGTTTCTCCTCTTTCTGTGTAGACTATGCTACCCTACAAGAGTCCCGTCTCCGTACATAGACTTGCCTGTGACTCTGACTCCCAAGCCGTCTAAATCAGTGATACAGACGTATTTAGAAACATTTCAAAGCCACATATTGAGAAGAAGGGTTCATCGCTTCTCGACGTCGGGGTTAGAAAGCTCGACGCTGCTCATAAATGCCTCTTTTCATCTGAAGTCTGTGCTGGTGATATTTTTTCGAGGTTAGAGCTCCCAGCCGTCAGAGCGCTCAACAGCGCCACTCTGGCCGAAAGCTCTGTAAAAAATATCACCAGCACAGACTTCAGATGAAGAGAGGCATTTATGAGCAGCGACGAGCTTTCTAACCCCGACGTCGAGAAGCTATGAACCCTTCTTCTCAATATGTGGCTTTGAAATGTTTCTGTGACACTTGTAAATACGTCTGTATCGCTGATTTAGACGGCTTGGGAGTCAGAGTGACAGGCAAGTCTATGTACGGAGACTCTTGTAGGGTAGCAGTCTACACAGAAAGAGGAGAAACGGTGCTACTGACGGCCCTGCCTTGTCACGCCCCTCCTCAGTCTTACTGGTCCCCTCTGACCGGCTCCTCCTCCAACAAACATCTCCACCAGCTTTACCACCATGAGCTTCCTCAGCTCCATGCAAAGGCACCTTGACTAACACCATTTACCACCTGCACAAAGACTGCCCACCAGACAAACATAAAATATATATATACACACACACACAACGTGCTGACGAATGAGAAAAGCAGACGGGCACCCAATTATGTTAGGAACCGGCCTCAGGGAACCGGACCGCAACACAAAAGTGCCCCCACTCTTCCCACTCCCAAGGATGATCAGCCAAACCACCATCACAAGTTCACAAGTAGCAGGTTTAGTTTCAGAGCACAGCATGGCCCCAACACAACTAACCAATCAAACTAATCCCCAACCATAAATTTACCTAAGAAAAGAAAATTATGGATTAAATGAGACACAGCTCTTACCTATAAGCTCCTACAAAATAAACATGAGAAAATGTTACAAAAAACTAAAGGGCTTCTCCCCCTACTTTCTGCTACTTGGGTAAGTGTTATTTACAGTGTACAAAAGTGTAGATCTGGAAGGTAACTATTTACAGTTTAGACTGCACAGGTCTACCAAGATAAAGACACATCTTAATAAAGTTCTGCAGAACTACTAAAGTAGGTCTACACACAGTTCCTACCTGACAGAACACAGCAGTCAGCACACCAGCCATCATCGTTGGGAATGAGGAGAGCAAGGGGCGACAGGATGGCATCAGCTGGCTTAAATGCTCTCCACCAGCCAATCAGCCAGCAGCAATCTGACACCTGACCAGGCCAATTAGGATGAACACCACCTGCATCTCATTTCTCAATCACACACACACAGAGGAGGAAAGGAATGATGAACACATGAGAGAAATATACAAGGACTGAATGTGAACATTAGTTTCTGTAGCTAATTGAGTTTATAATGACTCCTTGGGACACCTTGTATATTAGCCTGTATTATCCCATACATGTAAAAAGCAGCTGTGATGGCAAAAATTAGGCTTACAACATATACAGTATATAAAATATGTGACTGTGTGTGTGTTTTGTACATGATTAGTTCATTAACTATGGGCTTAATTATAAATGAGTTATGACTGAACATTACTATAAAGCACACATGGGCAACATACGGCCCCCTGTGTGGCCCGCGATGGAATTGCCAATTTTTTTTTTTTTTTTTTTTTACAGTGCACTTGAACGCAACATGCAAGATACCCGCTGAATAAGTGTCCAAATGTTCATGTCATTCTGGCCAATATTCTTCTGTTATAGCATTTCAGTCTGGAATATGGAATATCTTTCAATAATCTTTATGACTAAAAGGCCAAAAGTAATCTCATGTGTAAGAAATGGCTGTTCTACATTGAGGTAGAAATTTAAATAATTAACTTGTTGGTTTTGGATTTATTTAGCTTCAAGAGTGCATGTTCGTGTGACCCTCAACACAGGCTTTGAGAATCCCGGCCACTTACTGATACTTATGCTTAAATTAACCCACTCATATTCTGGTTTATTTCAAGAAAAACATTTTGGATAGTGGAAATTCTAATTGGCTGGTAACTTTAAAATCTAGCAGCCATATTGGCAGGTGGTGAAAAAAGTTAATTTCAAGCCCTGCAGGGAGAGTGTGGTGACATAAGAGTGAGTGAGAAAAGGATCAAATATTGGTGGTTAAGACTGAATAATGACATCACAACTGTTAATTTAAAATGAGTTATTCCTCTAAACCTGGCTTCAAATGCCCCAATTTTTTCGTGCTGGCGCCGTTCAGCCCTCAGCAAAATCTGGTAGCGAGGACTTTTTTTGTGGCCCTCTCTATCATCAAAGTTGCCCATCCCTGGGTTACGGCATGACAATATTTGTTCGGCCCCCGGCAACAATCTGGATTTCTCATGTGGCCCCCCATGAAAAATAGTTGCCCACCCCTGTTCTAGATCCAAAGAAATACCTCCTGGATTTACTGCAGATGAACCGCATTCATATACATAAAAAGGCTTAAAAACTCATTAAGCACTTCTATACACTATACTTCTTACATCCTTGACACCTGTCGCTGTATGTCGGCAAGTGCTTTTCTCATTATAGAGAGATGCACTTCCATTTACTTAGTCTCCGGCTCTACAGATGCATAGTATGGCTCTACCAACTGATAGGATGGTTAGCTCACATGGTAGAGAACCAGACATACTATTTCAACAATCTTGGGGCTGAGGGTTCAAATCTCACCTGGAGTGAGTGTATATTTGTTAATGATATGATATTTCACTTTCACTAACAAATGGACAGGTAATAATTAAGCAATGATTCAGTACTCATAACTGAGTATGATGCACCACTTTACAATAGGGTACACAAAAAGAGTAACTAATAGACAGGTAATAATTAAGTAATGATTCAGTACTCATAACTGAGTATGATGCACCACTTTACAATAGGGTACACAAAAAGAGTAACTAATGACCAGGTAAAAATTAAGTAATGATTCAGTACCCATTAACTACCAGCGTTGGGGAAACTAGTTTGAAAGCATAGCTTAGGAAGCTACCAACTACTTCACCATTGAAGTAGTTGAAACTATAAATAACACTAAATAATAAATTAAGTTAAATTATATTTACACTAAAGTCAGGTGCTTTCATCACATTCTTTGTTATCTTCCTTTAACTTGTGCTTTTTTGTCTTCCATCCATAATTTATAAAAGATATTTTCAGCCATTGTATACTTTTTTGACAGATGTATGTTGCTTTACAGCTGAAATTGGGTAAGAGAGCTGAAATTGGGTGAGAGACATAGAGAGTGATAAAGAGAGAGAGAGGTTTTGCTGAATAGCCGACCGTAAAAAGTTAAACCAGACAGGTCGAACTTTTCATAGTGCACCGTGAAAAGTTCAACCAGCTACACCTGAACAATCACACCCAGGTGGTGCTAATTAAGTGTCTTAAAGTGGTAATCCACAACAGCTGTGCTGGATTAGGTAATGGAATTGATGAGGGAGAGAAGTCTCCCCTCAGGAAACCTGGGTTACATCATAACCATCCGTTCATCTCTATGCAATCTAAATCCCATAGAGATAGGCACAGTGCTTATCTCTATGCAATCTAAATCCCATAGAGATAAACACAGTGTTATTCTATAAAGTCTGGCCCGCTGACTTAAAGATGGATGCAGTCAGATTATTTAAACAATCTTTGAGCAACAGTTGTTGTTGTGGCTTTGTGTTGTTATTATTGTGGAGGAATCTTACAAATTGGACCTTGATGGTATGCAAACACATGGAAAAATGCCCATGGATTCTGTTACCATTCGCCTACATGAAACAATGTAAGATAAATCAAGGTCCAAATGATTGCAGTAGCTTTGAATTTAGAAACTGAGAATCATGCAGTCTTATTGAGACTGTGTTAGACTAGGGTTCAGCCCCGAGCGGGGCCTCACCCGCAGGCAGCTCGGCTGCTGCGTCTGCGTGGCCTCGCCTGCACTATTGGCATGTGCAGCACACAATTGCTCAACTTCGCATCATGATGACATCACAATTGCTCGAGTGACATCACTGATGATGTCATGGACCTTATGACATCATCAGTGACATCATTACTGACCAAAATCATCACAAATCTCACAATGCAGGACCAAAAACATGTCCAAAATCGCAAACAGCCAATCAGAAACAATCCTCCAACAACAGACAGGCAGGTCTGTGGGTTTGTCTGTATGGTCAGTACAGTCAGTGCAGTGTGTTCTGGTAGACCAGGGGTCAAAACCTGCTGTGCATGGGAACCGTCCTTTGCAGTATAGTTTATTGAAGAACATTTATTTTAAAACTTTAATATCTTCAATTAATTAGAAGTGTAATAAAAACAAAAAATTGGTTGTTGCTGTATGCCTATTGCCACTTTTATTTAAATACAAATCTTTTTGCTACCCGAAGATATGTGGACATCCTGGACTTGACCTCACAAACCTTATTACCTCAGTAGGCAACTGACATACACAGTGTGCCACCAAGCAGTGTTGGGGGTAACACGTACGCATTACTGTAATCACATTACTTTTGTCAGTAACGAGTAGTGTAAGGCACTACTATGTCCCTAAGTGCAGTAATCACATTACAGTTACTAATCAAACACTTAACTCGTTACTTGTGTATTAGCAAGATAAGTATAGAGAGAAAATATCTCAGTTTTAATAGCAGATCCGGTGCCCCATCAGATGGGGTCACTTAACTGCACACCAGAATCACCCATGGTGCCAACATTTCAACTTTGTATTAGCATGCAGAACAGCACTATTAGTCGACACATAACTTTGCAGATAACTACATCATGCATATAGAACAAGAGATCATTTTAACCTCCAAAACACATTGACAAACAAACAATTGAACAAACAATCTACAAACAGAACACACTACCCCATGGCATGCTGGGAACTCCGTCCACTTTCCTCTTCCACAGGTTAAATTTCCCAGAAAGCTTTGAGGCATAACTTTTTACACTCTGTTTTACAATTAAATCAGGCTAAAAAGTGTTAGATAGAAATAATATTTATTTTAACACAACATGCAATTCTGGAATATTTTAATATAATATTGGACAAAATAAAATAAAATAAAATATCTATAAATACCCCTCCATAAGAGAAACCCACATACAACGATGGGGTCTATAAATACCCCTCGCAAATCCAACATAAATCCAACGTTTTACGTAAATCCAACGTCTTATAGTGAAGTGGGCTTATAGTGAAGTGGGCGCAGTGGCGGGTATCCTCCTTAATAATTGGATTGCAATCTGCCAAAAAACGCGCTCGCCGACTTCTACAACATCTTTTGAGCGGTGGAGATACGCACATTACTTCGAATTTGTTGCTCGGAAGGACAAGAATGTGACACTGCAAACTTTGCCCTGGACAGAAGCAGCTAGCTACCACTGCGAACACGAGATCAAACCTCTCAAAGCATCTGCAGAGGAAACATGCTAACACAAAGCTGGTTGCACAGCCAAGCTGAGTCGCCCGCCTCGACCCCAAGCAAGCAGCAAAAGCTTGCTTTTCACCAGGTAACATCAAAATCAGAGATGGACAGGCTTGTTGCCTCGTACATGGTAGAGGAAATGTTGCCAGTTTCAACAGTTTCATTTTTCAGAAACATGTTGAGCAAAATACAGATGGCAGGGAACGGACAGCCACCATCAGACAGGAAAAGTTTTGCAACCTACCTTATTACAATAGAGATTTGTGCTAATATATGGGCATATGTAAGGTTTAATGTTGTATTGTTAACTGGCAAATTACGTGACAATGCATCTCAGGCGATGTTACGGAGTAACGCAAAAGTAATGTAACAAGTAGTGTAACAAATTACTTTCTCCAGGGAGTAATCAAGTAAAGTAAGGCATTACTTTTTTTTAAAGTAATGTGTAATGTGTAATACATTACTTTTTTGAGTAACGGACCCCAACTCTGCCACCAAGACACTGCCACTGCTGCTGTGTTTCTCCTCTGTTGTTAGACAATTTGAGCAATTAATCACCAGAAATGGCTGTAATATAAATGAGCTTCTAGCTAACTTAGTAAGCTGATCTAAGAGTCTAAGGGCCAATCCCAATTCCTATCTTAACCCTCAATCTTAACCCTCAGTCTAAAAAATGCGCGCTCCCGCCAAGTGCTAGTGCTGTCCCCATTCTCAGAGTGTTGAGTTAAGGGTGAAGTTTAAGGGCTATATCTCCCTTACTTTTGAGATTCTCCAGCACCACACTTGGCGGTGAGTGGTATCCCACAATCCTTTGCGCGTCACCGGCCGAGCCCAGCCGAACGCTGCCGAGTCCGTCCGATTCATTCAAAGCAAGATGGTGGAAGGCGGAAAGAAGAAAAGTTACAGCGTGATGAAGCGTATATATGGCCTCTTTGTAGCATAAACACGAACACATTTTTTCGCTAACGATCGATAGTCAGTAACGTTATCCGTCGCGGTGCAGACAAGCCATAATGTTAAGTTAGGCTGACGTTCAGTTAACGTTACGAACCACGTTACCATTTCTCAGTGGTTATGTTGTTACGTTTTATCAATATAGGTGAAATGTGTGCACCGACATTTTTGTAAGATGACCGGCGGACGGTGTCATCTCCTGTAGCCGCAGCTGCAGGTTAAAGCTGGTGTTTCGGTTTAACGTTCAGCTGAATAAGTTACTTCGGTAGTTGTGTTCCAGGTTATTTGGTTGAATATCAACTTCTAACCCAAAGAGTGAAACGTTAACGTGGTTGAAAGTCACCAGATAACACGGTCACACTGGCTCTGCTGGATGTTGTGGTGACATTATTCATTGTGCTAATACTTTGCATGAAAATAAAACCAATAGGTCAGGCAGACGAGAGTTATGTGTCACTGATCCGACAGGCAAAAATGGCATGCCTGTAACTAGTGAAAAGAGCCCGGGGGAGAAATGCAGTCTGATCGTTCCTTAGGGAACAGTTTATGACGATATGCGTCGAAAACGGGAATAAAACTGTCTATTTAAATGGAGGAAAAGCATGCTGCCACTTGGCCCTCACGGAGCTCCATTCTAGGACTGGCTTGGATGCTATTGATCTCAAAACAACGCCTAGGACGACAAAAACGCTGCGGAGAGCACTGGGTGAGTCGTCAGATCATAATTAATGTGAGGAGAGGGCTGCAGGTTAAAAAAAAACGAAATTCTCCTTTAAGTAAACTTAAATCTTCAGTAAATATCCTGCAGTCTTCTTTTTTTTAAGATGATTTTTTGGGGGGCATTTCTGCCTTTATTTAGATAGAACAGGCAGACAGGAAAGGTGAGGATAGAGAGAGAGGAGATGACATGCCGCAGGTGAGCCACCAGGACGCACGGTATCCTGCAGTCTTTGATATGTCACCTGGACCAGATCGTTCCTGGTACTAAATCGGCTGGGATCCAGTAGATCTGGATGCTGATTGATCTGTGTGAGGCCACCAAACAGGTTGCCTCAAGTCAGGGAGTGGTGTGTGTGTGTGTGTGTGTGGTGAACACGCCATTGTTCAGAGGGCATAACGACAAAAGCTCTGTACCATGTGTGAGCTTCTGTCAGCTGTTTTTACTCTGATGGGTTTGGCTCCAGTTTGAATCTCATGATCAGTTTCTCATCTTGCTGCTGATTTCTCTGATCCATGTCCACTTCCAAGGGTATAAAGACCATGTGCTAAACTGAGGGACTGCTGGTTACACTTCAAGCCTCGGCAAGTGGCACACCCATCAAACTCTGAGGACCCAGAGGGAGATGTTTCAAGGGTGTAGTTGATGTGCAGATGATTGAATGGCAAATGATGACAACGATTTTATGATGGGCTTTTCGACACTTAAAAACCTTTTCTTTAGTGGCAAATAAATAAGAAGTTAGTTGACTTGGGTTACTGGATGAGTGCATTCACTTCACAGTGCAGTCTAGATGAAATAGAATAAAGGTACAATTGTCTCACAGTTCGTTTTCATCGCAACAATACATTAACATTTGTACAATTGGACAAAAACACCATACATGACGAGAGCAAACCAAAATAGCTGTAATGTGTTTACCTTGCTAGCTACTTCTGGTCCGTCACTGTGCTGGCACGTTCATAAACAACTGTCGCCAAAATCAGCCTAAAACATATCAATCGATCACAAATGTAAGGACTAATATAACTTTCCACAGTTGTACAACAACATAAGAACAAGATTTGACAGGTGATAAACATATTTAAGGCTAGATTACCTACGATACAGTCAAACTCCTGTTTCTCTCACAGCCCTCTCTCTATCGCCCAAACAGGAAGAAAGACCAGAATGCAACGCGCTCAGTGAGAAAAGCTGAATCAAATGCGCCCTCTAGTGACGGAAAACTGTAACTATGAATTAATCTCCTTTCTCCCGTTGATTCCTTTATACTCAGGTAACTTGTGAGTTAAGACATGAAATTAAATAAAATACAGATGTAAACATGAACTCAACAGAAAACCTACCTAATAGGAACTAAATTAATTCTACCACCCGGCTACATTTGTGTACGTTATTGTAAAGTGTTACTCTTCCAAACAATCAACACAGACCTTGAAAAAGAGTGAAGTGTGAGCTGGTAGCCACAGATTGAAGACAAAAACATAGCAACCATCTGTGTTTTCACCCTTCTCCTCTCGCATGCCTCGCCGTGTTTTCATGTAGCACACCTCACACAGGAAAAAACATCAATACAAAATAAGGTCACGCATGCTGTCATGCTACATGCACCCGCAACCATAATACTGCCACCTGGAAATGGATGACTCCCTGACTCTGATCAGCTGAGTAAGATGGAGCGCTGTGCTTAAATGCTCAAATCAGAAATTAAGCAGTGTAATGAAGCAAGACTGTGAGGTTAGCGGTTAACCAAACCGGTGAGCTCGACAGTGACACCCCGCCTTCATCTCAGGCCGAAAGAAAAATGAATGAGGTGACCAGCGCGCATGAGGGACTCGCCATCACCGCCCACGTTCAGCATGAGATGGGAAGTGAAGTCCCCACCTCACCATGATTGATGACGACCATGGCTGTGATATATGACCCCCCCACCACCACGACCCCCCCTCCCCCAACTCTGTCCTATAATTTATGAGCAAGTCCGTTTAATTTGTCTGTGGCGTAATTTGGGCCCATGTGTATGACGTGTGAATCTCAATGAGCAATTGATGGCTGCTAGGCTATTCTTTTCACTGGCAGTGACTGACTGAGGCTAACATGTCCTTTGGCACTGATGCCTTCAAAGTCATCTGTCCAACATGTCTAGACAATTAAGCTAACAGGTAGAAATGGCACCTCCCCAATACAATTTTAATGAGCACCATGTTGAGTGGAGGATTCTGGTCACAAGGAACTGTTGGCTGCTTGTTCCCAGCACTGAGGCAGCAGTAGATACAGTCAATATGTCTCATCTTAGACGCTGGGGCAGCTGGCTGGGTGCGTGGTCAGGGTGAGGTAAATCCTCCCGTTCTCCCCATTCACATAGTTAGCATTTAGCTGCTAGCCCAGCCCAGGCAGACAGGGTTAGGGGATTCAACCACCGCAGTAAACGCACATCTGAACAGATGTCTATGTACCTGTAGAATCCCCAATCCTGTAGTGTAGAGCCTCAGCACCATACTTTGGTGAGTCAGCCCATTGAGATATGTTTTTTTTTTACCCCACTCGCTCGCCAGCCGTAGTAACATTTTGTGGGCGTTCCCACACAGACCGACTGGATCTATGGTAATGGCACTTTAACTAAGGGCTAACCTGTCTGTAATTTTGGGGCGTTTTGCTGCGAATTTATAAGTTTTGCACACTTCCACAGCACTGTCTTGTATTCATTGGAGAATTTGCTGCAAAAGGCATACAGTACTATATATATATATATATATATATATATATATATATATATATATATATATATATATATATATATATATATACATACATGTATACATACATACATACATACATACACACATACATACACATATTTTTTTATATTTTTTTTTTTCTTCTTCTTCTTTTCTTCTTCTTCTTTTCTTCTTCTTTTCTTTTCTGCCACCAAACATACAATACATACAGGGGTTTAAGCAGTGCAGGTGTGGGAGTAGTAGATTTGGATTCACAGGCAGTATGCGTTTTAATAACCTCAATGTCTCCGCCATAGTAAGCTGGGGGCTTTGCATTGTTGCTAGGCTTGGAAGTTGGTGAGGCTGCCATTGTATGTAAAGGCTCACTAATAGACCCCAGTGGGGCATCATTCCTATTCCACTCATGATGAAGACATTCTCTCTCTCTCTCTCTCTCTCTCTCTCTCTCTCTCTCTCTCTCTCTCTCTCTCTCTCTCCCCTCTCATATTCTTCTATCTCTTTCTCTCACTATTTTTCTCTTGGCTCTACTCTGTTCTGCCTGTGGGCCTGTGAAATGTCTCAGTCTGAGGAGAAGGCCCCCTTGTCCCTCTGGAAGCCATTAGAGAACCTTTATGAATATGTGCTGAAAGGGCACTTTTTTTCAGGGGTGGGGACTGGGTGGGTGGGTGTCTTAGTTGAGGAGGAATTATATACAGTACAATGCTACCATTTGCCTTGTGAACCATGCAAGAATTTGCATGGTTGCTGCAGCAATTGTGTGACGGTTGCATAGAAATATTTCTTCTGCGCAGGTTAAGCCCTTGAAAAAATATTGTACCGTTTGCTGGTCTCCACAGAAAATGATTCCCAAGATCTCCTTTTCTTATCTATTTTTTTTTTTTTGCTGCTTTTACTACTCGCTTTTCATTTGCTGTAAGTGTTGTACAGTAACTTGGGGGCACAAACACGTAGAGTGCATTGTGTTGGTAAGCACGGCACTGCTCAGTAAAAGTGAATTTTTTGACAGGGGGGGGGATGCAACAGGGTTCAATCTTCTCGGCTTTTAACGCATTCTGTCCCCATGAAATAAATATCACGTATTCTAAAAGCTTGCATGCAAAACTGTGAGCATGGTTAATTATTCACGATGCTCTTGAAGAGATAGTGGTCAGGATGCAGCGAGTGCACCACTTTACTTGCATCTATCCCTAAATCTGGCTGCTATATGTACAGTGCCTGGTAAGCCTGCGGCAGTTCGTGTCTACATGAACGGGGGCGCTTTTAGCTAAATCAACCCAGTGTCTGTTTTTCTCTGCTTCTCGCTGATCTGTACTCTGCGGTAACGGGATCTCACCCTGAGTAGTGCACACTCCAGGTTTAAGGGAGAGAGAGCTTTAAAGAGAGAGCAAGAGAGAGAACGGGGAGAAAGATCTGCCCCTGCTTCTCGAGCTCATTACTTGTGTAGGGGGCAACTGTTTTGAGTCCTACCTGATGGTTTGTGCTGCAGGCTGGCCGGGGTCAGGGGAGAGCTCCAGTGCTCATGAATCATGCTGCTGGGAATACAGGCCCAGCTGAGGCCCGCAGGAGCGGGCCGAGCGCGGCCACATAGGCCCGGTCCACTAGCACAGAGGTGCTTTGGAGGTCCTGCAGGCCCAAACAATCAATCAGGTAGCCATTCTATCATAATTACACCCAGGGAGTCATGGTGCTATGCCTGTCCGCAGTCCGCACGCCTCACACGCCCCTACACTACCTTCCATCCCTGCCGTCACCTCTTTTGTCAGGCGGTTACTCTGCCTCTCTGTTCCGTCGCCTTCATCCTCTCCATCATCATCTTCCCATTCTTGCACTTCTCTGTGGTCCTCCGTTTACCCTCCATTTTGAGCTCGCAGACAGTATCCTCTGCTACTAGGTGCAGACTTTGCACACACAGATGCACGTACACACACACACACACACACACACACACACACACACACACACACACACACACACAGATGCACGTGCACACGCACACACACCATTGTTTCCTGTTGCAGATTGTGGGGAGAGAGGATAGATGGGAGGTGCCGTGATGGGGTGCGTGGGGGAGGGAGAGGGGTATGTAGGGCACAGTCTGTGGATGAAGTAATGATTTCTCCTTCACACCTCCCCTGCTAATTAGCACAGACTGCCTGCTGCCTTGCAGGGGGCTGTGTCTAGGGAGCCCTGCTATTTGTCTTGAAGAATTACCGACAAGGACTTCACGTCGCTCCTTAATCCCACAGATGCTGGACGGAATTCAGCACTTTGCCTGGCTGCAGCCGCCTGTCAATTCGATTTAATGATCGTAACGATAATTGTTAGCTTTCGCCCCTCACTGCAGCCGCGCAACGGGGGGCTGGAGCTGCAGCCCACTTCACCTCCCTTAGGAATCCCTCAATTCAGCCTATTTATGTGTCCCCAAGCTGCAGCGTCCTCCACACAGCTGTGTCCACCATAGTCCCCCCATCATCTCTTATTTAATCCCCCATACCTGTGTCTCTGCATTCTTCCTGCTGAAGTTGTTATGTATGTATGTATGTATGTATGTATGTATGTATGTATGTATGTATAATGTATGTATGTATGTATGTATGTATGTATGTATGTATGTATGTATGTAGCCGCAAGAAAAAAGAAGTCTTGCGTTTCCCTGGAAGAAGTACTCAATAACGATGTCCATTTCCCGGCATTCTGTACCTTTCCCTGCAGGGCTGATAAGATAAGATGAAATTGTAATGATCCCTGTGGGTACATTGGGCCTACATCAGCAAAGAGTAATAGCATACAGCAAAGAAAACTAGAACAAATAGAGGTTATAATAAGCGTAAGCAGGGGCGTAGTGGAGGGTTAACGCAGTTTACCCACCTCTTTGAAATTAGTCACCTATTTTGTATCAATCAATGAGGGGAAACAAGGTGGGTAAACTACTCACCTTGGTTTACCCACTACACCCCTGAGCATAAGACAGTTGTATATTATGTGTGAATGAAAGTATGAAAGAATATGGGTTATAGTGTGCAAAATAGCAGCAGTATAACAGTAGAACTCAGACAAAGAAAAAGAAAAAAGAATAGAAAATAATGTATGACATGAATATACCATAAAATGTGAAGTATCCTACTGTGCAGTATGAAGTGGAAAACTGTAAAAGTAGAATATGAAGAAAAACAATCAAAACTCACAGAATGACTCATGTTATAATATTTATTTTGAATATATTGAGTGGGCTAGGGTACTAAAATACACCGTCAAATTGACTGAGTATGATGATACACAATCATACTTTGATTTGGAAAGTGGATCCCCCCCACCATACTGCCATAGCGATCAGAAAGTATGTGCTGCTTGGCTTCACTCACAATGAGCGGGAAGAAGTGTGTGAGGTTGTCTCATTAAGTACGTGCTATTGGTAACTTGAAAATGATTGATACAGAAAGATATTTTTTCATACCTATACTGCTAATACTAACTGGAGAATGTAGCAACATACGAATGAGAAAATCAAATACCATATTAGTCCAGAGCATAATATTGTGATAGTTTCTAGACAGTGCACCCTGCCTCAGAACGGATGCTGCCTTCTTGACATTTCAACTGATTGGATAATAAGTAACAAATGAAAGGGTAGAAGGATAATTGGAATAAAGTAACCAAAGAGGCCGAGCCTTAACTGATTAGGTGGGAAGCAATGAATGCCATGCTTTGTTCCAAACAAAGGACGAAAATTACCCTACTGCTTACCAGACTGGAAGTCCAGGGTCTGGCTCTGTGTCCCTTACCAGGCTGGAAGTCCAGGGTCTGGCTCTGTGTCCTTACCAGACTGGAAGTCCAGGGTCTGGCTCTGTGTCCTTACCAGACTGGAAGTCCAGGGTCTGGCTCTGTGTCTTTACCAGACTGGAAGTCCAGGGTCTGGCTCTGTGTCTTTACCAGACTGGAAGTCCAGGGTCTGGCTCTGTGTCCTTACCAGACTGGAAGTCCAGGGTCTGGCTCTGTGTCTTTACCAGACTGGAAGTCCAGGGTCTGGCTCTGTGTCTTTACCAGACTGGAAGTCCAGGGTCTGGCTCTGTGTCTTTACCAGACTGGAAGTCCAGGGTCTGGCTCTGTGTCTTTACCAGACTGGAAGTCCAGGGTCTGGCTCTGTGTCCTTACCAGACTGGAAGTCCAGGGTCTGGCTCTGTGTCCTTACCAGACTGGAAGTCCAGGGTCTTGCTCTGCGTCCTGCTCACCTTGGCATAGTGGTCTGCCATTCACTATCACCCCCCCCCCCTCTGTAATGCAGCAGTAATGTAATGCCTCTAGCCATGCCACATACTGTAGAAGCGATGGCACAGGACTGGACTACGAGGCTTTGCCAAAGCTGTGGCAGCAGTCTCACAGGTGTTAACGTGCGCTCTGTCTGCCACTCTCATTGAGCACATTGGCCAGCAGACTTACTACCATCAGCCCGGTGTCTGGCACAAGAGTCACTCCTGTACCTCAATCTCACTGCTGTATTTATAGGTGCTGTGAGAGGTGTGCTTATCTCCATAGCAAACATGGCAGCTGTGGCATTCATTGTTGTGCCACGCTGAGTGAGTCTGATGGGTAAGTCTGATGCTATGCAATTTAAGGGACCAGTGCCAATACACAGCTTTTCATTGTTAGCTCTGAGTGAGAAGAGAGGCAAAGAGAAGAGAGGAGGGAGCGGTGCAGAGAGGAGAGGAGGGAGAGGAGGAGAGAGGAGAAGAGATTTGTTCCTGTGCCCATGGTAACAGAACACTGAACAATTCCTCAGAGATCAACTGTGAAGAGGAGAGATGGGGCGGAGAGGATTGATGGTCACACCGGGTTTTGTGAAGTTTGAGTGTGGCTTTGATAGGGACATCCGAACATGGAGCTGATTCTTCATCTCTCTCCAGTCATTTATAACCCATCTCCTTTGCACAGACTGGTGGGTGACACAACCGAGACAACCTGGATTGCTGGTACAACTCTTTTTCTTTTTTATTGGTCCCTGAACTTCCTCTATTTAATCGCTGCTGAAACAGATCGACGTCATCGAGCAGCTCTTGCTGTTTCTGTCTCTTTCTCTCCATCAGAGTGCAGATCGCTCGTGGGCTTTTCTTCTTTGTGAAGAGATGCTTGTAAACACTATTCAGAATGCTAGCATCCTCTGGGCCATACTGTAACTTGTTTTGTGTGTGCACAATATAGGATTTTGAAGGAAAGTGAAAGGGCATGGTCTAGTCAGTGTATGAGAAGCGTATGGCAAAAGGCTAGGCTTTCTGCTTCGGCATGATACACAGACCGAAGATACAGGTTGGTATTTTTTTGCCTTTTAATTTATTCTGCCTTCTCTCCGAGCTCACACTATTACAGACTCTCACAAACAGCTTTCCCTGTTTTTGCCGAAGCCATTGGCCGAGGGAATTGCATCACACTTGCAACATGCTGAGCTATGAAGGGAATGTCCAGTGTTTAATGGCAATATTATCGGTAAACAAAACAGAAATGAGGCAATACATTTCAAGTCATGCTCTACACATTTCATGAATTGTCATATCACTGTTTATTCTTAAGACAAAATATTGAAAGGATATTGTAAATGTATGTTACTGTATGTGAATAAACTGAGACTAATGTGAATCTTCTATTATAAAAGGGGAGCAAGTGGGCAATGTTTGTTCTCTGTCTGTTGACCAAAATCATCTTATGATATGACTGATGATGTCAAAGGCACTGATGATGTCATAGGCATTGCGACATCATCAGTGATGTCACTCGAGCGATTGTGGTTTTTGGTTACCGCTCGAGCAATTGTGACATCACTGAAGTTGTCATAGACATTGTGACATCATTGTGATTTCATCAGTGAGGGATGTCATCAGTGATTGAACAATTGTGCGATGTGCTTGCCAATAGAGCAGGTGAGGCCGCGGAGTGGCCGAGCTGCGTATATGAGCTGCAGGGCGGGCGAGGCCGCTGCTAGAGGAATCGAGCGTGATGCCTAGTTCTTATCAAGCATAATTCACATGTAGACTAGATATGAGTATATTATGGAATACTATATCCACATGTATCTACACATGACATTGCAGGGCATGTTACGATGCATATTTGAAAGCTGTTAAATTCCCCAGCTGTGCCGCTTATGGATGCTGGGCTTTAAGTGGGAAGAGTGAAATCCCTCCTGTGTCTTAGTGGGATTGTGGGCCACGGGCAGGGGGGCCACGGGCAGGCTGGATTCCAGCTCAATACAAGCTGTAATTAGTTGTAATTTACGGGGCACCTCCTCCCCAGCGACCCCGCTGTGCACAATCCCCTGGCCACTTGGAGAGATCATGTTTTCTTGCACAGTGCATGGCACTCAAATGAACCACAACACTGCCATAATGGCTCGCTCCCCACTGATTTGCCCACCTTGTGCAAGGTAGCTGAAAGTCACTTCCTGTGATGCTCAGTGGAGCGTGCACACTCCTATTTCCATCTATTAAGATGTGAAGGAGGAAGGGTGCCCAGAGCCACCAATAAACAATACTGGAAGCAATTGGAAACATTGGTCAAGTCGAGGTAATGTGGGGTTATTAGAGGTCGTTGTGCTCACACCATCAGCGGCTGCATCTGACAGACACAATGTAACAATGTGTCTTTTAGATCTAATGATGCATTTGCATGTCATTCTCTGTGCTTGTTATTGTTCTGAAATCAGTCCAGATGCAATTTGAGTGCATCAATTTAGAGTCCAATGTTACTCAAGCAACTAATGGACTCTCAGGCAAAATGAAAATCACTTCCTAATGATCTCAGTAAGCTTGATGGCTGAATCTAAATTGATTAGTGCGCAAACATGAATGTAATTTTAGGATTAGCTTTTGAAAAGTGTCAACACGTTTTGCTGGCACTTGCTAAGCTTATCACATCCTAGTATTATGAACGTACAGATTTTCTCTTTCCACATAATGATGTTCTGTAGCTTTTACTTTCCTTTCCCTGAAAATACTCATTACTGTCCGTGGCCTTATGGCCCAGTTATACTCAATGTTAAAGACGGAGACGGAGACGGACAGAGCCTTCTGTCCGTACTCTGCGTTCATTTCGTGCGTTTTCTGTCCGTCCTCTGAAAGCTTGCGGATACGCATGAAACGGAGCAAAACCACACACACACTCATACATTTGACTCTCTCCTGCCCACTGGTGAATGTATTGCTTAACAGGATACCAACGTGAAAGACGCATGGAAGGATGTGGGCAGTGACGATAATAACGTTTGAAACGGACGCATCTATTTACGTATATGAAAATGGAGTATAAATGAGCCATTAATGAACTCAGGGTGCTACATACAGCATGAATCAGATATCAGAAGGCTAACATTCCTCAATAAGTAATGTTTTTCTCACCTAGCCACCTGATAGAGTTAAAAGTAGCATGCCCTTTTGGCTCTGCATACATATTCAATGCATTTGGTCAAAGGCTATTGAACGGCTGTCTTACATCCTTGCCCTCAGCATCGCAGTGACCCCATCTTTATTTCTCCTTAGCGACCTCTCAGCTATTAATATCAACCCACACTACAAGACCCTGCTTATCTTACAGTTGCTATCAATTGAACATAGGCTTAACCTGCTAATGTGTTTTTCCATGTGTTTGACAATTGACAAAAACATTGTCAAACATGGGAAAAACTCTTTGCTTCATTGAAAGACGACACAAACACAAAATGACCCTCCATTTATCAACTTTTTGTCTGACAGCTTATTGTTTTTCTCTTGCTGTTGCTTTATATAAACACCTCAGCTCTTAAGTGTTCTTCTTTCTGACTCTAAACAAACCTGATGTTGTGATTTGTGTCTCCCTGCCAGGGTGCTGTTCCAAATTGTACTTTGGATTTAGTAAACTACATTTTCAGCAAACTTCCCTCAACATGCCACCCTTCCTGCCAGAGCCAGTCATTCTCGCTTTAAGTTGTATGACAATAACACAATGTGTTGTCACCAACTAATTCATGAGTGTAGGAGAATGTCACTTAAAATGTGAGGCAAATAACAAACGTTGTCATTTTTCAACAAATCCAACATCCTTTGTTAGAAATGTTTTTAATTCAACTCCCTTATGGAAGTGAATAGACTGAACATTGTGAGGTTTTTTCACTTAAGTCCTCCCCATCGATGGAATTAGGCTACATAGCACAACAGGGGAACAGATAATATTATTGTAACAACAACAACAACAACAACAGTACTAATTTATCCCATCTAATTTAAAGTTGTTAGATTTGTTTCCCAAAACGACTATACAGTATTACTAAAAAAACAACTTTATTGAATATAGGAAGTCAAGCCTATAGCAAGTATCTTCCAGCTAACCTTTGAACAACCACAGGACAACCTGTCTTCTTCTGTCTTCACTCACTGCACTGATGTTGATGTGGATGGCTTTTCCCTGAGTTGTCAGCCGAGAGCAGAGTACATGAGGGCAGGCAGGCAGGCAGGGATTGGAAGGAGGAAGGAGACGACAGTCTGACCCAGATGTTTCATGAAGGCCTCATGTCGGGCAGAAGGGGCCGAGGGACACTTGAACACTGGGATGAGCTGGCAGCTGGAACAGACAACGACAAGCGCCCATTACCCCCCGCGCCACATCCTCTCCCCCCGCGCCGCCGCATCCTGTCCCCCCGCGCCGACTCATCCTCCTCGCCGCTCTCGACCCTCGACAGCGGCTCACCTCAGTGACGATGAATAATGAATGTGACTAGACACGGGGGTCAGAGGTCACGTGTCTGTGAGGGAGCAAATTCCTCCTTGATTAGTACATAAAAAGCCCGGCCCATCTGCCTCGGCTCTGGGATTTGACAGAGGTCTGGCCAGGAATGCCAGGAGCCCAGTGAGCACTGGGCAGGTGTGTGTGTGTGTGTATTGTATGTGTGTGTGTGTGTGTGTGTGTGTGTGTGTGTGTGTGTGTGTGTGTGTGTGTGTGTGTGTGTGTGTGTGTGTGTGGTGGGGAGAAGCAGTGGGTGGGGGGGTGGGGGCTTAGTACTTTGTACCAAGCAAGGAGAGATCCACAGTGGGGGGGCTCACTTTATCACCACCTCACATCACACAGACTCTGCTGCATTGTAATGTGCAACACTTGAACTTGCCTTTAGGTATGTGCGTCTCACTGCAGTGTATACAAATCAGGCTAGCAGCCATTAAATGGCAACACCAGCACTCCCTGTTTTGTATTCGCTCGTAAAACTTTGCTAAGTGATGGAAATTGTTTTAGGCTATCAATACAAAGGAATATGTCTAGTTTATGAGCTTCGTATAATATTTCCATTATTCAAGGACAGAGGTGAAAAACTGTTTTTGTTCTCAGTGTTACATTATGACTCTAAAGCCTTGACTCTAATGATTAGAGTCAAGGCTTTTGCGCACCACAAGTCTGTGTTTTTCATCCGAAATTGTCGCACGTTCTAAAATAAATACGACCTCATGTCGTGTCACTCACGTTTACAGACTGACTCCGAAACCTTTGTCCGCCATTAAACAGTTTTTCGCATCAGTCAATAGCCTTTTGTGAGCTGTTTGACCCGCTTTAGAATACAGCTCGCAACTTACAGTGTAACTACAGATAACAAAATCTAAATCTGTACTTAGAGGGTAAGTATGGGACCAGAGCTGTACTTACAGGGTGAGTACAGGGTACAAGATGTGACTTTACTGTGCCCCTGTAGTTACACTGTAGTTATATGTAACTACGAGGGAATTGACACTGCTTTAGAAAACAGCCCGCGCCCCTGTAGTTACCATGTAGTTACTATGTAACTATGGGGGATTAACACTTAGAATGCAGCCCGCGCCCCCGTAGTTACCATGTAGATGTTAAGATGAAGATGTTGATGCTTCTTGGTAACGCCTTTGGAATAAAAAAAAACATCTTAACTTCTTCATCTTAATATTTGTAACTACATGGTAACTACAGGGGCACGGGCTGTATTCTAAAGCAGTGTTAATTCCCCCCTAGTTACATAGTAACTACATGGTCACAGGGTGCGGGCTATTCTAAAGCAGTGTTAATTCCCTCGTAGTTACATAGTAACTACAGTGTAACTACAGGGGCATGGTAAAGTCACATCTTGATTATTTTGTTACAAATTTGGTACCTGTACTTAAAGCAGGACTAAACCCCAAAACACTTTTTTTCAGCTTTTAACCAATATACATGAGCGTGTTGAGAGCGGGGAGTTTGTCCTATTGTGCTGTGCTGCTATAACGAGTCTCGCGTCACCAGGCTCTTTTAACAATACTTAGACAAGCTACATACACACACATGGGAGTCAATGGAGTAAATTTCTAGTTCGCCACTGAATGACCAAATTGATATCACTTTCAACCATTTTGAGCAACACTGTTTCCATACAGGCCACCAGCGTTGGCTAGTTGTTGATATTTATAAAGATTTTGTAGCTCTCATAACTTTGTCTTGTGATGTTTTGGGGAACAGCGTCGATTTCCGTAAAAAAAATCCTGAGCCGAGCACAGCCAAAGAGTATAGTGAGACAAGAGGAGACGTAATTTCTTGGTTTTCCACAGTTTTTTTCAAATCAAGCAGCATGCCGTTCTGCCAGAAATCTGGGGGGTTTAGTCCTGCTTTAAGTACAGATTTTGTTACCCTGTACCTACCCTGTAAGTACACATTTTGTACCCTGTACTTATATTTTGCACCCTGTACAGATTTTGTTACCTTGTACTTACCGTGTAAGTTGCATTGCTGTATTCTAAAGTGTTACCGAAAACACATAAGAAAAAAAACGGACTGTGTGTGCAAAGACCTTAAGTATTAGAGCTATACAGAACTTGCTTGTTGTTTCACCTTTCTGTCCGGAGTATGAGCATAGAGGTTGCATTCTCTCAGCCCATTGCACCTGTCCAGAGTGGTTGAGCTTATACAAAGCCAATACGGGGAGAGCTGAGCACAAAGTGCCTACAATGTTTCGAATCATCCACACAAAGGTCCTTCAGCCAGTCCAAGCCACCTATACCACCAGCAAGAATCCCTTGACAGTAACCCCTGATCTCCCACGGGGGGCATCATTGATCTTATTAGTCTTTATAGAAGGATTAACAGTGGGAGCTTCCCTATAGAGTTGCCCACTCATTTACAGCAGCGACCCGGGGCGTGGGGAGGTAAATTAGCATAGTGTGGAGATAACCGTATCCTACAGTAACAATGCAATATAAACAGGGCCTAAATGAGCCAAGAGATAAGCAAACATGTAGGGAGAGGAAAACACGGGGCAGGTTCACCTCGAGTGGAGAGAAAAGAACATACCCTTCAGCAGCGGCTATAATTAATATGCTAAATTGAATTGCAATAATCGACTAGGGGACTGGCCTTGTGCTCTGGAGGTAGCATGATTAAAATGTTAGGCTCCAGTGAAGGGGTGATTGGGACCCTGGTGAATTAGGGATTGGATTTGATGGGAGACAATGCGCCCTCTATTTTTCATTAATTAGCCTCAGATCCATAAAACCCACAAAAGACTTCAATACTGTATTACTCCAGACTCTCCATTACATCCATTCATTAGGTTTCAATGGCCTCCCCCAAAGCATTATCGCACACACATATGAGAATAAAAGAGTGAATGAGAGATTGAGTCGACTACCTTAATGTCACTGGCTCCCATTATTATGATGAGGGGAGTTTATGAAAGATGTCCAGGTCCTTTGTCATATGTCAAAAAGATAGAGGTTACATGGGCAACATGCAACACAGTGCACATTTGTGTGCAATAGCAGCTCACAATAAGTTTATCTTTAGCAAAAATGTTGCAAATATATTTATATACAGTATATATATTTTAACCGTTATTTAGGGGAGTCTCACTGAGAGCAATGCTATGTATTTCCGGAGTGCCCTGATCACATTCACACCTGGAAGCTGCCAGTACATCAGTCTGATTTGCTGGCCACTGAGCAGTTCTGGAGCGGTTGGGGTTAAGGGCCTTGCTCAAGGGCACCCCAGTGGTGGTAATGAGGGAGGGGCAACGTGTTTACGTTTTTAAGCATGTTTTTCTGTGTGTTTGGCACGGTTTGGCAGTGCAGACACATGCACACACACACACACAGCAAACATGTGACCTACAGTAGACAGATCATCATTATGCACTCTTGCAGGTGCAAAACATTTCCAAACCACCAATTTTGAACTGTCACTCGACAGTTTCCACAAGGCATTCATACATCTTCCCATCAGTCATTTCTCCAAACACAAACTCAAAGCAGACTAACGCTTTTCTGAGAGCAAATGGTGTAATTGCTTACATATAGTAGGTGTACTCAAAGACTCTCTCATAGTCTTTAATTGGAACTCATGAAAACAAGTTGGACAAAACTAGACATTCCTAAATCACTGCTCCATCTGAGATTTCGAGCAGTTAGTGCAGACTGCAGTGCACATGTGCTTTTAAATGAATACAAAGACTGAGTGCACTGTTCTAGCTGTTTCTATAAGCACCCAACACAATCTGCGATTAAAATCTCTTTTGACATTTCTCTATTGCAATGCCTTTCCGCAACTCAAACCTGTTTTGGTTTTTCCCCCCCGACAGCCAAAAAGCCAAGCCAGAGGATTTTCCACACGTTTGTTTTGATGTGTGAATTTCAAAAAAGTGTTTTCCTATTTCCTGTTTGCAGCTACTGTAGTGTCTAGTGTGTATGGAATGTGTGTGTGTGTCTGTGCATGTACATGCCAGGAGAGGGGTGCATGGTCGCGTAATGAAACCCATAATTAGTGAGTGATACTCTGTCATCCGCTCATGCGATTGACACCTCCCTTTCAGTCAGGAGTGCTGTTCTCTGTCAGGGGTCTGTTTCTCCTCCAAAGGCCATGTAGCTTCTGCTGCATGACAACACAAAGCCATCATATCCATGGCTCGAGAGTGCGCTTGGTGATAGCGCACGATTTGCATTTAACTGTTGGAAATGACAGGCTCCCTTACACTACAGTTAGAGCCCGCAGGCCTCATTTACTCATTTACATTACAGTGCCCTTATTAGAAATGGCGCCATGGAACAGACATTGAGAGGGAAAGTACCACTCAGTCTTGACATTTATCAGTATTGATATGGCTGTGATATATTGGCCAGTTTACAGGTGTATTGTGACAAAATGAACAGGCCGCCTTTGTGTTCCGTGTTCCGAGTATGCCATCGCAAGAACGAGCGTTCCCATGAGCGAAGGCACTCTTCTGTGGATGGGTGCGTGTCTTTATGTCGGTGTGTTTATGTCAGGAGGAGATTGAATTGGAATGTGCACAAACACTTCTTCCTAGCCTAGAAATGATACAATTGTGTTCTAAATGTCACATCTACTTTCCCCACCCTTCTTTGTGGAGAACAGACACTGCGTGTTAGCTGTCATTCATGTAATAGCATTTTCAAGAATCCATTTTGACACCTGTGACTTTTCTCTACCCCACACACCCTTCATCTCAATGTAATAATTCGGAGAAGAAAAACCAAGTGTACCATGAACACCATACTGCACCGACAAGGTTTCTTGTCCTTCAGCACAATGAGTCGTGCAAGCAATTTTGTTGAACATGGCTTTTCCTCTGACTATTCTTCCAGAACAAAAGTTCCAGCCAAGATAACCTATATGTCACATATCAGGTCAGTGCTTCCAGGTGTGTGATCCCTCAGATATTACACCATCTTAATTCCTCCTTACATGCCACTGGAGAATAGCTGGACCCATGGCTGGCCATAATTGAGCCATATTGTGGCTGGGGTTAAGATCCTCCTGGGACATGGGCAGAAGATGGAGGAAAACACAAGGCTGACCCCGGGGACAGAGAGCCACAATCTGCTGTCCATCTCTCATGTTCATAACCTCCCTTCTTGATGTCTCTCCCTCCCTTCTCCATTCTCCCTTTCTCTCCCTCCCTCTGCCACAACATCTCACTATCCCGCTGCTTTAGGGCTGTCACCATATTAGATTTTCACGACATGATTATCGTGGGCAAGAGAATTCACAATAATGATATTATTGCGATATCTATAGAAAACTTTTAAATATATATATACTGTATCCACCTTATTTTTTAATGCCCCGCTGTAAAGTAATTGTGGGTGCAAGGTCCAGTTTTTAGAACATGACTGATTGTTGCAGCTAGTGCATTTCCTCAAAACTCCGATGCTGGAAAAAAAATTGCTTGTCACAACACTCGTTTGACGACTTATTGAGGGAATGTAATAATGTTATCTATCACATCCGCTATTTCTGTTGCTCTTTGAACAACTCAGGATATTTATCGGCGAGATTTTTGGCCAAGCTGGATGTGATTTGCTCCGTTCGTGGTTCGCCTGCCTGCAGCTTTGAAACATGGTTTACAGACGGGCTATATTGTGTCCGTGTCAACAATGTAACGGTGGGAGTGGGCTGGGAGGATTACACTGGAAGAAGCACCCATATTTCACGTAAGGCATCATGGCAGCTAGAAATAAGGTGGCTACATATCAGTCAAATTCATCTTTAACTTTGTTTTTACCTTTTTTGGGGGGGTAAATGAATTACACTCAAAATAGTAGTGGTGAGAGTCTGTAACCATAACTGTATACAAAAGGATAGAAAAAGAGCAATAATGCACTTACTGTAATGGATAATGAATTGAAATAGCTACTTAGGCTACTGCGTCACGTGGTGTGTGTGTGTGTGTGTGTGTGTGTGTGTGTGTGTGTGTGTGTGTGTGTGTGTGTGTGTGTGTGTGTGTGTGTGTGTGTGTGTGTGTGTGTGAGTGGGGGGGGGGGGGGGGGGGGCTTGGGGGAGGGAGACAAGGCGAGAACAGAAAGAAACAGAAATAATTAAAATGTGCTGAATTATTTACACAATATTATCATATGGGTATTATTAACAGAATATAAATTATCATGCGACCACCCTGCTCTGCGTCCTCTACTGGTCATGTAACGATAGCCAGTGGTTGTGCTGTACAGTGAGTGAGTAACCCCCCTCCCCACGCATTAGGGAGAGGCGCTAGATGACATACACTCTAGCAAGGAGGATAAAAGCCATATGGCTGCGATGCCCAGCTGCGGGGGAGGACTACACAACGCAGGTTACAGTCATTCGCTCTTCTCTGCCTGGTTGTGGCACACTTAGATGGTGTTAGCCCAATGTAAAAGGTGCCAGGTCTGGGACCTGGGCTAGCATCAGTTGGGCTCCCTGATGAGCAGAACGCTTAAACACATATGGAGCATATCAGCATTCCCAATGAGTCCATGCCAGCCAGCCCAGGGATATGCTGCTCACTCTCAATTGCCGGGGCTCATCTGCCACCTGCACCTTTTCAAAATGCATTTGTCACATATCTGAGGCCAGCGAGCCGGCCGGCGGAGTGCCATCTCCATCCCAGCACAATGCTTTCCACACTATCAGAAGGGACGTGTCACAATTGGGACAATTTGAACTGCATGTGAACTGCGGCACCATGTGTTATTGCTTGTTATTTTTGTGACAGGAAGACAAGCCCCCGATGAGATTTTATTCTGCTTCGCAAGTGTTATCCTGGTGATTTCCCTTTCACACCAGAGACGATTGGAAGTGTTAAGCATGTTTCCTGTGTATGACATGTCGCTCTGTCATGTCCTCTTGTCGACACTAGTGTCACAGCAAATTAATTCCCCCAGGACCCAAAGTTAGATCTCAGTTCCGTTCACTTCCACGCCCACCCCCTCGGCCTCACTATAGTTCAAGGACTGTAATATCTAAGGTCAGAGGAGAAACGGCTGTTCGATTAATACTGAAAACCTCTACAGGGGTTTAGATGGAAGAGAGAGTGGAGGGGGCGAAGAAATTCCCCTAGGAATTGCAATTTACCACAACATTCCCTGGCCCTTCACAGATTAATAACTCAATAGATTACCTGCTGCACTTTCCAAGGACATTAAACTAAGTTCTCCTCGGAATCAATGGGCGAGGGCTTTTTGGCTATCAACACTGCTCAATACTGTACACTTCATTTCCCACACCACGCGGCCCGTACCCTTCATTATAGCTCATTGCGTGGCATAGGATTAATTACAATTTGTGAGGGTTATGGAAGGGTAATTGTCGACGAGAAGCAGACAGGGGCACTTCACTGAAAATCAGAAATGTCAGATCAGAAAACGAGCACACCTGGAAGCCAGATTGTAAAACTCAATAATGTAATCCAAACTGACATTTATAAGTTTCATTAGGTGACTCACTCAAAAAATGCATGTCTACACTCTAATTTCATTCTAAATGTATTCTAATTTCATTAGAATAAAAAGCATCCTACGTAGAGGCCTTGAGAAAAGGGCATTTGTATTTCAGACAGGGTGCAGGTATGCAGGGGGGAGTTATCGGTGCCCACTTGCCTTGTGAAGGGCACGGAAGGTCTTTTTCAAGTGTGACACTCCTGGCTGCAGACTATTTACCCACGCCCGTGCTTTTATTTATCGCCCGGTTCCACACCGTGAATTATCTAATGTCTTATGGACTGTAAATTTCCCTAATGCAGTTCTGCGCCCTTCCTCCCCACCTACCTACAAACAAACACAAGCACGTGCGCACACACAAACACACACTGGCCTACAACACACTACACACGTACACGATCATAATACCCCTGAAGTCACCCTTTGGAGGACTTACTCCCTCGACTTTATTGAGTGTCGAGGAAAGGAAACGCCCGCATTTTGTTTGTGAGGGGGAAGTGATGAAAGCATCTGCCGTAAGACCACGCCCTGCCTGCTGTCCTTTCCGGGCCCTTGTGAGAGCTGTAAAGCTGCTGTCAGCGATCAATCAGACAGAGTACCACAGCATTGTTTACTAGCTCAGCTCATTAAGCAATGTAGCAGAACATGCTAACTTCATTTAAAGTGAGATTTATTGGGGCCTGGCCAGGGGAGAACCGTTGTCCCCCAGCTCAACCCTGTGCCATTGTGGATCTGGGTTGCTAAATTACAACAAGAGCCACTGATAAATTGTCTTGTTCTCATCTAACCTACTTACCGCTTTCCAGATAGACAATAATGAAGAATCATTTGACACCGGAGCGCACTAAAGTTATTTGCTATCACCTTATCCAGCCTGACTGTTGGCAAGATAAAACACTGCAAATGTACCTGTGGGAGTAAGTTGGTATGTCGAGACCTACTCTCATTAACTAGGCTAGGCAGAATAATAGGTGGGATTAGAAACCTCACTTTACAGTAAGATGGGAAGGGGAGATGTACCACTATACATACAACGCAGAACAAAATTGATTGTTTGGGCCTTTTACTTCTTAAAAATAAAGTTTATTCATTAAAGTCAATGGTTCTTCAAAAAACAACAACAACACCAGCATTGTGTTTTTGTTTATCTGCCCTTGTCTAGCCGCATTTGCAGTTATAATATACTAGAAAGGCCCACCTGCTACGCGGGCTCGCCGGCTCGGCCACTGTGTGGCCTCACCTACCCTGCAGCTCGCATTGCTCATGATTGTTTCTATATAGCTTTGTCTTCTACCGTTGATGTGACTGTTATGCTGCATACCTGCACTAAGACAAATTACTTGTTTGTAATGTGATTACTTACTCTGGCTATTAAAGTGAATATTGAATCTGGAACCAGAAATGGTATTAGTCTGAAGAACCATTTTTGGTCCCAGTTCACACCTTTATTTTTCTGTGTGGAGTTGAAGAACACAATTGGCAATTAAACAAAAGATTATTTTCACAACAATTAAATGGAAAGCCTTCAGTTTTTAAACTGCTTCATTAGTATGTGCATTTTTGAAAGCGTATAAAAAACAGAAAACACACACAGGTTGCTGACAACTCAACTCCTAACCGTGTCACAGACACACACACACACACACACACACACACACACACACACACACGCGCACCAACCAACCTGCGGAACTGATGCTAACACATTGACAGGCTTCCCACTGAGGATGAAGCCATGCTCAAGCCCAGTGATCAGGTTCCCTGTGGAGGTGCTCTGGGCTTCCTCCCAGGAACCAGGTCCAGGGGCATCTCGCTAGCAATTGCCTTTGGGGAGTAGTCACACTTTTAAAAGACGGAAATTAAGTGGAAAAATGTCTGCTCACTCACTGATGTAATTATCTGTCCTGGATTAACATCTGTTCGCCAGCCCGAGTGCCAAGTCCACTTCAACATGTGCCAGTACCTCGTGGCAGCGCCGGGTGTGTGTACCTGTGTCTATTTCCAAGCGCTGTGTATCTTGGCACCAGTCACGGCAACTTTTCACTCTGACATCCTCCACCCATTCAACAGCTGCGTATTTATGGGAACATCTTGGCTGCAGTCATTGAGAATAGCAACTTTTTGACATCACCTAATCAGTTTTTCCAATTCAACCGTGCCACCGTCGTCGCCGCCGCCTAGCTGTTTTCTCAGAGGCAAATTACCTTACAAGTTATTTTATTGTGTGAGTTTTACATTGTATAAATTGAAATTACATAATAGAACTGTATTATGTTGCATAGATTATTCAAGTTTTTTATACGGTTTGATCATATTACCATACTTTATTTA
The DNA here is from genome assembly GCF_964638095.1 of Poromitra crassiceps. NCBI lineage: Eukaryota > Metazoa > Chordata > Actinopteri > Beryciformes > Melamphaidae > Poromitra > Poromitra crassiceps. The sequence continues at coordinate 28,418,741 of NC_139634.1, forward strand.
TTCAAGTGGCCCATATTGCTTTTGCATTTTTCCTGCCTATTCTCCTGTTATTATAATAAAATTAATCCAAGCTGGGACAAGTCCTTAGATTATCCTTTCCTGGTGCTGGTGAGCCTGGAGAAAGCCCATTAGCATGCTTCATTTATCTATATCATGCGTGTCAAAGTGAGTGTCAAGGTGGGCGTTCACCTCGCGGCTTATTCCCACCTTAACAACTGTGTTGTAACGGAGCTCAGGTGGCCTGTGTGTACTATAGCACCTGCTTAAAATTCAGCCGGCAAACCTGAGCTAATCCATTATGCATTGCCATTGTTATGCTCCCTCTTACTTCCCCCTCTTATTAGAAGGGCTAACTTTCACCGGAGCTGCTCTCAGTGTGGGGAGCTAAATGACCCATTCCAGCATTTGAATTGGGCTTATTGACATGCAATAACCAAAGGATTACACCTGTCTTCCTGTGGAAATGTCACCCCATATAAGCAGCGAATGTATTTGGCTGACCCGTGGGCATGCGTCGTGACTATTCCCAAGAATGTTAAGCCCGCTGGGAGCAAATTATAATTGAACTATACAATGGGAAGGAGAATCTGCATCCCCTCTTGTTAACTGGGCCCTAATTATCTTGACTCTTTAGTTATTGGAGCAGAGGGGATAGAGCACTGTGTCCTCTCTATTGCACCAACTGTCTGGGGAGTTTCAGCTATAGGTTAATGATGTGCAGAATATCCCACAGAATGCAATCAAAGCGCAGCCATTATAACCAAGGATATGATGTTTCTGAGCGTGTGTGCATCAGGGCTGAGGAAAGTCAGCTCTCAGGGGAGCCCCCCCCCCCCCCCCCCTCCTCCTCCATGGTTCAGAATGTGTAATTAGCAACAATGCCACGGCGGTTTTCGCTCGGAGCTATACATTGTAGAGTACCGCAGGGATGACAGGTTTCTGTAGGCCAACGCGGAAGTTAGCATCACGCTGGGAGTCAATGGGATTTTTGTATGGGGATTTTAGTTAGATGCCTGAAATAAGGTCTGTGGTGTGAACAAAGGTTTATGAAACTGAGAGATGAAATGAAACTAGCAAGATCATCTTCATAAATGAACACCACTTTTATGATTTTTGAAGCGTAAATGTGGCAAATATCGCGATCGCCAGAAAACGCTTCAAAAATGATAAAAATGGTGTTGATTTGTGATTTGTGTTATCTTGCTGAACACAAAGGTCTCAGTTTCATAAACTTTTGTACAGACCTTATTTCAGGCATCTAACCAACATCCCCACATAAAACTCCCATTGACTTTGAGACGAGGGAACCAGTTGATGTTAACTTAAGGGTTTTAGGACTAAGTTAAGTTATCCTTTATTTATCCCCGTGGGGAAATTCATCCTCTGCATTTGACCCATCCTCTACTAGGAACCTTCCGAGAACTAGGAGCAGTGGGCAGCAGCCGCAGTGCAGCGCCCGGGGACCAACTCCAGTTCTTTTGCCATTGCCTTGGTCAGGGGCACTGACCGGAGTATGAACCCTAACATACAGTACATGTCTTTGATGGTGGGAGGAAACCGGAGCACCTGGAGAAAACCCACACGAACACGGGGAGAACATGCAAACTCCACACAGAAAGGACATGGGACAGACCGGGGTTCGAACCCGGGACGTTCTTGCTGTGAGGCAACAGTGTTAACCACTGAGCCAGTTGGTAGCTGAGGTTCGCGAGCAGGACCACACCTCAATCACTGCTGTTGTACATTTCCCTTTAAAATTCCTACCTGCCCAGCATACCTGTTTGTTCTCTTCTCTCCCTCTCTCTCCACTCCTCTCTCCTACAGCGCCCCCCTGGGTATGCCGCTGACCTTCCGCCCACCACCGACGCTTCGCCTACATCTCTCCCTCCTCCATTCATCGCAGTCGCTCCTCTTCATCATTCATATTCGTTAAATAAACATCCTCATTTGCATTCAATTGATGGTGCGGTCCTTGGCTCGTGAACTATCGAATGCTCAATATTTCAAATCATCCGCCCTTCTTGCCATGCAAATGGCTCTGGCTGGGGGATATCATCAAGCACTCTCATTACGATGCATGACATGTTGCAGAGAGCTCAGTTAGTATGAGATTTGCTTAGCCTTTGGCTTGTCAAATGATTCTATAATTGATTAGATTAATAGTGATCAGTGCTAACATGGAGCGCAGGGTGGACTGATGTCAGCGTAGAGCAGATAATTGGGTATAGTGAGTTACTGTGAATGGATTATCAGTGAGTAAATGGATTCAAATGCTATTGAAGTAATAGAACAGCCAGGCATGCCGATTGTCTGAAGGAAATAACCATTGATTTTCTGGGAGCTGCGATGGGTCATTATGCCAACAGTATTTAGAATACCTCTTCGGATATGATGCATACAACAATGCCCATTAGAGTGTTAATATCGTCTGTCTTCCCATTACCTGTAATGGAAAACAAGATATCACAATTATGTGACCTCATACGTTTCTTATGTCCCGCCTCTCTGAACAGTGTGAAATCTCTCTGGGAGGAAGAGCATCCCAGAGGAGTAAACGGAGGACACTCTGCAATGGGTACATTCCTCATCCATCTGTGGCCGGCATGGCCTGACCCAGTTTAAAGTTGTTCACGGCACCACTGGACTAAAGTGAGGCTTCCTCAAATCTTTGGCGGCGTTGATCCAATCTGACAGATGCTGCCAAGCTGCCGATGCTCTCAGGCACATGTTGTGGTCATGCCCTTCCTTGTATTATTATTGGTCTGAAGTCCTCAATACAATATCTGAGTTAGTCAATATATTGTATGATTTCAGCCCCTCCACTCCATTCCTTCCGTCGCAGCACCTTTTGGTATTCTTCACTCCGCCCCTTATGCTCCCAAAGTGCTGGACGTCTAATCCTGTTGGGATGGAAGCCTCATGCAGCCCTGTTACGATACGCCCTGAGTAAAGATGATATTCATAACGTCAGTCTGAGATCATTTCCTTCATATTTAGAATATCATGTGACCCTTCACATGGTGAAAATTTGACATTTTAATTTTTTGACATTTTCATAGAAACTCTCTCCTATACAACTTTTTGAATGACTGAGGTAGCTCTCTCAGATCAAATGTTGATGTTAACATTTTATTTTGGAGAGAGGTAAAGAAGAGAAGAGGTAAGGTGGGTAGTAATGAACAATAATGATACGTAATAGCGATTATGAAAAAAGGAGGATATGGGTGACTTTAGACCTTGGGCGTGCAGGGATCTGTCTGGTGACCAGCAGATGCCAGGCACACCCACGGGCCAGGTCCTGGGCAGAAGCCAGGCACACCCACGGGCCAGGTCCTGGGCAGAAGCCAGGCACACCCACGGGCCAGGTCCTGGGCAGAAGCCAAGGCGAGCGACGAATGATCAAACAAGAGGAGACAAGGAAGGGAAAAAGTCTGTGTGTGTGTGTGTGGGGGGGGGGGGGGGGGGGGGGACTCGGGAGGCCAAGCTGGGTCAATCTTCATGAAACTTGGTGGAAGGGTGTAGCATGGGACAAGGAAGAACCCATTACATTTTTGGAGTGGATCCAATCCGGGTCAGGTCAAGGAAAGGGGCAGGGCTGGGGAATAGGGGCCGTAGCTATAGGAAGGTCATAGAGAGTCGGGGTTCGAGGGGTGGGTAAGGGCAGAGTGGCTGGGGGAATGTGGGTGGGTCAGGGTCAGGGTTCTGATCCGACTCACAAAATCTGCATATCATAGCAGAATGAAGCATTGGCCCTGGTGGAGGTCTGCACTTCTAGTTGATGCATAAAATCATATCCTCTGTTATTGACTTTGAAGTAAGGCATAATCAACTCACCTCCACTGGTGATCTGATCAGCTTATCGGCCTGTTATTTTCCAATAATGACCAGCTCGCTGTACATTATACATTACTTAACGCACACCTGCCGGCCAATCAGAAAAGAGTATTCACCCTGGTATTCATGGTATAAAACTCAGTGAACAACACTTTGATGATAATGATGATGTTTATTGGTGTGAGCAGGAAATGTAACTACACCATCAACATCTGGCAAAGTGATGAGACAATTATGACAGAGGACGGCAATATATCACAACACAATAGTGAGCAGCAACATATAAGATTCACTGCCACAATTTGTTTAGCAACTACATGTATGTTTGAAGGTCATGTTTGTACTTGCTCTGTAGTTGGGGTCTGAATCTGCTTCTCTCTTGGAAGAAGATTTTTAATATTATTATTTATGGGAGTTTAGTATGTGTGAATTGAACACAGATACTGCATCACACTTAAACTACTATCCTGTTAGTTCAATGTGCATCATGTGACAATCAGAATCAGAATCAGCTTTATTGGCCAAGTACTGTATGTAGACATACAAGGAATTTGACAGACATTGCTCTCAATGTACAAATGGACAAAGGTCGATAACCGGATTTAAACCCATGTGCCACAAGCACACACAGCATTCTACTCTGCCAAGTCACAGGATGCCTCAAAGCACCTAACAGTGATAAAAGACCAAGTTCTGTGAGAGCAGCATGCATTAGTAATGCCTATAAAGGCTCTGTTTAATTTCCTATGTAACAGCGGGCCCAGTACTTCTGTTGTTTTCATTGTTTTTCTTCCTCAGGCTGAATCTCTGAGGACATGGTGCTCTCGTACAGCATCTCCTCTCCAGCTGGTCCACAGGTGGCTAAACACACTTCACTCTCATTTGTCTGGCCTGCCTGTTCAATATTAGCCTTCTCTCTCTCCTCGGGAATGGCCCCTGATATTGTTATGAGAGTGGAGAGCAGGAGCAAGAGGAGCGAAAAACCATTTGGCTGGCATTTCCCACCCTGGCTAAATCCAGCTCCTGTAGCCCGGGCCAGACTGTTTGAGCATCGATGATGACACCGTTCCAGGTCTCCACCTGTGTTCTCCTCTGATCAGCGTGGTGGCCATGCTGGGAAGGGATAAGCAACAGCAGGAGGCTCTCATCTTTCCCTCGTCTTTCCACGCTGATAAGCACCCAGAGATTAGCAGGATTGTAAGGTGTTGGAATTGCATCGTTTATGCTTGACCTGAGATCGATGTACGCATGCCTGTTTGATTTTGGTACTTCAACCTTGGCCGTGTTTATGCGCCTCATTTTTACAAGTCACTTATTTCTTGGTGATGATTTCCAGGAAATGGATCTAGAACTTTACATGAAATTGTTAGTTATAAACTGGAAAGATGAAGTTGCATCAACAGTGGCTCCTTCTGTGTTGCTCATCGCACATCCTCCTTGGATAGTTCAAGGCCTAATAAAGTCGTACGTTTGGCGATGCAAGAATCAGAATCACTTTTACTGAACAAATGAATAAAACACAACTTGTAATTCACATTTGGACATGTGAACAAAGGTTAAATAAATGAATAAATAAACAGCGGCCTATTGGGCGATAATGAAATACTATGAAATCTTCAAAATGAGCTTTTGGCTTGCAGTAATCACTGGTTTCAATTACAAGTGTTCTAACAAGCTGTTTTTAGGGAAGGACAAATCTAGAAATATTTTCCTATTATCACAATTGCTTGGCAAATATAAATATTGCACTAAACTTGGAAATGTAAAAGTAACTTGAGCCAGTTCTTGCTTGTAATACCCTATAGTGAAAGGCTTTAGTCTTTCCTGTGTACGGTACTTCAATAACTGGTGTCATACTGTTGCTTTTTCATTCAGTCAAGGACATTCAGCAGCAGCATTCTATCCTCAGCTTTCATTTGTAATAACTCATTTTGTGATCAACATATTTTTCATTGATTTTCAAAGATGTTATGTCTATCCATATTTAAAAAAAAAACATATTTTACTTGTACATAATTATAATGGCTGTTAAATGGGGGGAATCTGCTAAAATACAAGCAAATGAGCAGTAAATCTACTGTTAGTTAATCATGAGTGCATCTCAAATAAAATGTGCTGTATTTATAGTTTTCTTCTCAAATCTGCTGAGTTTGCAAGTTGCACGGTCAACCAAGTTGTGTTTTTGCAACTGTTGGCTAACTCGCTGGGCTTTACTAGCTAAGAGCAATCATTGACAAAATATGCCAAACACAGCAATGTCGTTTCCCAAGCCTTCAATTCAATCAGCAAATGGTGACATTGCAGGAAACAAAATGCACATAGCAAAGATCAGAGACACCCATGACTTCACCTGCCAATATATTATTTGCTGACATGGGCACAGAGAGTGAAGTAACTGTTATGATACACTGTCCATTTGGATATCTTCAGTGGTTCTCAAACGTTTGCACGTCAAGGACCCTTAAACGGACACAAATCATTGACATAATTTTGTCCCAGGGTCCCCCATCTAATAAGATTTTAGCGTTTGTGACGACCCTCCCACTCTCCTGGTCCTGTCTTGCAGGAGGTGTTGGGGTGTTGGGGTCGTCTGTCGTCAGGCATATTGGGTGCACCTGGGCCCAGTGGGTTTAAAGGAAGAACGCCAAAGCCCGTGCAATTTGGACACATGCATAGTCGCAATTTGGGTGGCCCTCTTGGGACGCCATCTTGGATTTCTCAATAAATAATTATATATATATATTACATAAATATATTCAGAGGAGACAGGTAGTGGTAGGTTTCTGGACTGGTCCATGGTCCAGAGGAAGGCACAGGGAGAACTCAGTGTTGTAAATGGGCAGATGGATACATAAGAGGATGCAGAAATAGATGGAGGCATGGCATGATCTCCTTTCCAGTGTCTGGTCCAAATAACGGGGAGGGCCAGCTGGGGCTTTTGGCAAAAATATTTAGGACCTAGTGACAGACCCTAAGCCCCTGAACTAATCCTGTTGCAGGTGATTATGTGGAGAGAATTTGAGAAATAGGCAGAAGACTACTACACCCCCTTCTTTCCCCTGCTCCTCGTATATTGCTGTGGAGGCTTTTTGTCTGGAACATGTATAGCTAAAACAAACTAGATGAACCTCTGTCAGTCCAATCTACTACAGTATGAAGTGTCTGTGAGCAGAATTTTGTTCGGCCACAGCTATGCCATTTTATGTGCGATCAGGCTAAAACTTTCAGGAAGTGTAAAGAGCACTCCTGCTGGTGACCTGATGGAGCCGGATTTTTTAATTAGGTAATTGCCCTAATTACCTAATGATGTGATGTCACTCGAGCAATGATGTCATCAGTGATGATGTCATCAGTGATGTCACCCTTCCTGGCTGGGCAGACTGGGTGGGTCTAACTCCCTAACCTGAGGCTGCCACATGGATGGGTTTGTTTGCTTGACATTTGTTTCACAACCTACCACTATAGACCAGACCAGCACATCACATCTGGGTAATTTGCAAAACATGAAGGCTGCGCCCCTTTTTAGGGGACAACACAAGCCACTCGCGTTGACTTCAATGTAAAATAGCAGTTCCAAAAAAATCTATAGAAAATAACAGAATTCATTTAGTTTATAAATGACCCAAAGGAGCATGACATGACAATATATTTCAACTCGGCCGGCCATAGAATGCGCAAGATACATGACACGAGGTACTTGCCTTATATGAAGGCTGTATCCAGATCTATCGCAGACCCGTTTTTTTGTTTTGTTAGTGAAACTATAACAACACAGCAACTCTTCGGCATATCTCTATCAAATTAAACCGTTTTAAATAGTTTGTTTGAAGTGGTTTTGGCTTCTTGTACCGTCTTTTACTATGGTGGGTTTCCCCTAAAAAGGGGTGCGCGTGGCCTTGGCGCTGGACGCTTGAAGACGCGACGCAGTTCTGGTCTATTGTGTATTGTGAACTTGTGAACTCAATATCGCCCCATCTGGCGGAGTCAGGTTACTAACTCCCAGGGGGCTTCCAACTTCTATGATTGGAGGTTGGAAACCCTCATTAATGTTTTGCTTGCACCTGTGTTTTACCCTGCCATTTCAACACAAAATGGCCGCTGTGAAAAAGGCCCATCATTTCATTCAGCAGAATCCAATTGAAAAAAGCATAATACTGTACATATAATAGTAGGCTACTCTACTGTACAGTGTTCGTATGTCTGAATTATTGAGAAATCAGGTTAACACTTGATTTTAGAATGCTCAATACATAAATACAATTTTGAAGGATACTTAACACATTGAATGCCAGCCATGTTTTCATTCCTGTAGGTAAGTTGTGCCAGGGGTGTTTTTGACGATTCTGGCTCATTTTAGAGACAGCCGAGGATTCTTTTCTGTTAAGAATTCATGAACACCAATCATCTAAAAATAACTAATAGAATGTGTGCTTTCTCTGTCTAAAAGAGTTAGTTTGCAGAGTTAGTAGTTATGTAGATATTAGCCGTTGAGTACAGCATGGTTTCAGCGTCTGGAAATTTATTCAGAGATAAATGGCTTTTTGTGAAACAGTCACTTTAACCATTCATTTTTGGCATCAGTAAGACCGTCAGACATTCTAAACAATAGTTTTGAACAGTAATTTCCTCCATAACAACAGGAAACACCCCTCTCATTCAAACTCCTCCCTCCGTGTGTCTTCTCCTCCTTCCTCCTGGCTGTACAGCGGGCGTGTCAGAAGCGCTTTTGCTGCTGCCTGCCTGTGTGCCTGCCTGCCTGCTTGCCTGCGTGCAGACACTCCTTGTGCGAGTCAAGATGGGCCGGGGAATGCGTGGGCGATGGGCAGATGTTGATTCTGGCCTTTCTGAGGTGTTTCAAAGTGTGTTTCACCTATGATCTATTTTGCAAATCGCTCTCCGCTCTCTGTGTGCTGCTGCCGGTGCGCGGCCGCTCTCAGGCAAGACAAGTCTGTTACTGTAAAATCGCCACGGCATTTCCTTGAACGGCTTGGTCCCGCGGCAGTTTTTTCTTTGATTTCGGTCGTCTGGGGGAGCACTGTCAACACTTAGTGGGTCGGTAAAATAGATTATACACATTATCTTGCTCCAATAGTGATCTCGAAGATGTAAAAGTTGTTGATTGATGTCCCACTGTCAAAAAAAAAAAAATGTTTATGTAAGACGAGTAAACTCGGCTCTGGCACTTAAGCGTTGGATTATGTAAGACGAATTATTTCGGCTATGGCACTTAAGGTGTTAATAATATAGGCTACCTTAGTAATGCGTTTATCTTCATAGCAATCTTAAATGCAAAAGTTATTTTCCTGTAATCATGTACATGGCATTCTGCTTCCCTCCAGATGCACGTTGATGCCTAAAGAAAAATAGTGCTTTCTCACAAAGTTCAATGTTAACATCTTTACCATTCAATGTTTCCCCTTGAGACAGAAAGAGACAGGATGCATTAGATGCACCTAGTTTTTAATTGCCCACACACTTAAATCATCACGTGGTGAGTCAAAGCACCTTGACTTGTCTGGTGTTCCAACCTTGGCTCAACCTTGGAGCATCAAGAGAAAAGTGCTGCTCTTTAAGAGCTGTTTGGGGACGTAGTAACTTTTGGCCTATTTGGGGGCAAAATGATTTTAAGTAACTAGAAATGTTACTATACTTGCAAATTTCTAGGGTGGAGACTCTGGAGAGGATGTGCCATATGCGCACTTTTTTTGGGTGTCACCAAACTCATATCAACTGATGTGTTTAGCTTCACAGTTCGCACGCTCAACCAGAGTTTCATTGGCTCGAGCATTAGTGATGTCACTTTGTCTATGTGAGCAATTGTGATGTCACAAGTGATGTCATCGGGGATGTCACTCGAGCAATTGTGTGCTGCGGAACGGAACCGGGCCACCTTATAATGGTGACTGCAAACTAGACTGCGGAACAAATCCATATAGCTGCGTTAGCAAGCAGCTAAGCTAACGCCAAAACCACAGCAGCTAAAATTACAACAAGCTAACGTAAGGTCCCTCCATGAACCGAAAACACAGCCCCGAATCTAGTTCCCCCCTGACATTGGTCACATTGCTGTTTGGCCAGACGGGTTTAAATCTTTTTTCTTTTTCTGTGTGAACTTTTTACTGCACTCTGTGTTGTTGGTTGTTTGCTAACATTCATTGACTGCATTAGCTAGTGAACGTAACATTAGCCTGTGTTGTTAGCCTTCCTCTTCGTTGGTGTATACTGGCTGAAGCGCTGAGAGCTGAGAGGCAGGCTCATCAATGGGCAGAACGTCACATCCGCTAGATTTGCTGGGAAATTGTGACCCGAGACGGAGAGGAGCTGAAGTCTGCTCATAATATTATTCACCATAACATTGGAATGGCTGAACGCAGAGAGACGAGGGTGAGCTCATTTTTTAAGTTATGTAACGGAAAATTCACTCATTGGTAATAAAAAACACTTTGTGAACATTTATTTCTTCCCTAAACTTACGGAATGGACCTTTAAACAAGATGTGAAGCCCATCACAATGGAGAAATGCAGGTGCTAGTGCTGATTCCTCAAATCTTATACCTGCATTCAACCATACACGTGTCAAACACAGAATGTCATCTTCGCTATATCTTCGTGTACAATATCATGACTATATAACATTTCAATAGAGTGTAAACCTATTATTAAGTCACTTTCAGTGTCAAACTATAGAGAGTTTGGGATGGCAATTATCAGAAACGATGGAATTATTAAAGAGCTCCTATTTGTGAGGGTTGCAATACCTGTCAACAAAATTAAGGTAGGCCATTTAAGCCCCAGGGGGCCCTAAAATGACTTATTTTAAGGTTGCTTGAAGATATTTAAAGGCAAATGACAAAATGTTCTTTTTGCGATCGTACTTTCTCTTCTCTCTGTTGCTAGTTGAGTGGCAGGTACAGTCTGTGACAAACAGCGCACGTAGCAGCATGCTCTAAATCTGTCAGGGCTGATTGTACTGGCCTCTTTTGACTAACGGCAATGTATAAAAAACCTCCATCCAGACCAATTGAAAGAATGCCAGCATCCTCCCAGTGGATGATGAGATTATGAGCCAAAATGTGAAATTCAATCTTCCTGGCCTCCCACAGTTCAAAGGGTCACACCGGCTGGTCTTTTCACAGGGCTGGTCTTTCCTTCTCTCCTTTTCACAGGACTATAGGATAACCCTGTCCATGGGATCCAATGACCTTCCATACTATAAACGCTGATCCTGTGGTTGACTGCATGTGCATATACACACTGGCATCCAATAAATCAAAATGTAATTGCAATAGATTCAAATGACACATCAATTTCTGTCATAACAATGGGACTTTATAGGGGTTAAATTACAGTGTGTGTGCACAGATGGTTAATGTGTGTGTGTGTGTGTGTGTCTGTCTGTGTGTGTGTGTGTGTGTGTGTGTGTGTGTGTGTGTGTGTGTGTTTAGTGTGTATGTTTGACTGTACGCAGCCTAATAGTGATGGTATTTAAAGTTGCAAATGTGATGTGACTCATCATCATTACCGATGCATGCTATGTCCTTCAGCAACATTTGTCAAAGGTTCAGATTCTCTCAGTGACAGCTGAACAAAGCGATTGTGGGTGATTAATACTATTTATTATGTAAGTTTATTCCATTTTGTTTTACCAGCAGCTTTGTGCCAGATTGGCTCTCCCATGCTTTGTTCTGATTACACATTACTCGATAATATATTATGCTCATACAAGTATAGTTACAGTATACTTATACTGTAACTGCTTCACATATCACTCACCTAGGTCATGCAACTCAATGTACTTAGCGTGTAGCATATATGCACAGTACTGTATATGTTTCCCTTGTTTTCATTTCAGCTTAAATGTTCTCATGCCAAGATTTCCTTTGTGTAGTTTTTCTATTATAACCTTGCTTCTTTTCCCTGCATTGTATCTTGTGTTATAATAAAACAATGGTGTGTCGCCATGATCCAACATGTTTGCCCTGTACAGTAGGCTATGTGTATTTATGTGCCTATTTCGATTTTTGCGGGCAAGGTGAATGCATCAGTCAGCAATAAGCATTGGCTCAGATTATCTGTCACACTGTACTTCCAATGTGGAATATCTCTAAAGTGCTGTTCAAACCTGTAATGCCATGTCTAAAACTGTAATTGTCACGCTGCTCCTAAGTCCAGATGGAAAACATCATGATGTCAACTTCCATTTCATTGGACAATCTGCTGGCCGCCAAAAAACAGAATGAATTGTGGAGATATCAAGTTGAATGGGATTGCTCTTATCAGATGACCTCTGTGTTAGCTGGTATTTTTTTTAAAGCAGCTACGAGCAACTTTTTCGATTGTTATTAAACAGTATAAATTTAATATCAATGCATCACATCTTACCTCTAATAGTCGACGAGACCAACGCAGAGTAGTCTCGCTTGAACCCTGAGTGAATCGGCCAGTGTTAGTCTGTCTGTGGCCAGGGCAGATCAGGAAGTGAAATGAAACGGTTTGCAGCAGCCACTTCGGCCATAACCACAAAATAACTTCCAAAAAACCTGTTAGAATATAACGAGAGATGTTCCCGAGAGTATGCGTGGCGTTCACATTGTTTATGTTATGTTGCTAGGCAGCGCGAACGGGGTAGGCAGGCAGCTGCGTTTCACTTCCGGGTTTCACTTCCGGGTTTCACTTCCGGGTGTAGCCGGTCCGGCGGTAGGAGAGAGAGAGAGCCCCCTGTTGACGCGAGTTTAGACAGACACAGACTTAATAATCACCTAAGGGAGCAATCTCCGATTGACACGGCTTTGGTCTCAGCTACTATTATAGGTAAGATGTGATGCATCAATATTGTAATTATACTGTTTAATAACAATCGAAAAAGTTGCTCGTAGCTGCTTTAACTTGTTGTAAATGTTACAGATACTGTATGTTAATTGGCAGATTTGGACCATGTATATGGAAGCCATTGTTAACAATTACAAATACAAGACCTCCCCATAAAACATATTTATAGTTTAATTGGATTACATCGAATTATACTATAATTTTATTTAGGCTCCTGATGGAATACTGCACTTGGTAACACTAGACCCTTAAAGACATCTCGTTATCATGCCGTCTTGAAGAATCTCCACCAGCGAAACTTACTAAGAAAGATGTCACTCCATTCAGCAAAATAATCTCCTCTAGACCACGGCTGACCAAAACTCACTGCTATATAGTATTTGTGCTACGAAGAGGGTTCAACACAACTGTCTGACTTCCCCTTGTCTTGTCTACCATCTACTGTAAACCCTCTCTCAAATCACTTTTCCCTCTGATTCAAATGAACTGGAGGGCATTAAAGAAATCTAATGGGATTTCCCCATGCACCCAATAAGATTGACCGGAAATACTGCATGGTACAGAGTGCCGGCCTGGAGGAGTGAATGACATTATCTAAAGGGCTGTTGTGCATTATGAACACAATCCATTAAATGTGCCGTCTGTTTTGTTGACGTTTATTGTTTCAGTTGGTTTTTCAATCCAACTTTTTATTTGGTCATACTCAGACTATGTTTTGCCCCTATTTTCTGCTTCAGCGGGCATTGCAAGTGGAGTGAGTATGCTTTCTGCTTTGCACTGATATGATAGGCACATGGAGACATTGAGCATGATGGATGAGATTGTCTCCCACTCCACCCCGTGGTATTTGATGCCTCTTAGGGAGGAGGAAAGCACTACAGTTGCACAGAGTGAGTGGGGAATGTAAGACAAGTGGCATCTAATAGACACACCGGGCCTTCATAACGAGACAAAGTGGGAAATGCAGGGATTTATGTAAAAAGGATTAGTCTTGGCTGGTAATACATTGGTCATTTTGCTTCATGAGGAGCTTGAAATTAAAGCCACATATGCCAATCTCATGGATTCAAAATGCTTTTCTGGTTTTATTTCGTTTTTGTATAATTTTTTTTATTACTTTTCTTTCAGTCTCTGTCTCTCTCAGAGCCAGAGGGGTCACTGATTAAATGATGTATTCTGTAGGACGCGTCAGCCAGGTGGAGTGTACGACACATCTGTTGTGTTAGTCTTCCAGGCTACCCATGGCAAGCCTCTGGTGCAGGAATGGTCTCAGCTGCTGTGTTCCCATTTATTTATTGTCATCTATTGGACATGTATTTGTACAGTTTTCCACAAAACACAAACTGGTTTAATTGCTACAACGGCCACCAGCTTTCCAGACCCCCTACTCTGACATCCATCCAAGAGAATGTCCTCCACTTCTGTTGGGCTTTGTGCACGTTTTGTACAGGTTTTCAAGCAATATGTTATCGGAGAATATTTACTTTACAGCATGCGTACAAGATAATGAACGGCCAATATATATTTTCAACATGTTTATTGATAATAGAACTATGAATTGCCAATATTACAGTAGGTGTCCTATATATATTTGCAGCAATTCAACTTTTTCCATTTATTTTGCTAATACAGACACAAAAGTCATATTTCCCACAGCAATATAAAGCAGGTAATAGCCCTAATTTGCATCATTACTGTCAGGAAGTATTTCTTGCTTTGATCAATATAAAGACCTGGGAGAACACGCATGCAATTTGTGATAAGTTGCAACCTTAGATCTGTGAAACCAAATACAGTACAAAAGTCTAAAACAGCTTAATGGTTACTATGCATCCTCCTGCAACCATCACAATTGTTGGGTATTATTATTATATATTTTTTCCCCATACAGCACTAAGATGTTTGTTTTTTGTGCTTACTGAGTCATAATTCAAGCAATTTAGCAACCAATTAAGCAGAGGCATAAATGGCATCTATACAACTCAAAACTGTCATAAGTCCAACAAGCCGACACTCATGCCATAGCAATTTTGGGATCAACAAATATAAACGATTCAAATCTCAGTGCAACTTGGGGATCAATAGATATAGATTATCAAAATAAAGCCCATTAGCAAAGGGCAAGGGGATTAAATCGTATTGATAATAGAAAATGCTCTCTTGAGTCTGATGAAGCATCACTCATGTCAATGTGACTTTGGGCTCAATAGATGATGAAAAGCAACACACATTTTGTTCATTTTTTGGGGTATGGACTGAAGTGTAATGGAGGGAAACAGCAAATTGTGAAAGAAAGAGGGGCTTAAATAACATCACTAATCAATGGGAAATGCTCCTCTGATTTTGATGAGGCATCACTCATGTCAATGCAACATTGGGATCAATAGATGTTGATAAAAAAAAAGCCAATCAGGAAAGGCACAGGGGCTTTGATGACATCACCAATTGATAGGACACCCTCTCAAGTCCAATGAGACAGCACACAAGGTGTCACTCATGCTACATTATTGGGATCAACATAGACAATCATATATCTCAATGCAACTTCTCGATCAATGCAACCAATTGGGAAAGGGGGAGGGGCTTAACGGACATAATCAATCCATAGGTAACTCCCCCCTGAGTCAGACAAACCATCGCTCATGTCAGTGTGAGTTTGGGATCTATACTGTCGATATAGATGATGAAAACCTGACGAGCCTATGCTGCTGGTTGGTTGTAAAAGCTGCACATGGTGTGATTGGTGACTATAGATCCTTAGCAATATAGGAGGGTGAATAGCCAGATAACTTTGTGTATTCAAAATGCAAATGTACTATCAGAGAAAATATCATTTAACAGGTTTTGTTTAGGAAACTTTTTAGTATAGTAGGATTCTAAACATTTCTTAAGATTGTAGTCATTCACAATGCATGAAAACCATGCTCATTATCAGACAGTTCAACCACAGTAATGTCAGGGAGGCAGGCAACGCACTGCGCACACACTCATTTGTTATCAGTTATGAATTTATCATCATTGCTTACTGAATTCCTGACTTTTTACACATTTTCTAAAATGTACCAAACCTCCCAGATTTATATATTCTTTTAAGAGGCAAATTTGGACTGTTTCATACATGAGCACAAGTCTATTTGATGTGATAGAAAAGGATACTATTATAAGCACACTCCTAGATGATATATAGAATATAATATAATGTAAGGCTAGAAAATGCTACTTTATGGAGCATCATATACTGTAGGAGGACTTGATGTAGTCCTACACTAGAATATTTGAGCAGCAGTTCCAAATAAAAGCCACAGATAGACGTACAGTATAGAAATGCCTTTGATCTCGTCTTTCTGTCCCTTAACAAGTTCAAGTTCAAGTTTATTTTCCACTTGGATGCACTTGGATCATGCTTGCTTGGACGGTGGTCTTCTTAATAACAAGCATAATAAGTGTTAAATTTGTGACTAAATTCACACATTGATGTTCTGTTGATGTTCTGCTGATGTTCTGTTCACACATTGATGTTCTGTTAGAGGAAAATGTCACATTGTGGCTGTGCGATGTGGATACAGACGGGGGCGGACTGCATAATCGGGCACGTCGGGCAAATGCCCGGTGGCCTGGCCTGGCCTGGCCTGCAAAAAAACAAAAAAAACAAAAATTTGTGCCCGCAGTCAGGCCACTCACTGAACAGCAGGCCAGGCGCCACCTACTGGTTTACTAGTGGTTTTATTACTTTATTCAGGGTTAAAGTGGGTGCATCTCATTGTAAAATTGGACTTGGCCCAAATTGGGCTTCAAACGGCCCAAATCGGGCTTCAAACGGCCCAAATCTGGCTTTAAACGACCCAAATTGGGCTTCAAACGGCCAAAATCTGGCTTCAAACGGCCCAAATTGGGCTTCAAACGGCCCAAATTGAGCTTCAAACGGCCCAAATTTTTCACGCATCGGCCCGTATCGGCCTGGCCTGCTTGGTATCTAATGCCCGGCCTGAATTATGATCCCAGTCCGCCCCTGGATACAGATCTTTGAAATCCAAGGTGGTGTTTAATCATATAAAGCCACCTCATGAAACAGACAACACCACACAAACCTACAGTTGACATGTAACGAATGAAAGAGTTGAGGCTCCCTTTGGGCCGTTCAGCACCAACAATTAAAAATGTGCATCATTATTGCACCAAAAGTCTTCTGGACAAGCTTATAGGTCTTTATGAGAAACTTTTCCTCTGATGAGATGCATACAGTATTATATACACTTTGTGCAGAAAAACATGACAGTGGCTCAAACAAGGCATTATACTTGTTCAAAGTTCTTAGTTAATTGTATATGACCCCTCAGGCAATCAGCATCCTATTGTAAATGCTGGGTCTTAATGTGAAATCACATCATTTACCCAGACTGTTGTGCTTAGAGCAGTTGGGTCGATTTGCGGTTTTGACGGAATAAATAATAATAATTCAGCATGTTCTATATTTTTCACCTTGCTTTGATCTGATTTCCCATGGATGCTATGCTGTTTTTTATAGTGAGTTCAGTTTGTTCATCTGCCTCCACCACCTTCACCGTCTGAAAATTACTAGTGGTTTATTTGAACTCTGGCACACTGACAGTTTTGTTAGGAGACCTTTGATTTACAGTGCAGCGCACATCCTTCCAAGCTCTTTTTACGGTTTGGGAGCATCATGCATGTCAGCGGGTGTGTTCTCATTGTCAAGCTTTGCCATGCGATTGAAACATGGAGAGATCCCACATTATCACAATGTTGATGGAGATGCTGAAGGCTGGAATGATGTATCTTCTACTTTTCTCAGACTAACATTTCCATATAAAGTTGATGCATGTTGATTGAAGAGAATATAGAGGACAACTGATAACACTGCATGTCTCTCTCAGTCTCAGATAATGGCTGCATATAGAGGTAATATTTCAATGTCCATCTATGGTAGCTCTTAAGTCCTTTTTATTGCATGTTATCTATTCTAAAACCTTACTTAAAATATAACCTTGCTGATCCAAACCTCCAGAGAATGGAGGTCATATAGGCCTACAACCAGTTGAAATGTTTGGATGTCAGTAAATGTACGAGTGTTGTACTACATTATTTTTTTTGCATAACTGCATAACTTGCTGAGTGGTCAGAAATCTTTAGATAAATAATGCAAAGAATATCAAGAGAAACCGACAAACAATATTTGAAAGGTTGCCGATTTAAAGGGGCAAAACACAGCTAACTCACATTGAGGAAATGTATAAAATATTGTCAAGTGAATTGTATATATTTGTTTGCTATTTATGTCATTATGTTTTCCTACCCACTATATTTGATATGTAACTTACTAGGCTGAAGGAAGAGGTTTCTGCTCTCAAATTGGACCACATGAAAGCACAAAGCAGATCTTTGTAGCTACTGTACCTTGTAAGTTATTTTTTTAACCCTAGAGTGTCATCACAGCTAATTTCAGAGTAATATTTTAATGAGAAACTCCTACAGCTTTTTTAATAGTATAAAATGTTACCATTTCTATGTGCAAGTTGCCGAAAGGCATTTATTTTTGTATAACCTCATGTCTCCAGACCTGGCAACATAATGGCAGAAATGCCCTGTTTCAGCTCTGTATCTCTAAGCATGCAGCTGCCGCCACCCTGCAGGCTGCAAATAATCCTGCGTTCTGGCAGAGCACTATAGCCTAAAATAATGGGTGGCACATTATCTTAGCTAACAACATATTTCCTTGTTGAGGGCAATTTGGCAATAGGTTTAATGTTTAAGGCGTCATAATCATTGGAAGAGTGTCGACTAAAAACCCCTTCACAAATGTACACGTACACACACAACACTGTGTGTTGTCTGATTGATTAGCATGGTGGCATTGGTACAATAGCTTGGAGGGGGTGTGATCCTTAAATAGAAGGTTTGAAGCAAGAGCAGCCAAGAATTCTGATCAGCTGTGACAAGAGGAAACGGCCCTGCATGTTTTTCCAAGTACCAACACACAATCCTGAAATACAGAAACATAGAACTTCAGCTTAAAAAATAATAACGTGGGAAATAATGGGATATACAATATCCAAATGTGATTTTTTTTTTACATGAATTTGGTCAATAATGTTATTAGAATGGGCAATCATAGCCAATCATTTGTTAGGGTGCCTATTTGTTACTCATTCACTGACATATCTATACAGCTAGCAGGAGGAAAACCTTCACCCTTCCCAGTTCTCCAGAATTGTCTATAGGAGGATGTCACACATAACTTTAAATGACGCATGGCATCATCTTGTTCCCAAACCAGAGAGAAAGATTTGTCACAAGTTTCATTCCTGCCTTTCCCAGCCATCCACCTTCACCACCCTCGTCAGTTGACAATAAAGACTCTTGAATAAATCAAATGGCCATTACTCACTTTTTTGCAAAGTTGTGCAATCTCCCTTATCTAATTAGCAGGCCCAAACCAAATCTGCTGCTTTTATTTGAATTTTCTACGCATATTGTTTTCTAAAAAGAATTCTGTGGAGAGGGCAAGGTGGCGCAGTGGTAAGCCCTGTCGCCTCACAGCTAGAAGGTCCTGGGTTCGATTCCCACCTGGCATGCTGTGAGCACTGAAGGAGTGTGTGCCCGTCCGCATGTCCTCGAGTGCCCACCGCCCGGGTGGGGTCGTCAAAAGGGCCTTTCTGTGTGGAATTTGCATGTTCTCCCCGTGCCCCCTGGGGGTTTCCTTCATATAGGAACCCCACACCAAAACATGCAATATCCTGGTCGCTGATGTGGTGCCTCCTCTGGTCGTTAGGGGTGCCTGTTCGGAGGGAGGGGAGAACTCATTGGAATAGCACGATCCTCCCAGGTGCTATGTCCTACCGGTGAAGCTTCCCCTGTCAGGTGAAAAGAAGCGGCTGGCTAACTGCCCATGTCTCGGAGGAAGCATGGAGCCAGTTTCAGCTCTCCCCAGATCGGCAGAGGGTGGAGCAGCAACCAGGATAAATAAATTAAAATGAGCACTAATAGGGGATAAAAATGGGATAAAAAATCTGGATACAAATAAAAATAAACAAAAAACAAAAACGAGATGGTAGCCGTTCACTTGGCACTGAAGCCTTACATTGCGAGCAGCAAACCCACTCCCCCCAGTAAGCAGTGTAGATTCTCCGCCTCTCCGCTTGAGAAAATATACAGAGAACAGGGGCTGACTGCTTGTGCTCTTAATACAGCAGGATTCTCAAGCTAAGCTGCGGGATCTCCACAAGGTCCTGGTAAAGGATGAAGCATGCAGGACGGCGGATGTTATCATCTGGCTGTCCAGTACTGCAGTCGTCCCTCTGGGGAAAGGCATGGCTGAAATGGTGGTCAGTCACCCAGCGTCACCTGTGGTCAACACTCACAGAACTGCCAGAGACACAGCGCTGAGTTTCTCCACCAAGCCGTTGAGGCCGCTGGCTTGTTCAGAGAGGCTAAATAAATACATCAATAAATAAAAGTGCTGCTTACCTAGCCCACTGGCTTTTCTGTTTTTGTGTCTCAAGAGATCTGAGATGCTCCAACACAGTCAGCCTCCTCAGGTAGTCCACACAGCTTCCAGAACTGAACACCTCCATCCTCATACTGTACATCTCACTGAATCCATTGGCCCTGACTGTTATTTGAGTTGCCAAATGCCTCGAACTTCCTCAGCTCCTTCGGTGTAAATCTGACACATTTTTGTTTGACTTTGACTTGTTTGACTTTGTTTTCTCCAACATTTGGTCTCTATCTGTTTTCCACAGTGTGTGTGTGTATGTATGTATGTATGTATGTATGTATGTACAAGTCCTGCCAGAGGCGCAACATTTTAATTCTAAAAGCAGCAAGATGGCAGCATTAGTGATGCCTAGAAACATCAAGTGAAGAATTGGGGGATGATTTAAAAACATATAAATTCCCAACACGAGGGTCACACGTGTTGCCTCTGGGTAGGACGCCGGATTAAGGGTATGTGGCCTGGTCGCTGCACTAGCGCCTACTCTGGTCAGCCTGTTTGGGGGGAGGAGAACTGGGGTGATAGCGTGATCCTCTCATGCGCTACGTCCTACTGGTGAAACTCGCTGTTGGGTGAAAAGAAGTGGCTGGCACATGTATTGAAGGAAGCATGTGCTAGTCTACGGACACCGGGGGGAATTGGCCAAGTACAATTGGGGAGAAAACGCCCCCTCTGTCTGCTTTAGATGGTGTGTGTGTGTGTGTGTGTGTGTGCGCGCACGCACACACACACACACACACACACACACACACGACACGTGCGTGTCTGTGTATTGCTGTCACACATGCTGCCCTCTCATTCTCCTTTAGCACCAGAAAAAGCATTCAAAAGTGAGTAGTAGCTGATTCCGTGTGGGCCCGGCCTACTAATTAGTATGTGGCATAACTTGACATAGATTGTGTATTCCAAAATCTGGATTGTGCGATGCATTCGTGGAACAAAGTGCAAAACCACTCGTACGATTTCTCAGGAAACTGCTTGGACAAGTAGAAAGTGACATCTCTCTCTCTCTCTCCAGGCGGCTCTCTCCCCTCCCCACAGTCATCCACCATTAGGCTTGCACAGTAGCAAAACCTGTTGGCAGTCTAAACTACAGTATGCTGCTACCTGCGGAAATGTAACTAAGACAAAGCTCCTTTATCTGCCCTGCTGGTCCGCTGCTCTGCTGTCCTCAGCACACAATTTACAATCCAGTCATTTAACAGATGCTCTTATGGCAGAGACGTAATAAGTGTATTCAAATATGGAGGTGGCCAGGACGGCCTCATAATTCCACTGTGTCCTCCTAACTTTGTCAGATGTGAAGGACATCGGCCGCTGGTGCTGGAGGTCACAGGAGAGCTGTCTGGATGGCAGACTGGAGAGATGACTTACTTTATGACTCCCCCTTCGGATCTCTCTCTCTCTCTCTCTCTCTCTCTGGATTTCTCATCTCCCATGTTTTTCCTACCTGCATGCCACATTACATTTTGAAGGTGAATCCCATAAATACTGAAATTACTTGGGAGGATAAATTACTCAGGAGGGCATTTCCATTTTTGCCTGATTATCTTTGCGTGGAGTCCCTGGCTTCATTCTGCATCAGCAATGTCTAGCGATGGAAATCCTTAGCCAAAAGTCTATTTTCCTTAAAGAAATGATGGAGTGAAACAAAGGACAAATGAAGGGATGGAGAATAGTGCTGATTTACTTAATCCCCCAGAAATGTATATAATTTCCAGATTTGTTCCCTACGTCTCAAATGCCCCATTCCGTCTCAATTTTTATCTATGAAAACAGGCTTGGGAAATTAATCTCCTGAAGACTCCTGACAGGGTCATGTCCAGGCCCACAGACATTCTCAGCAGGTGTTCTCTCTGTGCCTATGTGTGAGCATTTATGTGTGTATGTGTGTCTGTGTGTGTGTGTGTGTGTGTGTGTGTGTGTGTGTGTGTGTGTGTGTGTGTGTGTGTGTGTGCGCAAGCGCGTGCATGTGCGCGTGTGCGTGTGCGTGCGTGCGTGTTATCGACACTATTGCATTTTACAGTTAAGCGGCTTGTTCCAATTCATTCTTTGGTTTTTAGCTGCCTGGTGGAAGTTGCATTAGTGACTGTAAAAATTGGCCGAAATGAACGCAGTGATGCGGTAAATGCAACATTATGTTAATTCGAAGATAATCAATATGTTAAGCCGTCAACTCACAGTGATTTTCCTAATGTACTCCAAACGCGGGTATACATGATGCAGCAAAAAGGCTTTGCTGACAGCCTCACAGTGCCACCTTTGGTGTTTCCAAATGATTTTGAACTTTGACCCACTTTTCAGCTGACCTTGCAATAGCTTTGTGCATATGTTGCTGTATAAACTGGATAATTGCTAGATAATACTGGCCTTAACAAGAGCAATTGGCAAGGCTATATTTTGATTGAAGCTGGGGCACATCGCAAATGTCAAACAGTCTGTGACTGCTGGCTTAAGATACAATTTGGCATCGCCAAATGTTTTTTTATATCCCCTGCCTTCCTGCTAGGAGGTGCACTTCTGCATGTGATGATAGGCCTGACTACCATAGGCCTCACTTCATGGTGTGCTTGCCATGTATATGGGCACCTTAAGAACAACATGCACACAGGGATCATTCCAAAGTCTATTTCCTTCAAGAATCAGCTTCAATGTTTTCATCCACCATGTGACATAGCCTACATGAGTGTGCCTGCCTTTGCCTTAACACTTGTTCATTTTGTCATTGTTAAGACAACTAAGCTAGGGTTTTCCCAGGATGGTCACCATCTCACTGGGTATCTAGAATGTGTTGAGCACTGTTCAAGGCAACTTACCAAGCCTGTCTATATTTGCAGAGACAACAGCATAGAAATGAACATGAACAGTGGAACCCCCCTGTCAAACAGCCTCTAACCCCTATTTGCATTATTTAACAATTGTTTGTCTGCAGAATTTCTTAATTCGTGCAAGCACACATGCCAAACAGTTAAAAGATTGTACATGCATTTGAAGTTCAAGTATCTATTTAGTTAGATCAAATATAATACAAACTATATATAAATAAGTTAATCAAGTTTACTGTATACTTCAGGCAAAATATGGGTTATCAAGGCATTTCTGTGGACACACAAGCTGTTATTAGTAAGAGACAACTGACAAGGATTTTGATAGTGGGCTTTGCCATTGTCAATATAAAGATCTGAGAGACATTGCAGGCTTTATAGCCAATCAGTTGCAAGGATTTGCATCGGTCAACATTTACAGCTCACCAACATCACGTCTCAGAAAAGGCATTGGTGAGGCTATTGGCTCTATTATTTTTATTGCATGCACCCATATTACTGTAGATTTTGTGCATGTGTGATGTTGTATTGTAGCTAATACTTCACTCACAATATTTGTTTTGCCTAATACTATATCACCACTCCCAGACTGCAGAAATCACTTTTCAACACACATCACGCTCTACAGATCATTTTGTTTATTGAGCGCTATCTCACTACTAAGGCGGCCGGCGCCACACACTTGCTCAACTGGCTTTTTGTAGTTGGCCACGCCCATTATCACGCCCCCTTTTGGCCACTGGCAGTGGAAGGTTAAACACTTCTTGGCCCATGAGCTGCTTTTCTACAAAGTTTTGTGCAAATAAAATAACTTTTTGAGATAGCCTATCCTGTGGACGGACGGACAGACAGACAGACAGACAGACAGACAGACAGGCAGGCAGGCAGGCAGGTAGACAGACAGACATACAGACAGACAGGCAGGCAGGCAGGCAGGCAGGTAGGCAGACAGACAGACAGGCAGGCAGACAGGCAGGCAGGCAGGCAGGCAGGCAGACAGACAGGCAGGCAGGCAGGCAGACAGACAGACAGACAGACAGACAGACAGACAGACAGGCAGGCAGGCAGGCAGGTAGACAGACAGACAGACAGACAGACAGACAGACAGACAGACAGATAGGGGCGAACACATGTCCTCCCCAGCCAACTCCACTGGTGGAGCTAATTAAACTAATGTAATGTAAAGTAGGAGTAACCACATCAAGAGAGGCACTAATATCCACACTATATAAATATATCCAGGCATATTTGGTTCCCTAGGTGAGGTCATGAAAGGAACGCCTGAGACTTAACTCTTCATGACCAAAGACTTGAGACTTGAGCTGAAAGATGTGATACTTGACATGGACTTGGCATTACAGTAAGCCATGTGGGCATCTCTAACGTGATGCCAGTAAACTGCCCGCAGCGCGCTCATGTTTCCCAAGCCTGTGATCACTTTATAGCAAAAGATACCAAAGGGAATAGGGAAGAAGAAGATGGAACGTTGGTGCGTTCAGCTTTCTCTCGACGGAGCACCGGCTCACTCGCTGCTGTTTAGGAGACAGTTTTGTATTTCACTCTCAAGTTTTAATTGGTCAGTCGTCACGTTCTGTGGCTAGAAAACGTGCACATACTCAGCACCAGCAAATCGTTTGGGAATCAGCAAATCGTTTGATGCCAACCTGATGCCTCTGGTGAAATAGGTACATGGATACTCTATGTCTCAGTCACTTTGTGTAATATTGAATTTCTCTAAGATTCCAAAAAAGTATTAAGGGGCCATTAAATAATGACCTACTGTACCTGTCTTGGCGACCAGTAGGAATCACAACAACATCAATAGAACTTGTCTTCTCTTACGAAGGTCTCTGGCAGAGCATCCACACACCAGCCCACCCACCCCCTCCCGAGTTGGGGTGTATTGCTACAGTAATTGACACAAACAATAAAGTCCCATTTTCACAATGGAGATGAGTACAGTAAGTAAGCTAATTACAGCAGAGTGCCAACAGTAACAACTCGCTTTTTTGGCACAAGGGATGCCTTGACATCGCAACCGGCGGGGAGACTTTGATCTAAAACAGAGTTTGGGCCAGAAAGTGAGTTTTGCAAGCCAAGAATCTCACCTGCTGAAGTCACCTATTGATCAACAAGCCTTATATCCCTGCACAGATGTCATGGCTATTTTCTGCTATTGGGTGGTAAGACTTTTACTTATTGCCCATTGAAATATTGTATCTGTTTTTCTCGCAATGCCATGGACATTACCATCATAATGATTTTATAGCAGTGAGTGAACATAACAATTGGGTCAAAAATGACATCAAAATGTTGGTTTTTAGAATGATGGTAAACATGTGGAACCAAATCATAATCATAGTATGTATTAAAAACAGAGGTAGAAAGTGCTTTACATAGACATCAGATTAACTGTCAGAAACACAACACAGCACTGTTAACACTTTGCTCCCACATTGCTGTCAGTCAATCAAGACTTTGAGAGATTGTACAGGAGAAAGGAAATAGTTTGAGCCAATGCATTTCACAACCACACACACACACACACACACACACACACACACACACACACACACACACACACACACACACACACACACACACACACACACACACACACACACACACACACACACACACACACACACACACACACACACACACACACACACAGCCTCTGAACAGGCATGCCACTGAGCGCTGCCCTCACCACACATAGCAAGGGAGGGCCAGGCGGAGGGGCTCAACCTGTCAGGATACTCGCTGCCATTTGCCATTTGGAAGTAGATTGACTGAAAGTGACTTTCAAAGTCTATCTCTGCCATACCACTTTTAGGGACAGTGGTGGCGCAACGGTTAGAGAAGCGAGCTTGTGACCGGAAGGTCGTCGGTTCAATCCCCGGGACCAGCAGGATAAATCTGGGTAGGGGAAAGTGAAAAGGCAGCGCATGCCCTTCCCTCATTACCACCATTGAGGTGCCCTTGAGCAAGGCCCTTAACCCCAACCGCTCCAGTGGAGCTGCTCAGTGACCAGCAGATCAGACTGTCGTTGTACTGGTCAGCTTACAGGTGTGAATGTGTGTGTGAATGTCAACAGGGCGCTCCTGAAAAAGAGAGCTTTGCTCTCAGTTAGACTCCCCTGCATAAATAAAGGACACACACACACGCACACAAACAAACAGATGAACAGCACACAAAAAGCATTTCAATATTTTTCCAATTTTCCATCATGTCCTCTGCAGACATGGATTCCAAACTAAGTGTTGTGCAGTTGGTTACAACTCAAACTATGGATGGTAAATAAATAAATAAACAAATAGGTGTTTGATGAACAGAGTTAAAGTGTACTCAAGTCATTTTGTGCTTAATAATGCTTGCTCCATCTGTGCCTCTGTGGATGTCCCCCACTACATCTACTGTTCATCAAATGTGCAAATTCCTGCTGTTGTGATATCTTCTTCGCTCTCTTTGAGGCGTCAAACAGAGACTGTGAGGAGAGCCTATCTGATTACACATGTAATTGCACTGGGCAGAAAACCATCACCAAGTCATCAATCAACCTCAATCCATGGGAGGTTTGATTGAATTTCATCATTTCCTTCAGTCTGAGAGGTTCTGGGGGTCGATAAGCCTGGTATTTGTGCCACAACAAATGAGTGACAGGTGAAAAAGGAGCATCCAGTAAAAATGTATCCTCTTCCATTTCCTCCAGTTTCTTTATTTATTTGCATTCTCCTCAAAATATAAACAGATCATATGAACCAGACTGTGCAGGTGGGCTTGTTTGTACTTTGGAAATACTTACAACTCGCATAACAGAAGTGAAGATTGGGATATATGGAACAAAATAAAACAACTCTAAACTCTGCATAATTGTGAAATATCCTGGGGATATATAGTGTATCACAGATGTGTTCTGAAGATCCATTCATCAACACGCAATAATGGTGGCAAATAAACACAAATAATGTCCACATGAAAGAAAGCACAGGAGCACAATATATTTTCTCCTCATATCACAACCTGCAACTGACATTGAAATAAACACAAGCAGTGTTTTTCATTCATAACCTGATTTACTTTTGAGATGAAACAGCACCCCTACCCGCACCCCCACCACCACGTTTAATGTTCTCACCTTGCACAATATATGTGTTGGTGAATATCACCATAATAAGTCAAAATTGCCTTTGTAACATTGGCTGTCATCTATTTACTATACAGGTAAACCACACTACCCTTAAATAGGCCCACAGACTACAGGGAAGCACACGATTCTTTATATAGTACGTGCAATTGTGTCAACTCAAAGTGATTCATTTCCCTAAAACAAGCTTGTGTGTGATTTCTCCTTTCCACTAGCAACTTTGAAAACACACCCTCAGAGTGAGGTGGAAAGAGCAAGCTAAATGCATATTAATAGAAACATAATCTCATCTTGCATCTTCAATCTTTCATCGTCACGTCAGACCAATGTAGCTCTCATCATCCTCTTAATTAGCTGTCACGATATGGCCGAGAGGAGTTCCAGAAAAGACGCCTCCCTTGACACAGGACAAGGACAATAGAGAAGACGGGAGGAGGCTGGTTTCTAGGATATTTCTCCACTGTTTTTCGAGCCAGGCAACTATTTTTCTTCATAGTCTCTTTTAAGGCCAGTGTCCTCCTGGGGGTCGGCTGTATCTATCTTACTAAACGGAAATGGAAGAGGAGAAAAGCTAAGGCTTCAGCAGAGACACAATAGGCTACATCACAGGTGACAGATGTCCGGCTAAGTCACAATGCCAACTGTCCCTTTTCCTCAGTCGGCCCATCTCCATGCTCGAGCAGACAAGCAGACAAGGCTCAACTCAGTGCGTTTTCTATGATGAGATTCAAACGTTGGCAGATGTAATGTGAAGGAATCTCTCCATGCTCTATAACCCTATCACTAAGAAGACATATGCATAAATATGTCACATTTTGTATACATTGTGCATGTATAGAGAGCAATTAAGTATCTCTTGCTCTGCCCCCCACTTCTAGTTTCAGATATACACTTGTAATGCTGCACTTATTACTTTACAGGTTATTATCAGTTCCTATGCCCATATAACCCACGGCATGCAAGATATTGCCCTTTACATTTTCCAAATTAAATTTTTTAATATTAGCGCTCCCATCAGGCCGTTTGGCGTCATATTGCAAAACAACAGGGTTTCAGTGGGTTAGAACACAATCATCCTACGCATGTGTCCTCAGGACAATGCCAGATAATCAGGCAGGGCAGCATGTATTGAAAACAGTGCCACAAAGGCTGATACTTATATGTACCCAATCATCAGTATTTGTAACCTCTCTAACGATTTGATCAGAGCACATATAGGTGCTATACGTTTATTCTTTTGTGGCATTACAAAGGATAAAAGGAATAGTCTCTGCAAGTCTTTGATACAATATTCTGATTATTTTCTATTTTGTATAGTAGGTATAGTTGCTGATGTTCTGTGGAAGCGCTGCATGGAGTTCACATGTCAGTACCGTCTCCCTCCTCTAGTCTACAGTATGCGTTCAGTTTCTCCTGCCTCATTTCCAGCCTGAGTGGAGTTTTGGCTGCCAGCAGGGGCCAGGCTCTCATTCTCTTTCATAATGAATGAGTCTTATAATTAGTCAGAGGGATAACCTTTTTTATTGCACAAAGCAAGGATACGTGTGAGTCTCCCTCTTTGTGATATTTGTTCTGTGTGTGTGTGTGTGTGTGTGTGTGTGTGTGTGTGTGTGTGTGTGTGTGTGTGTGTGTGTGTGTGTGCGTGTGCGTGCGTGTGCGTGCGGGCGTGCATGCGTGCACGCTTGTGTGTCGGTTTTTGTGTCATTACTAAAAATGCTGATGAGATGTCTGTATGTGTCACTGGATGCAGCACATCTCTATAATATATCATCCTAAACTTCTCTTTTCAATGCATTTGGGTCTTTCAACATACCTTTCCTCCTTCACACATGGGTAACCACTGCCCTCCTGCAATGCGAGAAACACCCGTCTCTTTTCGTATTAGAACAGCCTCAAAACCAGCTCTTTCGAAAGGTTAATTGCTACTGTCCATCTCTGGCTGATGAAGATTTTGCTGGGAGCGACGGCATAACACTTGACACAGCACTGCTGCGGTGGAGCCGCGGTGGACTTCATTTGTAGTAAAAGATAAAAGCTTTTAGCCTTGTGCTGCAACACCTCATACACGTTCAAGTCTCATTGCTGAGTTTATTACTCATTAGTGCCTGAGCTCAGGGAAGAGTCTGCTTGTTATGACAATTGTTAATTGGGCAAAAGGCAAATAGCTAACCAGGCCTCTGATTGACAGCGAAGCATTCTTCTCTGTGTTCCCAATTAGCACTCGGCTGTAAAACAAATACTTTAAGTCATGTTTGTGATCTCATACTGGAGAGGCTTTTGATTTCAGAGAGAACACGGTCTCTGCATTTTGATCTGAAATGTGCCCCCTTTTTGTACAAGGCTTAGTACTATCATCAATATGTACATAAGTAGTAGTACAGAGTGTGTTTGGTTTGAGGAGAGTGACACGATATCCAATGTGCTTAGTGAGGCATTGCACTTGCAAGCAAAACTTTAATGTACGTGAGACAGAGAATAAATAGCATGACTGAATAAATAAAAAATAAAAAACAAAACTCAAGAATATTTCACCATAAATATAACAGGGAAGACACAATTTAAAATATGAATCCCAGAAGGTCAATGCTATCACAGGTTTGTGGTGCAGCCCCAGGGCTATTACCTTACAATCAGTGGTGTGATCCACTGGGGGAACCCACCTACCTCGGAGGGTCTGGGGGCAAGCTCCCCCAGCGGAAGTTTTTTTTTTAATAGAGCAAATTCTAACTTGATACAGTAAAACAGTGTCCACACCACTAATAATCTAAAATATCATCAGAATTAAACAAGCAGCTAAAACACTTGTATCCTGATGGTAACTGTTCCTGGGGTTCCTCCAGGCATTTTTCAGCTCACTATACTATTTCTTGTATTTTTACATTATTTGGCATGACTCGTGGCACCGCTAGTGTTGATCCAGTGTTCTATTTCACACTGGCTCCGGCCCTTAGCACGGCTTATTGCTACTCCACTCTCCGAGGGATCAAACACACTGAAAACATTGCATGTAGCCTACTGTACCTCAGCCAATCAGGATGAGGCTATGGAAGCCAGCATGAAAAGCGCAGCTCCCTCCTACTCGTCATCCACAATTTCTTCAGCACCTGAGAACCTATTCTATGAATAAAATACGTAACTATCGATTTTACTGGCAGATGCAATTTCTGATGGTGTTCCAACATTATTTATTCCCAATAACAAATTAGACCTGATAAATACTGTTATAAGTTGACATAGATTGCATTTTTTTTTTATAATTGACAATATGCCCCCAAACACAGAAACAATGCATATATCACAATACTCTATACATCTACAGTATATGAGCTAAGTTTAAATATTATCCTCATGTCCGTAAATAGTGCGGCGGTAGATTCCCTGCCTACCAACATGTGCGGCGCAGGTTCACACCCCGTGTTACCTGCTGCTTGGTCGGGCGTCCATACAGTCACGATTGGCTGTGTCTGTGGGTGGGAAGCTGGATTAGGGGTACAGTATGTGTCCTGGTCGCTGCACTAGCGCCTCCTCTGGTCGGTTGGGGTGCCTATTCGGGATGGAGGGGAACTGATGGGAATAGCGTGATCCTCCCACGTGCTACATGACGTCCTGCTGGTGAAGATCCCCGCTATCAGGTGAAAAGAAGCGCATGTATCGGGGGGAACATGGTGCTAGTCTACGGCTCTCCCTAGATTGGCAGGGGAGGAGCAGCGCCCGGGACAGAGAAAGGGGAATTGGCCAAGTACAATTGGGGAGAAAATGGGAGATCGATCTATCCATCCATCCATCCATCCATCCATCCATCCATCCATCTATCTATCTATCTATCTATCTATCTATCTATCTATCTATCTATCTATCTATCTATCTATCTATCTACTCTCTCAATCTTTATACAGTATCTGTCTTCCTAAATGTGTAAATCAGAATTCAGACATGCTAAAGATGATTTAAGAAATTGCTGCAACTGCTGGAAAGATCTAATTATCATTCCTTACTATTAACATTTGGATACAGTTGGCCATTACTGCATCAAAAGGAGGTCATTTTACTTTGACTTTAAAATTAATGTAATAACATTTGCATAACAAGGTACAGTCCAACACTGAGCTATATAATCATGACATTGCTCACCATAATGACTTAATAATTTCCCCAACAGTTTATTAATAAGTTAGACTCTAATTCGCCAAATACAGTATTTATAAAATAAAAAATTCAAAGGTTTAAGATCACTCTGTTGTAAGAATAAAATATTCCTGTTCTCTAGTTAGAAGTAATTTCAAAGACGGTCTGTAAAAATTATTTATAAGCTTTGTTCAGAGAAGAGTTAAGACCTGGATAGAGACTGCATCCTAGATTTATAAAATGCTACTTATCCTGCTATAAATTAGAAACATTATTATACTGTGCACTCATGAAAAAGCGTAATATCCATACCCTGTCAACTCGCAGTTAGCCATAAATGCTTGCTGAAATGCAACAATGCATTAATTATTAAAGCAGATACTGTATGTCAAATGGTAGGAAGTGATGGCGGGTGCAATAAAGAAAGATTTTGCAGTGTGCATATCATAAAGGCTAAAATAACCTTGGGATAACTATTAAATACGTTTTCTTGCCAAGTTCACAGAAAATATGGACGTAATTCATTGTGCTAAATGGCTTAGTTGAAAAACGATGTTCTTCTTAACAGATTTAAATCATAACTTAATGCCTTTCACTCAGTGCGTTGACCTTGCAGTGAGACTTGCTTGGATTGAGTGGTTAATGTATAATAACTCTTGAAATGCTTAAGGAAAAGCTCAATGCTGGATCTATCATGACCAACCTCTAACAAACCCATTCCCACATGTTACTTTTGGACAAAATGGTCAAATGGATTCTGGATCTGGAACATTATATCAGTCATTAGCAATTGATTATCAAAATTGTTCTTTAGTCTTGTTGTTGTTGTTGTTGTTGTTGTTGTTGTTGTTGTTGTTGTTGTTGTTGTTGTTGTTGTTGTTGTATGTTTTGTTAAATCATGAATTTGCCTATTTTTGAATAATCAACTAAAAAGGAATTAATTATTTCAAGAGGCATTATGCAGAAGCTGTGCTCAGACACTTTAGATTAATTGCCATATTACTGACAAAACACTCGCAGATTTATCAAGGTACAGAATTACCTCTGTGGCAAAAACATAGTGACTAAATATCATTCAGATGAATCTTTTGCCAGATGAATGTGGGAAATCTGCAGATGTATCAACATTTTGCCATTAGGTTTTGCCTGATTCAAAGCTCATAGAGTGGGGTGTAAAGGTAGAGGTAAAAGCACTCACCTACCACCGCGGAGACCCGGGTTCAGCTCTCGGCGGCGGCACTTCCGGCTTGGTCAGATGTTCCTACAGACATAATTGGCCGTGTCTCCGGGTGGGAAGCCCGTAGTATGAGTCCTGGTCACTGCACTCGTGCCTCCTCTGGTCGGTCGGGGCGCCTGTTCTGGGAGAGGGGAACTGGAGGGAATAGCGTGATCCTCCCACACGCTACCTCCTGCTGGTGAAACGGCTCGCTGGCAGGTGAAAAGAAGCGGCTGGTGACCACACATATATCAGAAGAAGCATGTGTTTACAACTCTCCCCAGATCGGCAGAGGGGTTGGAGCAGTGACTGGGAGAGCAGGGGGGATTTGATGGGGGGGGGGGGGGGGGGATCTAATAGCCATGGCTGATTGGAATAAACAGGCCTTTTTCACCAGCAGCAAATTTTGTGTCTAAAAGGCAGGAAGTAACACGGGTTCAAGCTCAAATTAATGAGGGTTCCCAACTTCCAATTAATTTAAGTGTTCCAGTGCCGGGGTCCTCGTTAATGTTTTGCTTGCACCTCTTTTACTTCCTGCTTTTTAGACACACAGTGGCTGAGGTGACAAAGGCTAAGGACTTGGTTAGCATGGAGGCAGAAGATGTTGCTTTTCAGATGTAAGAGCTAGGAGTTTGGACAGTGGCCATCAGTGACAGCTGTGATGGCCCTAGCTAAAATTGATCTCCCTGAATATGGTTGATGGCCTCTAGAAAAGCACTGTGCAATGATTCAACAGCATTTTGAAACACCTTCAAAAAGGGTTTCTGTCTTTGATGGGTGCAGCAGACGATCATGAATATTAGTGAGTGGAAGAAAGGGATGTGATTACAGACATGGATTATCTCTCTCTCTCTCTCTCTCTATTGCTTCTCACACTGTCAACATCCATGCTCAGAGATAAACATAGTATATAGACTGTATACTCACCCCAAAGTTATCTGTCATCAGATTTCCAAGTTGAAAGAGTGCAAGTTCTGCGGGCTTGAGTTACCCCTCACACACAGACACACACACACACACGCAAGCACGCACGCACGCACGCACGCACGCACACACACACACACACACACACACACACACACACACACACACACACACACACACACACACACACACACACACACACACACACACACACAATTAGGCATAGGCTATATATATATGCTGTATTACCATCATTAGGCTATTGTATGGGGAAAATAGAGAGGTGCCACGGAGCAAGCCATCAGAACCATGGATAGTGCTCTGACACCTGGGAACAGACAATGTGAAAACAAGTATCAGCACCTGAGAGCAGAGGACCTGTCTCTTTATATAATATGAACATTGTCACGCAGCCTCGGAAAAGGGTACCTTTCACGTCATATTTGGATTTTGCAACATCATTCTGTTTAAAATGACTCATTCTCCACTTGATTTTTGAATTATACAGCATTTTGGGAGATATCATTCATGTCCACTTGCTGTGTTGTAGTTCAGTCGTTGCCAAATAATAAATTGGCCACTCTGGAGGAATTCTGAGAAAGTGAACACTGTGCAATTACTGGTGGATAGCTTTTGGGCCAACCAGGCAGTTGATTCAATCACAGCCTTGTTAGGTTGATGTGAATATATATTCAGCCTAATTCAGAAAAGATATTTGGTGTTCTGAATGTAGATATGGGAAAGACATTTCTAAATGAACATTTTATTGAATGATTGATACAGTATATCCCCACTGGGATATTCAATAACATATTTAGTTAACGAGAATGGACAGAGTGGGAATTGGATAGGTAGAAGGGGAAGTCATGACAGCTTATTTTGATATGGAATGGCTAAATTTATTTAATATCAAGACTGGTGTGCAAGCTTGTACAAGTTAGGATCACATTACTGTGTCCAACTTCAGCTCCATTCTTATGGCACATCATGGTACTCAGAGTACCATCATGGTACTCTATGGTTGGCTAGCAGCTAGCCAACATAATAGTACTACATAAAAATATATTTGACACAGAAATTAACTCAAAATTGCAAAGATGCAATGCAACGAAAAACTATAGCTTTTGCAATATTCATCAACAGAGTTCATCAATAACACCACTGTTATGATTTTGTATGTAGTTTGATTGCCACATTGATGCCAGACAGAGTGTCAAGAGGGTTAACATTTTCTTTCGGATTCTCTTCAGATCCTACCAGTCACTCCAGACCCTACAGACATGATATACAGTAAGCTCTAAGGGCAAAATGTCAACCGAACTAGAATTCAGACGCCAGCTTTACCGAAATGTGTACAGTTATTAATTTCCCAGTTACTAGTTTTATTAAGCTCTCATATGCAGTAAGACGAGTAGGTGTGTAGGTCAATAACACATCTTATACATTATTACACTCCTCACATGCCTCATAGAAGCAATTAGTTGAGAGAGTAATGTAAGTAGGAGGCAACAATGTTTCTGAGATGAAGGAGAAAAACCTTGTTTGTCCTGTATGGCACCTTCAAAAACGCTTGTACACTGATGGTCTATAGGCTAAATTAGTCAATAATACATAATACATATCTCTCCACAGCTTGGTGCATCATGCATATAGCTACAGTGATCTATGGTGTCATGGACAGCACTCTTCAAATGGAGGCTTTGAAATAAATACTAAAGCTATAATTAAAGCCAGTTGCAAAATGGGAGACCGCTTGTTGGATAGTTCCAAAAGATTTCTGCTCTTTGAACAGTTTCTTTTGGACAGAAAATATTGGATTGGTAAAAAAAAAAAAAAAAAAAGTCCTTCAAATGCTTCACGAAAATTATGTCTGGTATTTTGTTTGGTTAGAACTTAACTGGAGATGGAAATGGCTTAAAGCCCCTACATGGAACTTGTAACAGTTTATGAATTTTACTCATGCCCCTATACTAAATCAGCTAATGAGCCCATCAGTGAGCTATTTGTATATAGTTATGCTAACTGCCTGTGTGCGGGGCGGGGCAACGGGAGGAGGCTTGCTGGTCAGGCCGGACTCGGTGAAGCCCTGCCTGGCCTGCTGCAGTCTTCATTCTGGGAAAACACTAATGCTTTTGTCCACAGGGGCCGCTAAAATCAACACAAAATGAAAGTTCCATGTAGCTGCCAATGACAATGACCCTTTAAGTCATTAAAGAGTCATTTATTTTCTCTGCATGTTTCCCCATGTGCCGAGGTAGCATTTAATTACTGTAATCTCTTTGTTCACTGTCGCTGGTCTTTTGCCAGTCAAATATATATCCAACAAATGATGATGAATTCATGTCAGAAAAGCCTGTATTTACAGTGCAATAAGCACATCAGAGCTAGTAATAGTATGTACAGTAGCAAGTTAGGTTGCCATTTGTTTTTATTCAAAGGAGCAAGCATAAAATGAATGAATAAATCCTAGCTACAATGTATGGCATACAGTACAGTATGACTGTTCTATGAATGAATTAGAAAGAGGAATTGATGAAATGTTAATCTTTCCCTCTGACACTTGTCTATCACACATTCAGGTCCACATTTAATAATTTAATAATAATAACAGGCCAATCTGTTCAATTAGATGTGCTCAGGAGTTCCAGTCACGTATGATGACATTTTGTCCAGCTCCAGCTGTATACTTAATTAGAGGGCAGCCATTGATTAAGATACCTTCCTCTGAGTGCTTTAAAGACAAAGAGCACAGACAATATATGGGTGACACATGTAGGAATCGCTGCCACCCTGAACAGGAAGCGTCAATACATAGATCAGTAGTGTCTACGTAACAGGAGAACTACAAACACCTCATCAGATCAATGAGAGACCTACAGAGTTTGTTTGACACCCTAACACATCCCCAACTGTTTCTCAAGATGACATTTGTGTTTACCCCACCATCATTTCTTGAGGTCTCTAGTGTAAATTAATTTAAAGCAGTAGTTTGTCAAGAGCATCATGCCCCACCTGGTGTTACAGAGGAAGCAATCTTCCATTGGCGTCTGGGCCATTTGGCTGGCAGCCGGCTGGCCAAGATGCTTGGCACATTAACCAAAGATAAAACAGCAACTTAACTTAAAGGAACACGCCAACATTTTGGGAGATTTGCCTATCTATCTATCTATCTATCTATCTATCTATGTATGTATGTATGTATGTATGTATGTATGTATGTATGTATGTATGTATGTATGTATCTATCTATCTATCTTTCTATCTATCTATCTATCTATCTATCTATCTATCTATCTATCTATCTATCTATCTATCTATGTATCTATCTATCTATCTATCTATCTATAAAAGGGAGCAAGTGGGCAATGTTTGTCTGTCCAATATCTGTTTAGATTTTTGTCCCACTGATGATGTGCCAATGTCTATGACATCATCAGTGATGTCATCAGTGACATCATCATTGGCCCATCTTATGACATCACTGATGATGCCATAGGCACTGATGATGTCATACGCATTGTGACATCATTAGTGACAGAGATGTCATCAGTGAGGCGAAGTTGAGCAATTGTGCGCTGTGCATGCCGATAGAGCAGGGGATTGTGTGCTGCACATGCCAATAGAGCAGGCGAGGCCACGCAGCAGCCGAGCTGCAGGCGGGGAACCGGGCAGGTTTGCCATATTCCTGATAGTAAGATGAAAAGATAGATGCCTTTCTCTTCTCTGTGAAAAGTTATCTTCTGAAGAAACTCTCAAGCGTCATTTCTCAAGCTTGCTGCAACTCACACATCTATTTTGGCCAGTGGGCCATCACCGTTTGACGAGCTCGTGTGCGTGTGCGTGTGTGTGTGTGTGTGTGTGTGTGTGTGTGTGCGTGTATTGTGGGCGCATGGCTGGAAAGGTGCAGGCTGGCCGCTCCGCAGTCGGCACTGACAGACCATGCCAAGTGAATAGAGTACTTTAATCTCTCTCTCTCTCTCCCTCCCTCCCCCTCTCTCTCCCCCTCCCCCGTCTCTCTCTTTCCCTTCTCCCTGCAGTTTCCTCGTGGCCCGGCAGCAAATGATTTGCGAACCGGCACCGGTTTGGGACCCGGTGGTTGGGAACCCCTGGGCTAGCCTACTACCCCCATTAAGTCACCATACACATTCCAACAGCACCCAAACGCTCTCATGTACCGGTACTCTTACATGGTGTGACTCGATTGTGTATTCACCACGTTATGAAATAATAGCGTAATACTGTTCATTTTGCTTTGTAAATGACAATAGGCTCTATCTTCCCAAAAGCGCTAATTTAGCGTTTGCGCTGCAAATTGGGGGCGGACACAAGCGCATGCCTGTGATGATTGTACTAGGCATTGGCTGCCACAAGTCAAAGCAGGCGTTTCAGCGCTAAAATGTGGTGATAGATGGCATTATGCTATCGTCAGCAGCGTGCAATTACTTTGCGCTAAGAGCTTTGAAAATGACCTCTTACGCGCAAATACCTCTCTGCGCTGGGTTGCGCACCATAATCTCCGTGCAGCGCAGCGCAGTGCAGTAAAATCCCTTTTGGATATGTCATTACGCACAGCCTTGCCATGCCAGGACATCAAATTATGCTGCTAAAATTAGGTATTAGCAGATAATTCAGTGAGGCAATCAACTATAACTCACTGAGAAACTTTTATCACATCGCAAAGAGGGAAATTAATTGAGAAAACTTGTTGGACAATGGACATAGGCTATTTACCTTCATAACCACCCGGAGGGTCGTTGGCACCACAGATGTCAATAAGCTCTCTCTGTCCTCGCACGAGTGAGTACACTCTATTACGCATGGAGAGAATTACAGCATATTGCATGCCTCGCGCAAACAGTAATTGCGAGACGGGAATCTGATTGGTTTTGATTGACGTAATGCCCAGCCTTGCCTGGCCACGCCTGTGAATAATTCTGGTAGTTAAGACCGCCCAAATCCTGTTTCCGCAGGCATTTTGGGGCGCAGATGATTTTGGCACGGCTCTAATTTACGCTTGCGACACGTGCCGTGAACCTTTCCGCATCTTGGCCGAGAATTGCATCCCCAACATATTTCGGCGCTGTTTTAACTTAGAAATCAGGAGGGTCACGTCTACCAGACAATTATATCACTTTTAAAGTTACATTTCTGTATAAATCATTACAAGTATGCTCCCGTGAGGCGGGGTTGCTTTTTTCTCTGCTGGGCGGGGGGAGAAAAACTCGGCAGAACACCTGGCGGACAGCGCAAGGCGGAATGCTATCTTCTGTGCCTTAAGGCACGCGCAAACAGGTGCACAAGCGCTATTAGGGGATAGCGCCTGTCGGAAGATAGGGCCCAATGTCTTGTAAATTAAATTTAGTTTCCATCCAAAATGGCACCACGAATGGCAGCCTTGGAGTGGAGCTCTCGCGTACTTGTACTTTGAAACCAGCGTCAAATTCCTTGTATGTGTACATACTTGGCCAAGAAAGCTCTGCCACGGCTTGGTTATGGTTATCTTTTCGCCCCGTTTGTGTTTGTCTATCAGTCTGTTTGTCTGTTTGTCAACAGGATACCTCAAAAGGTTGTCAACAGATTTGCACGAAACTTGGCAGAAAGGTTGGTCATGGGCCAACTTAGAAGTGATTAACTTCCCATGCTCACTGGCCAACAGGGGGTGCTCTAATGGGCCTGTTCAATCACAAAATAACGCTTAACTTCCATACGGATTCACGGAACACCACGTAGGAAGGTTGGTCTTGGGCCAAGGACTAACTCATTAACTTTCCACGTCCACTAGCCAAAAAGGGACGTGGCAATGGCCATGGCCAAACACAAAAAACTGCTTACAGTAACTTCCACACAGATTCACGTAACACCACGGAACTTTGTAGATAAGTAGGTCATACTAACTTAGAACTGATTAACTTTCCACACCCACTGCCATAAAAGGGGGTGTGGCAATGGGCAATGGGCGTGTCCAATCACAGAAAGCCCCCTAACTAAGGGATTTGCACGAAACTTGGCAGAAAGTTGACTGGATAAGAGTTGAGACGAGTGGTGGAACTATAAGTAGGGAGAAGGAGGAACCAGATGATGGCTTCCACCCCTGGGCTGAAATTTCTATTAATGGAGGACCCCTTCATGAAGGTGAAGGCGCGTTGCTCAGGAGGGATGAGGAGCGGATCCACATCAGACGAGGCGCTACAGACAAGATTGAGGTGTGAGAAACACCGGAAACTTGAAAGACGAAGAAGAACCAGGTCTAGAGACCATCCAACTGTGAGAGGCAGCAATGTGCCGGAAGGCATCCAGTCTGCTGGAAAGCCATTAGAAGACAAACAACTTGACAGAAAGGTTGGCCCACGCCCACTAGCCAAAAGGGGGTGTGGCAATGGGAGTAACATGCTGTGGCAGAGGTATGCACTCTACCGAGTGCCCTCTAGTTTGGAAATGGATTCAGTAGCCCTGGAATTTACATTGAACTCAAGTGCACTCGGAGAGTGCAGACCTCCGCCCAGGCCAATACTAATGGTCCCTGACCATCCCCCCAGCCACTCCCGACCTTCCTATCCCTAGCTACGGCTGATTTTCCCTAGCTTCCCCCCCCCCCGACTTCCTGACCACACCCTTCCCACTACCCAGATACAACTAGCCACCCCCCCTACCCACGCCTCGAATCCTCTCTACGACCTTCCTATCCATAGTTACAGCCCCTTTAGCCTAGCATCCTTGCCCTGCCCCGGATCGGATCCGCGCCGGAATTGAATGGCTTCTTCCTTGGCCCCTGCTGCACCCTCCCACCACATTTCATGAAAATTGCCCCAGTAGTTTTTCCATAATCCTGCTAACAGACAGACAAATGGCACCAAAAACATACTGTACCCTCCTTGGCGGATGTAATGATGCAAAGTTGAGCAATTGTGCGCTGCGCATGCCAATACAGCAGGCGAGGCCACGCAGCAGGCGAGCTGCGTATGTGAGCTGCAGGGCCAGCTTGGTGAGCTGCAGGGCAGGCGAGCCCGCACAGCGTGCATGCCACGGAATCGAGTGTGTGTATCACGCGAGATGCCTAGTTATATTAAAAGGTCACAAATCCTTTTACAGTAATCTAAGACATCCCTTAAGTAGTACCGTTCGTCCCTCCCAGTACAGTCAGCCTGCATGCGTTCCACCTCCTCTTTAAAATCGGCCACCACAGACTTGTGCCTCTGCAGCTCCGTACTCAGCTTAGTGTTCTCCTGCTTCAGGTTCTTCATGTAGACTTCTACCTTGTCTTGCTGTTTCATCACTCTATCCTTCAGAGAGTCTATGACCTGCTGGCCTTTTAGGGTGACTCCTTTCAGGTCCTCCTCGTGCTGCAAGACCCTGGCTGTGGCCTCCTGCAGCCTCCTCTGTACATCCTCCCTCTCCTCTTGCAGGGCCTGGAAGGAACTCTGCACAAATTGGTTCTCTCTCCTCACCTGGGCACAGGTCTCCTTCTCCTGCTTAGACTCCATCTGTAGGCTTTCATTCTCTGCTTCCAGTTGCTCCTTCTCTTGCTGGAGCAGGGCCATGTTTTCCACAAGCTCTTCTTTCTCTCTCAGGGCTTCTTCCATCTTTTGCTGCAGGAAGCCAGCCTTGGTGGTGACCACTACGATGTCAGAGTTGCATTCATCCTCCACAACCAGCAGGTCATCCTCTGTAGGGCTGTTGGCACGAAACTGGAACGGTGTGCTGGCCCCGCGGATCTCCCCTTTGTGTGTCACATAGCAGAACTGGTAGAAATTGCTGTCGTCATTGGGCACATAATATCCCTGAAACACCCCAGCTCTGTTGACCATGGTGCCTTCCACATAGTTCTCAGGGAGAGGCGACCACAACCATGTGTAATAGTCCCTGGCTGTGCTCCAGCCTACCTTGAATATGCCAACCCAGTCCTTCTGATGTGGTTGAATGAACTGTGTGAGGGTGTAATGACACTCCAGTGCAGCATGGGGCAGGTAGCTCTTCTCCACATTCTGGAAAATGACATGGGCAAAGTTTGATGTGTCCATGTTGTTGCTGACTAAAGTCCTGTCTAGGAACAGTGCCATAAATATTGTCACTGATGATGTCACAATTATGCATAAAAGTAAGATGTGATGACATCACAATGTCTATGACATCACTGATGATGTCATAGGATGTCTTCTTCTTCTAATGGCTTTCCAGCAGACTAGATGCCTTGCAGCACACTGCTTCTTCACAGAATATTATACAAATTCCAGACTCGGGGGTTCACCTCCTCCGCAATGTTCCTCGCTGCAGCCGGCTCGCTCTCCTATTCGACCTCCGTATTCCCGGACCATGCACATTCCAACAGCACCGAAACGCTCTCATGTACTCTCACATGGTGTGACTCGATTGTGTATTCACCACGTTATGAAATAAATAGCGTACGAAACAAATAATAATAATAATAATAATGCATTTTATTTCAAAGCGCCTTTCAGGTCACTCAAGGACACTTTACAGGGTAAAATCAGAAGCAGAGCAACAGGCAAGCAAACAGTATAAAATATAAAAAGAGTGGAAGGGAAATAAAATAGAACAAAAATAAAAAACTAAACAATAAACAGAGAAAACACCATGGACATTACAGGGAATAAGCTAATTTGAAGAGATGAGTTTTGAGGCTGGATTTGAACAGGGGGAGGGTGTCAATGTTGCGAATGTCAGGAGGGAGTGAGTTCCAGAGTTTGGGAGCAGAGCGGCTGAAAGCTCTGCTCCCCATGGTGGTGAGCCGGGCAGAAGGGACAGAGAGATGGATGGAGGAGGAGGATCTGAGGGAGCGGGTAGAGGTGGCAGTGTGGAGGAGGTCAGACAGATAAGGAGGGGCGAGGTTGTGGATGGCTTTGAATGTGTGCAGGAGGATTTTAAAGTCGATGCGGAATTTAACTGGGAGCCAATGAAGTTGCTGTAGGACAGGGGTAATGTGATGGAAGGAGGGGGTTTTGGAGATGATGCGGGCGGCTGAGTTCTGGACCAGTTGGAGCTTATGGAGGGATTTCTGAGGGAGACCAAAGAGGAGGGAGTTACAATAGTCAATGCGGGAAGTGACAAGGCTGTGCACAAGAATAGCGGTGGTGTGGGGGGTGAGGGAAGGGCGGAGACGATTGATGTTGCGTAGGTGGAAATAAGCAGACCGGGTGATATTATTGATGTGAGATTTGAAGGAGAGTGAGCTATCGAGGATGACACCCAGACTCTTGACCTGAGGGGAGGGGGAAACTGAGGAACTGTCAATAGTGAGGGAAAAACTGTCAGCTTTGGAAAGTGTGGATTTGGTGCCGATTAAGAGGATTTCCGTTTTATCACTGTTTAATTTGAGGAAGTTTGAGGTGAACCAGGATTTTATTTCAGAGAGGCAATTGGTGAGGGAGGAGGGAGGGAGGGTGGAATTTGGTTTAGTGGAAAGGTAGAGCTGGGTGTCATCCGCGAAGCAGTGGAAAAGGATGTTAAATTTACGGAAGATGGAGCCAAGGGGGAGGAGGTAGGTGATGAAGAGAAAGGGCCCCAGGACAGAGCCCTGGGGCACACCAGAGGAGACGGGGGAAGGTTGGGATCTGAATGATTTGAGTTGGATGAACTGAGTGCGGCCTGAGAGATAGGAGTGAAACCAGTCAAGGGGAGTGCCAGTGATGCCGATGGAGGATAGTCTATTGAGGAGGATGGTGTGGGAAATTGTGTCAAAGGCCGCACTCAGGTCAAGGAGGATGAGGATGGAGAGTAAACCAGAATCAGCTGCAATGAGGAGGTCGTTAGTGATTTTTAGGAGGGCCGTTTCTGTGCTATGGCGGGGGCGGAAACCAGATTGAAATTCTTCATAGAGGCTATTGTGTGATAAGTGGGAGTGGAGTTGAGAGGCGACAATTTTTTCTAGGATTTTGGAGATGAAGGGTAGGTTGGAAATGGGGCGGAGGTTGTTGAAGTTGTTGGGATCAGAGCCGGGTTTTTTCAGGATTGGGGAGACAGCTGCAGTTTTGAAGAGTGAAGGAACAGACCCAGTGGTGAGTGAAGAGTGGATGATGGCAGTTATGAGAGGGAGTAGTGAGGAGAGGCAGGATATGACCAATGCTGTAGGGAGGGGATCTAGCTGGCATGTGGATGGCTTGGATTTATGGATGAGGTCATAGATTGCAGAGGGATCAGGAAGTTGGAAAGAGGAAAATGGCATATGACTGTAGGGGAGAGGTTCAGAGGAGGGGGGTGAGGGAATAGGACTCAAATGCTGGTGGATTTTCTCGATTTTCTCATTGAAAAACAGAAGGAGGGAATTACAGGTGTCCGTTGAGTAGAGGTGGGGGGGTAGGGAATCTGGGGGTTGGAGGATTCTGTTAAGGAGGGAAAAGAGTGTCTTGGAGTTGCCGTGGTTGGAAGAGATGAGACCGGAGTAGTAAGTGGATTTGGAATGTGCAATGGAGTCCTTATACTGTGAAATGTGAGTTTTGTACATGTCGTGGTGGATAGTGAGACCAGTCTTTTTATGGAGTCGCTCGAGTTGCCGGCCTTTGGTTTTCATGGAGCGGAGTTCAGGGGTAAACCAGGGGGCAGAATGGGAGAAGGAAACAGACCGGGTTTTAACAGGAGCGAGGGAGTTGAGAATGTTAGTTAGGGAGTTGTTGTAGTGGGTAACCAGTTCATCGGGGGAGGAAGAATAGTCCGGGTCCGGGATAGTGGCAATGGTGGAGGAGAGGGTGTCCGTATTGATGTCCTTGATATTCCGGAATGAGATGAGACGTGGTGGCTTAGTTATGGAAAGGCGGAGTGTGATATTGAATGAGAGGAGGAAGTGGTCAGTTATGGGGAGTTGGTCAGCTGTGCAATTGGAGGGGGTGAGACCAGAGCAACAGATTAAG
Source organism: Poromitra crassiceps (assembly GCF_964638095.1). Lineage (NCBI taxonomy): Eukaryota > Metazoa > Chordata > Actinopteri > Beryciformes > Melamphaidae > Poromitra > Poromitra crassiceps. Next base: position 28,463,013 of record NC_139634.1, read on the forward strand.
TCCAGAGTATGACCTTTAATATGGGTGGGAAAATCAGTGAAAAGTTGGAATCCAGAGCTCTCAAGGCATGATGAGAAGTCACGGGTGAGCGGAAGATTGATGTTGTCCATGTGAATGTTGAAGTCACCCAGCAGTATTACATTAGGTGAGAGAGTGGAAAGATGGGTGAGAAAAGCAGCAACATCATTTAAAAACTCAGTGTGAGGCTTGGGAGGACGGTAGATAGTAGCCAGAATGGTGGGAGTGGGGCCAGGCAGTTTACACACAATGGATTCGAATGAGTTGAATGCAGGGACAGACACAGGCAGGACTTTCCACTTCTCGCGGTGAAGTATCGCGAGACCTCCTCCGCGACCAGAGCCACGGGGTTGGCAGAGGTAAACAAACCCAGGAGGAGTAGCATCGTTGATTTGTGAAAAATCGTTGGGTTGCTGCCACGTCTCTGTCAGGCAGAGAAAGTCAAATTTATGGTCAGTGAGGTAATCCTGGACGAGGTGGCCCTTGCTCGTGAGTGAGCGGATGTTGAGGAGCCCGAAGTTGACCGTGATGTTGTCATTCTTGACAGTAGCGTTAGCCGACCTAGCTAGGCTGGCTAGCGAGCTGTGGTCAACTCGGCGGCGGCCATTGGATCTAGGAGGGCGACGAGTGGTGGACCAGAAGGATTTTATTGGTTTGGAGTTGTCGACATGGAAATTCCGGCGAGAGCCACGGTGGATGTAACTCCGGGGCAGGAGAGCGATATCCAGGTGAAGGCGCAGCGCTGCGGGCGGAGGCTCAGACAGGTGACAGCGAAGCCGCAGGAGCTCAAAAACCGAGTACTGGAGGAGACCAGCCACGGGTCGGTGGAAAAATGACAACGTAATCCAGGCTAATGCAGACCAGATAAGGAACTTGCTGGCCCACATTGTAAACTGCAATGCCAGGTGAGCTACTAAAACACGTTAAAACATTAAAATGTACCGGTGAGTAGCGGCAGCAACACGCGCCAGCGTACACTCAGACCGGAAGACTGCTGTCTGTCTGGTCTCAAATACATACCGGAAGTGCTTTCCTGAAGAAAACCGTAAGCTCCTTCTATGTATTTTGCTTTGTAAATGACAATGTCTTGTAAATTAAATTTAGTTTCCATCCAAAATGGCACCACGAATGTTAGCCTTGGAGCGGAGCTCCCACATACTTGTACTTTGAAACCAGCGTCAAATTTCTTGTATGTGTACATACTTGGCCAAGAAAGCTCATTCTGACGTTGCTCTATGAACAACTTGGGCCTACAGGAGCTCAAAACAGTTCAGGTGAAGACCAACCAACTCTGGAGCAATCACTCATCTTCACCACGTTTAACAGTATGAGAGCATCTCTCATCACACCATAATGAGCCAAACTGAGCTTCCTTTGGCAGCTGAAGCCGCGTTATTCCTCATATCTGACCGTGGTCCAGATTTATTTATCCATCATCAAAACTATTCAAACTTTTACAGTCTGACTCCACTTCCCGGTCTAAGGAAAAACTGCAGTATGGTATTTACACTGCTAAGAAGGTCACTCTGGCAGCCAACTTCCATCCAAGTGAGGACGTATTCTTGAACGACAACCACAGGACTCCTCTCACCTATGCATCTGCACCTGCTCTAAAATGGATATCCAGCCAATAAAACCAGCACCACCCAGTTTGAAGGACTTCTGCCTGAGAGCTGCACCTCTGCTACAAACTCACTGTTTCCCTGATTAATCACACAGCATTGCACTCTTGCCATGGAGCTAAACATTGCAGTTTTCACTTTACAGTTTTTAGTACCCCAACTGTCACCTCAATTCCCCTGAAGTGATAACTACTATATTAAATACTAGAAATTGTGTACATAATATCAGAACTTATAGGCTATATAATTAGGGCCTATCATAACAACAATAACAACAATAACTTGTTCTCATTAAAAGCTTGTAACTCCAATTTTGGTGACTAGAAATCTTGCACGCTCGATTTCTAGGGTGGAGACGAATGCATGAATGAATTTATTATTATGACCGTTGTTAAAAACACACAATGAACAGATAAAAATCCAGACACCAGTATTAAAATTGTTAAAGGAATTAAAACACAATGAAGTCCATGACTTGTTTCCATTGTGGTCATTGTCTCCACCCTGGAGACGATGCGCCATGGGCGCACTTTTTTTGTGTGGGTTGTGACCAACCTCATGTCAACTCATGCCACGTCATCCATGTCATCAGTGGGTATGACATCACTTGACGATTGTGGGGCATGACATGACATCATCAGTGGTTATGACGTCATCCTTAATGTCGCTCAGTGTTTTCCAGCATGGAACGTCATCTCGTAATCGTTCTTCACCGTCATGTACTCCTTGTTGGCCAGCTTCAGCGTGGCCTTACTGATCTAGTACACCATGCCTTGTTCTGCTATGGGAAAAACTTGTCCACCCCCTTGTTGAACGCTGTGATCCAATCTGGGGAGCTAGGACGCTAGGCTGTGTGTCTCCTGTTTTAGGCCTATAGTTACTTACGGCCAACAGTAGCCTGTGTTTTAGGATGCAATAAACACACTAAATTGCAAGTCAATTATCGCCTTCGTCTTCTTCCATGTCTACCTACCCAGGCCTCGAATCCTCTCTACGACCTTCCTATCCATAGTTACAGCCCCTTTAGCCTAGCATCCTTGCCCTTCCCCGGATCGGATCCGCGCCGAAATTGAATGGCTTCTTCCTTGGCCCCTGCTGCACCCTCCCACCACGTTTCATGAAAATTGCCCCAGTAGTTTTTCCATAATCCTGCTAACAGACAGACAAATGGCACCAAAAACATACTGTACCCTCCTTGGCGGATGTAATGATGCAAAGTTGAGCAATTGTGCGCTGCGCATGCCAATACAGCAGGCGAGGCCACGCAGCAGGCAAGCTGCGTATGTGAGCTGCAGGGCAGGCGAGCCCACGCAGCGTGCATGCCACGGAATCGAGTGTGCGTATCGCGCGAGATGCTTAGTTATATTAAAAGGTCACAAATCTTTTTACAGTAATCTAAGACATCCCCTAAGTAGTACCGTTCGTCCCTCCCAGTACAGTCGGTCTGCATGCGTTCCACCTCCTCTTTAAAATCGGCCACCACAGACTTGTGCCTCTGCAGCTCCGTACTCAGCTTAGTGTTCTCCTTCTTCAGGTGAATCTTGTAGACTTCTACCTTGTCTTGCTGTTTCATCACTCTATCCTTCAGAGAGTCTATGACCTGCTGGCCTTTTAGGGCGACTCCTTTCAGGTCCTCCTCGTGCTGCAAGACCCTGGCTGTGGCCTCCTCCAGCCTCCTCTGTACATCCTCCCTCTCCTCTTGCAGGGCCTGGATGGAACTCTGCACAAATTGGTTCTCTCTCCTCACCTGGGCACAGGTCTCCTTCTCCTGCTTAGACTCCATCTGTAGGCTTTCATTCTCTGCTTCCAGTTGCTCCTTCTCTTGCTGGAGCAGGGCCATGTTTTCCACAAGCTCTTCTTTCTCTCTCAGGGCTTCTTCCATCTTTTGCTGCAGGAAGCCAGCCTTGGTGGTGACCACTACGATGTCAGAGTTGCATTCATCCTCCACAACCAGCAGGTCATCCTCTGTAGGGCTGTTGGCACGAAACTGGAACGGTGTGCTGGCCCCGCGGATCTCCCCTTTATGTGTCACATAGCAGAACTGGTAGAAATTGCTGTCGTCATTGGGCACATAATATCCCTGAAACACCCCAGCTCTGTTGACCATGGTGCCTTCCACATAGTTCTCAGGGAGAGGCGACCACAACCATGTGTAATAGTCCCTGGCTGTGCTCCAGCCTACCTTGAATATGCCAACCCAGTCCTTCTGATGTGGTTGAATGAACTGTGTGAGGGTGTAATGACACTCCAGTGCAGCATGGGGCAGGTAGCTCTTCTCCACATTCTGGAAAATGACATGGGCAAAGTTTGATGTGTCCATGTTGTTGCTGACTAAAGTCCTGTCTAGGAACAGTGCCATAAATATTGTCACTGATGATGTCACAATTATGCATAAAAGTAAGATGTGATGGCATCACAATGTCTATGACATCACTGATGATGTCATAGGATGTCTTCTTCTTCTAATGGCTTTTTTGGAATGGAAGTTGATTGTGTTCGTGTGTCTCAGAATCCGCCCTATTATAATAAGGGTGGTGTTCATGTGGCACCATGCCGCGCAATACATCTTGGGCTCTATTCTCCCACAGGCCATCGGCGCTATTACGGGCCTTAACCGCAAAAAAACGTGCCTTGCGCCTGTTTCGGCAAGATAGCAATAGGCTTTAGGCTGCCAAATGCGCTTTAGGCCGAATGGGCGTGGCGCAGTCCCAAAGTGGGCATGTCGGCGCTAAATACCAGCCTAGTGATATCTTGGGACCTGGCCTACATTTAGCGCTTTGCGCTTTTGTAAAGCAGGCCTATTCTCTGCCTTCACTCAAGGGAGGGGGGGGGCAGAGCGTTTGGCTTTCGTCTGGTTTTGCGGGATCACTGGAATTGGAGCTAAAAAGGCAAGCGTGCGATTCGTTTATTGCACTTATCCAATGAGCATGACGGTGCATAATTTTACGCCTAAAAGGCGTGGTTGTAATGCTTTGGGCTGCATCTAGCGCCAGCACGACGATATCAAGTGCGCCTTTCCACGCCCACTGCTTTGATCTGCGCCTGCCGCTCGGCCTAGAAACTGCGCCGATGCAACGATAGGGGCCCTTAAGCCTAGGATACATTAGACAACTTTCAAAATGCTCACAGATTATGAAAAGACTGGGGAGTATATACACTACCGGACTGGTTCCTGAAGCTTGTTTATGACGACTGAAAAACTTTGCATCACTGATGACGTCAGTGAGTCCGCAAATTGCAAACTTCACTTCCAGTTTATTTGTAGATTTACATTCGGTTATGGCGACCGTCATCTATAACATTATCAGTGACATCACAATTGCTTGAGTGTACAGTATGTCATCTTCTTACACGATACATTTTGGCTTGCTCTTTGTTATGTTGCTCTCGGTAGCCTACTGTATGTTATTTGTTATGCATTGCTGTGGTGTTACTTTAAGTACAAAGATTGAATGAAAAGTACTTGGTAAGTCCAAAGTTGACTCAGATTGTGACTATGATTTAGAATATCATAGGAAATCAGAATAGCTCTGTCTAAACTAAAAGGGTTAGGACTATTCTTTACATCTGACAGGCAACACACACACACACACACACACACACACACACACACACACACACACACACACACACACACACACACACACACACACACACACACACACACACACACACACACACACACACACACACACACACACATCCAGGCATCTACAGACAGGAGACGGCTGAACAGAGGGTATTCCCAAGGTGTGTTGTTTACTCGAGGTTGAGCTGCAGCAGCTGAGCTTTGTTCATAAAATTACTCAAAATAGCCAATTATCCATCTTTGGCAGTGTATATAGAACCATCCCCAAACCCCAGAGGATGCCTGTAGTCCTGTCAATGACAGAACAACTCATGTCACAAAATCTAAATATAGCTTCTCCTTTTTCTGAATCCTTATCTTTTCCATCTTGGGGCTGAAACCCTATTGTTTTTGTATTGGTTTATTATTATTATTATTCATTATTATTGTTCTTCTGCCGCAACGCAAATTCCAGTGAGTTAGTACATTGCAGAAACGTGAAATTTGGCCAAATGATTAGAGCTTTTACGTTAAAGGCCATAACTTCCACGCCGTTTGTGCGATTTTCAAGCAATTTCCTCCCCCCACATGTTCGGGTGCACCTGCTCTACAAATCTCCCTCAAGGACCCTCAAGGTGCGTCTGGAAAATGTTTGAGATATTTTGAAAAGTTTGGAAAATACATTTCTGACATCTCCGACCTAGACCGTTTGACCGATTACACCAAAATCGCTAGGTAGCATCTATGGACCAAGCTCTACAACTTGCTTTTTTGGATTTTTTAAATATACTTTCATTTCGAAGACATTGGCCCCTATCGTTGCATCGGCGCAGTTTCTAGGCCGAGCGGCAGGCGCAGATCAAAGCAGTGGGCGTGGACAGGCGCACTTGATATCGTCGTGCTGGCGCTAGATGCAGCCCAAAGCATTACAACCACGCCTTTTAGGCGTAAAATTATGCACCGTCATGCTCATTGGATAAGTGCAATAAACGAATCGCACGCTTGCCTTTTTAGCTCCAATTCCAGTGATCCCGCAAAACCAGACGAAAGCCAAACGCTCCGCCCCCCCCCCCCCCCCCTCCCTTCATCCAGCCTGTCTGTCTGCATTATAGGCTATTATTCCATATTATTATGCTTCTCAAACCAATCTAACTGCAGTTTCAATACTGCAAGCATGTAAATACGCTACACTATAGCAAGATCAAAGTGAAAATAATGTTCTATGCATCAGCTAGAAAAATATAGCCTATTAGATTGGTGAAAGTTTGTCCAGAAAGATATCATTTTCTCTCGCCTGCTGCAGGAAGGATGATGCACATAAATATACCCTACATTATGTCAAGTCATTGCATAAATGTGTTTTTATTGTAAAACTAAATGTGAAATAGGGCCAAGTTATTGGAGGGACATCACAGTATAGCAGATGCCATTAGAAGCGCGTTCCGAAGCGCGTTCCGCTGTTACTTCTCTAAATCACGTTAACTCGACAAGGGGTATATATAGGCTCAAGAGGACATATATGTTTCACATAGGGTGGTGTTTTCATTTCGAAGTTTTATTTGGTCCAATATTGAAATGTTGACAATGGCAGGCTGTGTTACCATTACACATTAATTTAGAACTACCTTTTATATCTATTTTGGCTCATTTGGTGGCTATTTAGTAGCGAAATGAAGAAACACAATGCATGCTGGGAACTCAGAGAGAGAGAGAGAGAAGGGTGACAGAGAAGAAGCAGTGAAGGCAGAGAATAGGCCTGCTTTTCAAAAGCGCAAAGCGCTAAATGTAGGCCAGGTCCCAAGATATCACTAGGCTGGTATTTAGCGCCGACACGCCCACTTTGGGACTGCGCCACGCCCATTCGGCCTAAAGCGCATTTGGCAGCCTAAAGCCTATTGCTATCTTGCCGAAACAGGCGCAAGGCACGTTTTTTTGCGGTTAAGGCCCGTAATAGCGCCGATGGCCTGTGGGAGAATAGAGCCGACAAACCCTTAAAGTTGTGAGTGGTCGTGGCCTCTCACCTAAATCATCACGAAACTTGGGGGAGATGTTCGGCTATCATCACCAACCATGGGTGCAAAATTATGTGCAATTTGACCAAAAGAGGGCACCATAAATGCCAAAAATGGGCGTGGCCTATCACAAAAAGGCCATAACTGCACACCTGTCTAAATCTTTTGTCATGATTGGTGAAAGTCGGCGGGGTCTATGGCATAAACCTGTAATAGTGGTAAATCAAGTCCATTCACATAATCGCTCACAAACTTCTCAGCTTCATCTGGAATGGCATTTCTGACATGCTATTGTGCGATTTGAGCAAAAGTGGGTGCCTCAGATGCCAAAAGTGGGTGTGGCCTAACACAATAATGGCCGTAACTCCACACCTGTTGGTTCAATAATCGCGAAATGTGGCAGATATACAGAGGGAAATATTTGGACCATGTACCAGAACCACTGCCGCTTTTTTGTGATGTCATTGCAGTTGGGAAAAGGCTTGAAGCCCTGTAGTAGCCGCTTGCGGCTATATTTCTGTCATGGTTCTGTCTGATAGTCAATCTATCTGTTTTCCTATCTGCTTCCAAACTATCTGTCTGTCTGTCTGTCTGCATGCCTCTCTCTAATCAAAGGCAACTGAGTAATGTATGCGCATATGGAGGTAGCGTTATAGCCTACACAATGCAACTTTTTGAAGTATACAGTATAATGTCTAGTGTAATTGCGCATGATAAAAATACGTTGAAGTGGGATGAGCTTTCAGGCCAAATTATTGTACTCTCAGTGCTGTGTTTAGTGTTTTTCAATTTGCACGACTAGGTGAAATAGTTCATCATCTACTGTTGAAGGATGCCTGAGCCCTATTATAGTAGAATGGAACATTGATCAAGATGCAAACATAATGCATAGGTGAATGTGTTTCTGTGTCTTTCTGAGAATGTGTCTATGAGAGAGGGCGGGAGAGCATCTGCTTATTAATGGGTGTACATACATGCATGTGTGCATATGATGCGCATATACAGTGCATGTCAGTATGAGCCCCCACCTATGCATGTATATTCCCAACAACTTAGAGTTCAGTTTAGAGATGAAATGTTATTACAGGCTGGTAATACGGTAATTATGTAAGTGAAAGCAGGAAATGTAACAATATATCTTTAATGAATATAATAAGACTACAATGCATTCAAAATGTGTTTACTGAAATTCTCATAAACCATTACCCGTACCCGGATGCGCGCAAGCAACTGCAGGAAACGTATTTCACCGCTGTGTGAGTGTAGCTAAATTACAATGAAGTAGCTAGCAAGTTTGGTAGGCTACATGTCGTCACAAATGATTGCTAATGCGGAAAAACAGAATTTTCTCTGCAACCGAGCAACTGAGCAGGAAACGAATTTCACCATTGAAATCAGTGTGACTTGTGCACTGCATGCTAACTAGCTAATGTTTCAGTCACTCAGTGGTGTTTTGAGAAAAATTGCTGTGACGTGAAAAAGGTAGAAGCCCCAACTACGTACAGACTTCTGGGGATGCACGCGCCCTACCTACCGTGGATGCAGACGTGCGGGGAGACTTGCAAAAATGCTCGCAAACAACTTAAATTTAGGGAAATAGAAAAATCTGCTAAATATGCCGCTGAATAGTAATACCGTAATAGAATAGAGGCCCTCGGTGTCTACGACTGCAACACAGCACTGTCAGTATCGTACTGCATAGCATTTCTTGTCAACTTTTAATTTCTTAAATAATGCACATGTTCCAGCCTATCAGAATGACATGTTCACGCCAGGAGAAAAGTCTTTCTAAATGTTAGAATGAATGACCGTATCTCATCCTCAGACAGCGTGACTGAACGTTCTACTGCACTGTACTTTGCAGTAATGCTTTTGCGTATATCTCCAAACCTTTATTTTCACCCTTTATTGAATTTTAATGAACAGTACAATGATTTCAGTGGATCTCGGGTCTCTAGGTCTCTGTTTGCATTTAATTATATTTCCTACACCCACTATAGGTCACATTGTCTGATGTCTAATGAAAATGAAGTAAGAAGTAGTGAAAACATATAAAAAGAAACTAACATTTACTCCTTGTTTAATGTCTTCATAGCACTCAGAAGATGTCAGATTTTGAGATGTTAAGGAGGTTTTCTTCTTGGATTGTGATTTCATACAAGAGAAATATAGCCTAAAAGGCATTTCTAATGGCAGTGGGGAATTTTCAAAGTGGTAAAAAAAAATTAGACTCATAGTCAAATTAAACATTATTGTCATATCTAGCAAGCCATGCGAGAATAGTATGAATTCACCAAACTTCACTTCTAATGTTCCCAATTGAATTGTGAGGTGGCATCACATTTTTCACTCTACATATCAAGTAGCTGTGATGGATGGCCCTGGAGAGGGAGTAGGGGGAATTAAAAGAAACAGACATGCAGCATGTTGAAATTAAGCTGAAAATTGGGACGGAAAGGTAGAAATGGGCTGGGTTGTACAGTACTGGGCTTGGTGGTGGAAGAATTCCACTGGGCAACCTTCTTCTAATTAGTTCTGCTACCCTGAGGCAGTGCATTGCCACTGGCCTCATAGCGAGTTCCTGCAATCCCCCGTAATAGAATGATTGACCGTTCTGGCAAAGAAACTGATGATAGCTATCATAAGCACAGCGCACTTGCATTTAATTACCCTGGGGTTTACAATGCATGATACCGTAAATTCCGGACTATAAGACGCACCGGTGTATAAGCCGCGGGACCAAAATTGACTATTTTTTTCTTCTATAAGCCGCACCGGACTATAAGCCGCGGGTGTTTTGATGTTTAATTACCATATGAAAGGGTTCGTGCACAGAGAGGAATGTCGGGAAAGAGATCGCTGTTTGGGGAAGCTCCCATTTATTAACATTTCAACAAAACAAAACAAAAGTCAGGTCACTAATCCCCAGACAAAATCACACAACAATAGGCTACCGTATATGTGCAGCAAACCTGTAACCAGAGAAGTCAAGTCACTAATCCTCGTCTTCCTCTTCTTCCTGCGTACTGAAACCACCAAAGTCCTCATCTTCAGTGTCGGAAACGAACAGGTTCAGGGTGGCTTCGTCAACCACTCTCCTCTCTCCTTCAGGTGCCATGGCACGAGTCCGATACCTCACGAGTCCGACACCTCACGAGTCCGAAAAAAGAGGCTAACTTCCCCCAGACCCTAACCCAAAACCTAACCTCTCCCACCCCCACGCCTAAACCTAACATCCCCCAGACCCTAACCCAAAACCTAACCTCTCCCACCCCCACGCCTAAACCTAACCTCCCCCAGACCCTAACCCAAAACCATGAGGTGTCGGACTCGTGAGGTATCGGACTCGTGAGGTATCGGACAGGGGGCAGTCCCCGTGGCGGTGATCCTCTTCATCCCGCAGCAGTCCAGCGTTTTGGAACCCGTTGGTAATTGTGGATGTTTTCACACTCCTATAATATTCCGTGATCTTCCTTTGTGTGAATTCGCCGAAGTTTGTGATTTTCTCCTGATAGTCGGGAGGGAGTTGTTCAGTAGTTCTCCCCCGGACGGACAGTCCCTTTTGCCCAGGTTACGCGCGGCTGCTCTGTTTGATCGGCGGCTGCTCTCTTTTAATGCGAGATTGACTGCTTTCAACTTGAAAGCTGCCTCGTGTGAATTTCTGCGTACCTTCCCCATGGTAAGTGAGAGTGTTGCTTCTACTGCTCGTCTTGTTGTGAATATTCCTTGATCTTCCTTTGTGTGAATTCGCCGAAGTTTGTGATTTTCTCCTGGTAGTCGGGGGAGGGAGTTGTTGCCCGAGTGGCCGTTTGCTTACCGTAATTACCATATGTAAGTGGTCACGCACAGAGGGGATTGTCGGGAAGAGATGGCTGTTTGAGGAAGCTCCCATTTACCGTATTACAACATTTCAACAAAACAACATAACACAACACCACCGTTGTTTATTTTTACAGTGCACACAGTGTCCGCGGTGTGGTGAAAAGAGGGCAAGAGAGGAAATTAAAACAGAAGTGGATTTATAGTTAGAAAGAGTGCTAAAAAAGAGAGATTTTTTTTTTTTTTTTTTTTTTTTTCTGAAAAAATCCATAGATAAGACGCACCGTTATATAAGCCGCAGGGGCCAAAAAACGGGAAAAAAGCCGCGGCTTATAGTCCGGAATTTACGGTAAATACCCACATGCATACTGTAAGGATCGATAATTGGCAACGCATTCTCCGTTTGGAATATTAGCCGAGACTTCTTGTGGGCTTTTGCATGAGTCACCCTTGCTAACCCTCAGTCTTCTTACATTTGGCTCCTGTCTCGCTAATTTGAAAACACATCATCCATCGTGAATCAATCTGTCTTTTGTATTTCAGCGCACTCATCATCCCCTGTCTTACAGCCACTGCAGCAAAAAGTGCAAAATAGTTGGTACAAAATCACAGAAATGGACTGTTTGAACAGGGCCATTTTGTTTCACAAGCTTGTGAGTGATAATTTCTCTTCACATTAGAGGAAGAGAACAGGAGTGAGACTACAACTAACTTCCTTTGTGCGCCTCCTTAATTGGCCAGCGAGGGAAATCAGCCATTGAAATGGTGTCACAGTGAATGTGCGTTGTCCCAGTGAACGAGTGTTAAGGGGAACTTGTCAGGGGCCAACATGCTTAAGAAGATACTCATTTTTATCCTATATGGAAAAGACGGAAATAAAGCAAATCACAATCACAGCAAAGGCCAATAAACCTAACGTCTAATTATCACGGAATAAGTGTCAATATGGTGGGTGGTGAAAATGTCCCGTCTGCCATCATGGTTTCGCCCCCTCGCAGTCATACTGATATCTGAGCAGAAATAACTTGGGACAAGGATTTGATCATAAACACAATCAGAGAGGCCAGCCCCAGTGTCACTTTTCCTTACCGTGAAGTGTCACATACATGCGGTGAATGTCAAAGTAAGTTGCTTTAATTATCCAAAACGTGTGAATTCACCCGCAGTCACTGCAGACTGTTCCTCTCCTATGAGATGGCCTCATTAATTCAGATTATATTCACACCTCTCAGGGTTGTTGTTCACAGGGTTTCTTTATCTTTTTTCCCTCCCTTTTACGCTTCTTTTTGACAGGATACACGAATGGACAAGAAAACTCCAAAGGATTGCATGTGGAATTGTGCGGGGGTTGAAAATGTTATCTTTTAATATATCGCTTGAGGTGTTGATTGTTGTTAGCTGGTGGTCATATCACATTGAGCTGTTTGCAGAGAGGGAACAACAGCAAGTGACAATTATGCACCCACAAATCAAACCATGCATCTCCTTGTGGTGCCACACGTATCTTACTGTGTAGGTTGCAAGATACACAGCGATCATTTTGTGTGTTTCATGGCACTTTGCTGTATAATTGTGATGGGAAATGCTGTCATACATGCTGTCTTAAAAGACAAAAATGTCAATATGGACCAATAAATACAATGATTAATTACTATGGTGGATGTCAGTTACAGTCCAAATAATTGTCTTGGGCACTGTTTACGATTAAGTTACTCTGCAGGGAATTGCAAGTGTGCTGTTCGTACCAACAAATCTTGCATACTTTGCCAAGGCTGGCAGCATTCCACATTATGCAGAGACGGATTGTACTTGTCATGTCTATTTGTGTATGGTCATCTGTGTTCCCACTAACCATTCAGGATAGAGACATGAAACCAAATGAATGCTTAGTGGGCTTAGGGTCAAAAGTGAACCTGACTTTACCCTAGGAGGGGGCTTCAGCAGCATAATGAAAGGCATACTGAGCAGCAGGATCCCCCCTTCAAATAGCATCAACTCATCAAAAAAGTATCCAACTCAATCATTACTTAGCCTATCGCCCATTGGTAGTCTGTTACAGTGTGTGTGTGTGTGTGTGTGTGTGTGTGTGTGTGTGTGTGTGTGTGTGTGTGTTTTGCAGAGAGCACTTGAATTGTCTGAATGTTCAGGACACTTCTGGATGTCCAAAATGTCCCAAAAAGGTTTGTCCGGCTGCAATCAAAACCACTGCTAATTCCTTTTATATACAATGTAAAGCCATGCTGGCTACGGATAGCTACAGTAACCAAACTCTAAAACAGAGCAAGTGATCAGAGCTACTGTAGTGAATTGAGATCTGGCAGCCAGCTACCGTTAGCGTAGCTTCGTTGTTCGTTGTAAAGGCAAGCGATACTTAGCCTACCTTTTCAGAAAACAGGCCAACTCCGCATCGCTCTTCATCCTCATCCTCGTTTTGGAATGAGCCTTTTCTGCTTGGTGTTTTGCCTCGCGGTACTTTTCTTTTACTGGTTTTTACCATTCTGGCAACCGCAGGGAGGAGGCGGGGTCAACTTTGAAAGTTGTTTTTACAAGCCACAAGCAGCAAGATCCTACTCAGTATGCCATGTACTATTTGGTCTAAAATGTAACAGAGGACTCACTACATTGTAAGTGTTATATCTGATCTCAGGAACATTGGTTTTGAATCCTGCCAGCTGATGTGAGCCAAATATACTGTATATATTTGGCCTCGCAGCATTTTGTTTTCTGTTGATAGCCATAGCTGTAGTATACTTAAAATATTCTCTATTTATGGAAATTCCATTCTGCATGGGAAACAAAGGCAGCTCACAGTTAGTAAAACGACTCGAATCTTTCCTCTGAAACATGTTTTTATTGAATGTTTGAAATGCAGCAGGGAAAGACACACTGTCTCTCTCACACACACACACACACACACACACACACACACACACACACACACACACACACACACACACACACACACACACACACCTACACACACAGACACACACACAGACACACACATACACACACACACACACACACACACACACACGCGGGCACACGCACACGCACACACACACACACACACACACACACACACAGCTTTTAATGGCACACCACATTGTAATTACAAATTGCCTACCGTAAGTTAGGATCAATGACTTGCTATCACCTCATTGACGTTGGATAATTAAATGGCGGTGGGGTAGTTGGTGAGGGGAGATGTGGACCTGATTGTCCAGTAGTACCGTACAGTACAATGAACTGTTGATATATTCAGTGGGACATGACACAAGAAGGGGAATTGCTGTAGAAACCACTCTAATCAGCTCTAGCCACACTATCTAACTTTACTCTTATTAAAGTTGGCAAGTGACATTTAACTACTAGACCAGGGCCTTCACAATGCAAATAAATGGCAACTTCAGTGTGAGAATTATAATGGCCCCCTTATTCTACTTTTAATGACCCAATCTAGTTTTCAAAGTCATCTCCTCGGGATAGGTGGACCTCCTGATAGGTGGACCTCCTGATTGGCCAGTAGACTGCAAACGATGTTAACGCAACTGTGGAGGGAGTCTCCTCAGTGACGCGAGGCTAAAAGCTCAATCGCTTTCTTCAACTTTTCTCCACTTTCCCCCACTTCCTGCCTGCCTTTAAGGAGACCCATGTGGGTATCGTCATGCTACGCTCCCTCTAATCCCCAGGCTCACCTAATGAGAAGGTAATGAAAAGTTAATCCACATAGCTCAACGCCACCTAGCCTTTGGCTAATAGCTGTTTTTAACCCCAGCTCTCATTAACTTTTAAAACGTGGGCCATTAACAACAGGTTGGTAGGCTAGCCATCGGCTGGCCTCCCAAGCATCATCCACTGCTGAGTGCTGAAATAAAACATGATTAGGTGAGTGAGAGAAATTCTTGGTACACAACGACCCCCTGATTAGGATCCAGTGTGGCTGTTCTGGAGCTCAGCTGTCACAGTATTGATCTCACCTCAGGTTTCTCTCTCTCAAGGGGCGGGCCAGGTTGGCCAACAAACTTGGTCACTGATGTCTCTGAGTTTTTGTTTTCTTGTTTTGTTTTTGAGGGTTTATGCCAGCATAGTTTGATTACAGAGAAAGAGCCTGTTCAAACGTCACCCCCCACCCCCACCCCACCCATCCATTTTGTGTGGTAACAAACATGCAGGTTGATTTCCATCTATAGGTTTATTTTTTCGGAGTAGCTAAACATATTGATTTGTTGTGTCTGCATTCTGTTTTCATTAAGGGAATTATGAATAATTTAAGAGGGACGATTAAAAATTAATCAGAGGCAACATTTTAGGGGGGGGGGGGGGGGGCGGAGCTCTAGTGATTTCATTGAAGAGAGCAGGCATTCACTGCCACCTCTCCCTCAGACGCAACGTGCTGTCTCCAGTGAGAGATCCCAGCACTGTTGTCTCCCTGGCTATATGAGACAGCAGTGGGCCATAAAACATGTCTGACTGAAGCAACGATAAATAGTGATTTGATTACAAATGGTTAATGCAAGGGCAAACAAGTGCGTAAATTGTGCATTCCTGCAGCTTTCTTGACAGCTCTCAACTGATTACCAATTCATCATCTTTGTGCTGCGGTGACACATAGCTCTACAGCACTGTTGCTCTGGAGAATGAGAATGAGCTTAATGAATGTGGATGAGGCTAATACCTCTGTCCTTGCCAGACCACAGGCCTATAAAATAGCCATATATACAGGCCTGCATGGAGGAGATGGTTTGTAGCAAAATGGAAATATTCATAGTACCCCTGGGACAGCCAGGCAGAGTAAAAGCGCATGCGGCTGTCTTCTTCCGGAGTCATCGAGATAATATCTCTCATATGTCGAAGGACACGTCAGTATTATAGCTCCATGCACCTCTTCTCTGCACTGTCTTATTGGTGTGACAGGGAAGCAGCACAACCTGTAGATGCCTATCAAAGATTATACTTTATAGCTGCAATAACAACTTTGAGCAAGCAGAAACACAGGTGTTATCACGAATGCCAATCCTAGACGAGCCCTGTTAAATGGGGCATGGATTTATATAAGGATTTCTGTTGCAAAGCTTCGGCGTGTGAGGGCAGAGTACAACACAAAGTCTGCTGTGTGGTAACATTGTAATCCAGTGCAGATCAGACAGGCCACGTCAAGGTGTCTGTCACCACTTTTATCTGGTCTTTTGGGATCCTCTCCTGCCTGGGCTTGGCCAACACCTGGGCCTACCTCTGCATGTCTTACAATGTGTGCCAATCACTTAGACTGGCCTCTTTGCTGTTCTTTAGGTGTTATCTCTCTGTCTGTCTGTCTGTCTGTCTCTCTCTCTCTCTCTCTCTCTCACACACACACACACACACACACACACACACACACACACACACACACACACACACACACACACACACACACACACACACACACACACACACACACCCCCTCATTCAGCAATCAATCATATAATTTGATACGTCATACGCAACCTAGATAAGAAATGAGGACAATATGTTTTTGCTATATTCATTTTCAGAACTATACAGTGATACATTTCTCTTTTTTCATAGGTCTTTTCAAATTGTTATGGTACCGTCTGGGTGCAGGTATGGCGCTAAATCTATTTGCTAAAATAGGCCTAAGGTGGCAAAAAAAAAACAGCTTTAATTTCTGATATCTCCAAGCTGCTGCAGAAAGAAGAATCACTTACTGAAACACTGCAGTTCAGCCCACTTCCACCCCCGAAGAATTGTCTTCCTTTCTCCTCAGGGGGCTGCCGATTATCTGTTGTCACACTCGGCTACAGTATCCCAGTGTGGCTGTTGCAGTGTAGACACCCGTTGGGAGGGGGTGTAGATGGTATGTGATGCGTTTGCTCATGATTTAAGACAGATTCAGCCACTAATTTATGGCCTTGCTTTGTAATTGCACAGGCATGCTTTCGCATACGAAATCCACCAGTGAGTAATAGCTGGTGTGCAGTGCCACGCTTCTGGTGCCAGACACTCAATTTTACATAGATAGAAATCAATTTATGAGCCTTTACCTTGACTGCGCGTATGGCGATGACTCTTGTGTGCCTATAGATGATTTTAACTCGATATATCAACCCATCATAATGAGAACAGCATAGTCATTCTGGCACTTATGTATTTTTAAACAGCAACATTTAATTTTAATTGGCTAGGCGCTACAGTCACACTTTATATTAAGCTGTTAATTACAATGATTAATTGGAATCATTCATCATTAATTGTAACCATTAATCATTATGTAACGGAAGTCGATACTTATCTCTTGCTTAACCTTGTGTGTTGGAGTGTTGACTACACACTAGTGACTATACGCTTTATAATCAAGCATAATCAAGCATGTACTACTCACATTTACTAACTCTTGCCTTGAACTGTAGTTAATGTTGATTGATCTGTTTTTCAGTAATTAATCATTAAAATAGTAAGAAACAGTCTGTAAATGAGTATAACAGTGTTCAATGATATAATCTGTGCTAAAAAGCGATTTCTCTCATTCTTAGCTGAATCTCTGAAGGGAAAGTGCAAGGAGTTCGCCTTTGAATTAAGATCTGCTGATTCTCAATTTCACACTTATGAAATTAGCAGAGCCTTGAGAGAGCAAAGACACATGATTCAGCAGGATTTGTCTTTGGGGAAAGGGGGTTGGACGTCGACCAAAATCTCTACAGCAGCTTGCAAAATGTGAACCACATTTGAACCAAGCCATGCAACCAAACAATCATAAGGAGCCATATGGAAAAGGTACGTTTGATCCATGAAAAGTAGCAGAATAGCCTGAAAACATGGTCCAAAATTAACTTTGTGACTTACTGGCCAAATGGCCGGTAGACAAAAAAAAAAGAAATCCAACGGCTAAGCATTTTTACCGGCCAAAATAATAAATTGCCTTTTTGTGTCAAGTATACGATATCACTAACAGTATCACATGAATGAATGTGAACACAAACACTAATTATATTAATACTAACAGCATGATGAATACTAACAGTAACACGGATCCTAAGACAACCACTAATTGTAATATATTTACAGTATAGCCTAAAACCAATGGTGTCCCGTCTAACACTGTCAACTACAAAACTACACCTAATACAATACTAACAGAGAGAGAGAGAGATACAATACTAACAGAGAGAGAGAGAGAGAGAGAGAGAGAGAGAGCGCTGTCCATGGTGCTGCGTTGAAATCTGCGTCTATACTGTATATAACTGATGTGTAATTGTAATAGATTGTATTTTATTAATGTTGTTTTGTTTTATCAATTCTTTATGCTTTGGCAATATTGTACTTGAGACATTCATGCCAATAAAGCAAATTAGAATTTGAGGGAGAGAGAGAGAGAGAGATAGGCTACTCGCCATGTGGCCGATAGCCTTCTGGGATTTACTAGCCAAATGCTAAATCTTCTGGCCATTGACGCGGTTGTTGGCTACTGTTAATTTCCGACGCTGCCTCAAAAGTAAGCATGGATAAGAGTAACCATGGCTCAGCCAGCGCTAACGCAACGTTTATTATTGCGTCATCTCTGGGGAAGGGTAGTGGAAGCAACCAGTGCTGTTGCAAGACAACAGCGGTTGCTATGCATACAGCAAACATGGGGGCAAGACCTCCAACTGTTCACTAATGTGGCTACGAGGTGTAGAAGTCCCAAGCAGCTGCCTTTGCAGTAACCACGGTGCTGCTGAGTGAAGAGGTCTCATTGGAGGACATGATGGTCTCTATGGTTAGTGCACTGGCCAAGGGGAGGGAATTACCAACGGGCTAATAGAGAGGATCCTGCCTCACACGGCATGATTAATTAATTATCATTTTCTGCTTGATGGCTCTCTGAGGGCCGTGCTGCTTTGCTGCGGATGCACTGTCAGCATTTGAGTCGTATTACTGTGCCAAGCCATGTAAACCATATACACTCTTCCAGTTACTTTCCAAATTACAGAAGTGCTAATTTCATACTGAAATGTAATTGGCAGATTCATTACATTCCATATTAAGACAATTTAATAGAAACATATGCAATTACAGTGATGATGGCTGTGCTATGGCGGGCTGGTTATTTAATGAGAATAGTTGAGTACTTAAGTTCCAGTTGATAGTTTGGAGTTTCCACATATGCGTTTCATCTCTCATTTATAGTTCATGTCCTGACAGAATGTCTCTAAAGGCAGTGCTTAAGATTATTCCCATCACTGTGCTTTGCGTGGAGTAATTCATTTAGTGAAAAATAATTTGAGGCAAAATAGATAAAACATCAACTGGGATTTAACTTTCAAAACTGTAATTATCAAAAATGAGAAAAGAACAGGGGAAACAACAACAATAGAGATTAACATGGTGTATGCCTTCAATCTTCTGTCATATTTGCATCGTAAAATTTGGGCCTTTCTGGGGAGCATTTGGTTTTGAATAATTAATCACTTCAGATTCTGTTGATATTCTGAATAAGCGGACTTACAGGCATTGACTGTTCTTGCACCCCAGCAACTGTTAATCCTTTGATATTTCCAAAAATAAATATCAAATACTGGACATGTCGTTTTGGCTAAGTCAAACTTGTTTACCGTTTCATGCAATATTGGTCTGCACACATTTCGCTGTCACGGAGAAATCATATGAAGTCCTCGCTGAGTCCTTGGCACGGCTAATAGACCAGATAAAATATTGGAAAACTTTCGTGCCCAGATTGAAAGCTGTGCATGCATTCGTTTATTCATCCCTGTTGGGGGCACTTTGGCACAAAACAGCCATTCTTCTAACAGCCTCATTTGGGTCATTTCACTGGACCAGTCATCTAAACAAGCTAACAGGCCAGCTGAGGTCTGGATAGAGCAGCTTCACTATTATGTATAGACGGTTTTCACAGAATTGTGTTGCTAGGGCGCTGGGCCCCTGGCATCCCTGGCATCCGCTTTCAGAGCCTGTAGCTGACATCACTGTCTTTCAGAGCCTGTAGCGGGCTCATTTTTAAAGCTATCATAGGAAACTAGAAGACCTAGGGCATGCACTGATCAACCATGTCATGCTAGATAGTATAGGATTTTGGAGTGGCAACTGGGGTGGCCAATCAGATTTCAGCGTGTGGCCAGGGCCACCCCTATAGACATGCCCCAAGTAATTAACACATTGAGTGCCAAGGACGTCTCTGGACGTCCTAAAAAAAAGTAACGAGGAGTGCCAAGGACGTCTGTGGACGTCCTAAAATCATAATTCATATTATTCCATAATTCTGCTGTTTAAGGTCGTACCCAGCCAGTGAGCATGAATCCCTTCAAGGGATCACACGGCGCCACCTTAAAACTCTATACGGGAGCTGCGCCACCCACCTCAGATCCTTTACTTTGTGCAGGAGAAAACGGAGAAAGCCGTGATCAGAGAGACACCGACGCATGCTGCAGCCAGAGCGACACAGATTGCTCTGTCCGCAGCCGACAGTTGGCTGCGATCCGAGCCCACAACTGAGCTCCTCCGCCGCTGTCTATCCGCCTGCACACAGCCCCTCCACACAGCCCCTCCACACGACCACCCGCCAGAAAGGCAGCACCCGAAGCCGAACGGCTAAACCTTCTCCCTCAGTCCCGCCTGCCATTTCCTTGTTGCACCGAAATCCGCCTGGGGCAAAAACTGAGGCTGCGAAGACGTGTGGGGAGGAGCCTGCAGCTCCGGGGTGGAGAGGGGGGGGGGGGGGGGTGGTGCACGCAGGCTGCACAGAACCACACCATGTCACTACATCAGAAAACACCAGCCAGAGTCAGTGAATGCGCTTGAAATTAGAGTATTCATAAAAGTGACTTTATCTTGAAAAGTAAAAAAAAAAAAGCAGAAAAGCCTTGAAAGTGCGCTTTTTTCAGAGGCTGTCATTTCATAATGGAACTGTCTAGAAACAAAATTTCTTCTTTGAAAGAAGTAGGAGTGTCCAATGTTTCATTAGAGTCCAACCCTGTTCATATAGCCCTAATAGAAAAAATTCTATAGCTGTTTTCAACTGAATGGAAGTGAATCTGGCACAGGCTCCAGACAATTTTACTGAAGCGCTGTGGCACTCAATGTGTTAAGTTAGTAATTGTTAGTTAAGGTAGTTAGTCCTTATTAGTTAAGTATTTTGTGTGACCTAATCTAAGGTGAGGACTGTCTATGCCTTACAAAGCATTTATAAATTAGATTAAATATATTTGTTAAATACATTATAAATTAGCTTATTAATCCTGTGTTTGTGAACCTTCTCTTATAAAAGGGAGCAAGTGGGCAATGTTTGTTTCATGTCATCAGTGATGATGTCATCTGTGATGATGTCATCAGATGTCATCTGTGATTATGTCATCAGTGATGTCATAGAGGAGGCGAGGCCGTGTAGCGGCCGAGCTGTGTATGCGACACGCAGTGGGCGAGCTGCAGGGCAGGCGAGGCCTCGAGCCCGCGCAGCAGGCGAGCCTAGGAATCTATATGTGTAGGCTACTGTATATGAGTTTTATTTGCTCATTGAAAGGAAAAATGAATATTCTGAAGCTATGGCCGTTGCCTGTCACATTGTTTACTGTTGCCATGGTGTTCAGCACCATGGACAGCATACAAGCACTCACTCAGCTGTTTATATTGTTCAGCCTCTATAGGCCTAGATGCGCACTCATAACTTCACCATAATTCCTGACAGTTAAATCGCGCTTCAAATAACAACAAATGGTTGTTTGGCGCTGATGAAGGTTCTCATCAGGGCATCAATGTCCAGGCTGTCCAAAATATCGCCATGAACATGCATCAAAGCAAGGCGCAGTACAGAAATGTCCTCTCCGCCGATCTCAGATGAAGGAGCTGAGATGGGGAGACTGACTGTGAAGCTTTGACTTTTCATGCTCATTGAATTTTGCTGTGGCCTGGCTTCCTCCAGTTTGTGACGCCTCCCTTGACAAAACTGCTATTCAATCATACATGATCTTCATTATTTAGATTAGACCATTCCCCACCGCTTTGACACAGCTACAGACAACGCGATCACCATCCTCAATATGCAGCCACTCCCATTTGTTGAACCTGTTTGCAATGAATGATCGGCAGAACTTTTCATTTCCAAACTGCCTTCCAGGAAAACTGAAGGCGGTTGGTTGGTTGGTTGGTGTGGTGCGACTGCCTCAGGAATGTTAGCAGTTTGGCCTGGTGGTGCTGGTCGTGGTGGTGCTGGAGCTGCTGAGATAAGGCTCCTGTCAATGTCTTCCCCCTTATCAAAGGGCCTGGGGAGGCGGAGGCCACAGGTGCCGCTGGGTGACAACTGACACCGGTGCGTTGGTCATTTCGGAACTGGGCCCCCGAGTCTGCCTCCGCTTTGCCCGCCAACTCGCTTAATCTTCTTTTGTTTTGGTCAGGCTTACCAAAAAAGTCAGAAATTCGTTTTTGTGCCATTTCGACGGGTGGGCCGCGGGCAGCTTGTTTGTTGTATCTTTGGCCTAGCTACATCCGTGTGTGACGACAAGGGAAACAAGCTACTGACCTTGAATTGAACTTGGTCATGTGACTAGCATGACACATTTGTTGCTGTTTTTATTTTATCCATCTATTTGTTTACAGTGTTTATTTGTTTTAATGTCTCCATTGACTCTTAATGCAATTTAATTTATGCTATTTACTTTGTTATTTATTTGGAGGTAGGCAAAATATTTTTTGGGGTGCTTTCCACCCGGCGCAGTTATGCCCTGCACCAGCCGGCACCCAGGGGAGAAGCACTGCTGTGCACAGGGCATCGTCAGCTGGTAATCATCTGAAGTTGTTTTCACGTCCTAAAGTTAGTAACTAGCCCATTTAAATGTCATTAATTGTAACTGAGTTACTATTTGAAGAGGTAATTAGTTAGATTACTAGTTACTGCTACATTTAGTTGAATAACAAGTAAAGTTACTCCCAACACTGTTTGTGAGTAGTGTGGGTAAATTTGAAAATAATTTGTATGAGCCAGATCTAGTGAACAGGTTATTAGGGACAGAAATCATTTTGTATAACATTTAGGCATAATAAGAGGATGACAGTGAAACATCAAATATGGATGTGAGCAGACCAACAAAGCATGATGCTGTAGAATAAGAGAAGGACGTTTGCATGTATCTTCAGCTTTAGAAAAGTCAGACAGCAGATAAAGCTGTTCTAATTGCCTGCTGAATGAGACAAAAAGTGCTGTAATGACTGCAATATAATCACCTGCTGACATAAGCAAAGAGTGAGAGGGTGAAAATGCGGTTGGGTTGTATTAAGAACTCCAATCTCATAGGATATGAGGCATACAGTGTGAAGAGGTAGGCATGTTCGCACTGCTGGAGGACTATTGAAAACAGCATGTCTTCAAGCACCAGATTACTTTTACGTTGCTATACGCTCACATAATTGGCAATTTCTCAACACTGTGAAATCCCACCATGACTCACGATGATGAAGACAATCTACAATGTTTCTAATTGTGAGCAAAATAACAGATGCAGAAAAATATGTCTCACGGTAGACTGAGGCACAGCATGTTACTATTTAGGCAGGTTTTCATGTTACTGTTGGCAAGCAAAGGCATGCAGCAAAATGCAAATAATAAACTGCAAATTATGTTTAATATAACAGTTATTTGTTCCATCACCATTCCATTATGTTTTTGCAAAAATAAGCCAGAAATCAGCATAGCTATAGATGTAAGAGCAGCAATAAATATGCATAAAGAAAAAAACTGTCACCCCTTTTCTTAATATGAATTTGTGATATTCAAAGAGTAACCCTGTGACTAACCACATCATGGATTCCATATTTCATGAAGGAATAGAACGTCAGGTTCTTCGCATATTTCAGAGCTGCAGCTTCATCACAGGGTAGGCATAAAACTAATGTGATGTCAATTAGCCATTAATAAAAATGTCTTGCCCTTTTCTATAAACGTCTGATTTGACTCAGCAGTTAATATGCAGGGACCGTGCGTGCACACAGGGAGGGTGTCGAGGAGCATGGCTTGTTCTGCATGAAATGAACAACAACTTCATGGCTGAGCTGCAGCTATATACAGTAGGCTACCGACCACTCATGACATTTGAGTCATTCTCCTGCAATATCAGATTCCCTAAACAACAGAAATGCCAAATATAATAGCAGCTGCCTTCTATGGAAGTTGATTCTATTTTTAAAAGTTGTTCTCACTGAGTGTTGTGTTTCAAACGGCTTGTCAAATGCGTGTCAGTTGGAGCTCTAACAGCGTCAAAATGACTTTGCCGTGCTGGATAATACTGTACGGGGAACAGGTGGCAGCTGGGCCCATAAAGGGCTGCACAATGGCGTGGAACAATGATGAGGCAGAGTCATTGACCATTGGGGAACATCATGAAATAGCTAGCATGCCATTGTACCAAGCCAGTGGTCCATGCAGCCTTTATGGCACCTGCAAGGGCGATCAGCCTTCACTCACAAGCACAGGCTGGACCCAAGAATCGAACCTTCGTAAAGAATACGGTTCACTACTTTGTGCATTCTGCAGGCTTTACCAGTAGCCTAGTGCTTACTGCATTCTGATTTGTAATAGTCACTGTGTAACAATCTTACAACTTGAATCAATGTCTTGTTTAAAGTCGAGCTGAACCCAAAACTACAACATTAACAACATTACTTTTCTTTTCTTTTAGTTCAAATACCTGGGTATGCAGTGCACCTACTTAATTTTGATGCCAATCACATCAAAAGTTCATTTTTCAAGATTTCATTCATAACAGTAATCTACAGTTTGCTGACGTCACCTAGTACTATCAAATTTCTACCCCATTTCAACCAATCATATCATGACATGGCATCTGTCAATCAAATCTTCATTTCAGGATAATTTTCTCTTTGAAATGAAGGAGAAAATGGCGCCTAGTGCCTGTCATCTGACAGAATTTCTAGACCATAAACGAACTACTAACTTGGCCAATTATATGGAACATACTAAATAAATCAAACGGTAATGTCTGAGAATGTAAAGAAATGTAACTGGCTGGTTAAAACTCGCATTCCAGGAATATTGTATTTACCGCAATAGCGATAATGGCGCGCGCCTGAGAGCCTGGTTGTCAGGGGTCGCCCCTCAGAGAGCCTGGTTGTCAGGGGTCGCCCCTCAGAGACTCCAGGCCGACGGGCAGCACCCATGCATCGGATTGTCCGATCGTTCCACACAGAAGTAGCTGGCTGCCTGGTACTCGGCGGATCCCACTCGCGTAGCACAGGATTGGCCAATGCCAATGCCAGTCCCCAGAATTGTCGGTAACACTTTATAATAACGTTCAGTCGTAAGTCATTTATAAGTCTTTATTTAATGATGAACGAACCATTTACAAAACATGAATATACATTTGTAGATGATTAATAAATGTTATGTTAACATATACAAATGTGTTGTAAGTCATCTAAAAACCTTTAGTGAATGGAGTGTTCCTCACCTGTTGTAAATGATGTGTAAATCATTTACAATTCATTTACAAGGCCTTCTGCATCCCCTAATCTAAAGTGTAAACCATTCATGACACATAAATGTGTTACATACAATGGGGTAGCTCTGTTTGTCAAAATTGAAGCCAATGCGGAAGTGTCCTCTTTGCCTGCAGGGGGCGACCCATTGGTTTGTGGACTTCTGTTTTGAAGCCTCAAGTATGGCCTCAGTAAACACTTTCCTAATGAGTTTATGTTCTCAATCACTAGTTTCAGACTATATGATGTAGTTGCCGACTATGTTTTGGGGGGGGGCGTGATTGACAATGCGCTTGTCCACTGATCACACAGCTCGCCAATCACGGACCAATAGCAGGCCATGCTCTGGGGGAAACCCCTGGACTTGTGTCAAGATCCAAGATGGCAATGGCCAAAATGCCATGCGTGAGAAGTCCAATGGGTCGCCCCCTGCAGGCCATTCGAAAGAATGCAGGTTTAAGTGCACTTCCGCATTGGCTTCAATTTTGACAGAGCTACTACCCCCTTGTATGTAACACATTTATGTGTGATGAATGGTTTACACTTTAGATTAGGGGATGCAGAAAGCCTTGTAAATTAATTGTAAATGATTTACACATCATTTATAACAGGTGAGGAATTTACTAAAAGTTATAGATGACTTACAACACATTTGTATGTTAACATAGCATTTGTTAATCATCTACAAATGTATATTCATGTTTTGTAAATGACTAGTTCATCATTAACTAAAGGCTTCTAAATGACTTACGACTGAACGTTATTATAAAGTGTTACCGAATTGTCTAATCAAATCATCGACATGCTACTATGACCCGCCTCTCAACCTGTCATCTCAGACAAGTTATGTTTTCAGTCTGAAACGGACTCCGACCCACGCGCCACTACGGGTTCAGTTAGACTTTAAACCATTTTAGCTTCCATGGCAAGTATTTAGCAACAGTTGGCCTATATAGCTTATGGCTGGTGGCTATCAGCACATCTTAATCTGCCAGTTCGAGTAAAGGTCAAGATTATAAGTATCTCCATTATCCCCTTCATGCCAGCTGTGTGATTGCAGGTGATTTTGAGCCAAATCAGAGAAAGGTTTTAAAGATCTGTTTGCTTGATTGTTTTTCTTTCTTTCTTATTTGCTTCTGAAGTAGACAGTTTTCTAGATATAAATATATATGCACATATTATTTTGACGGAATTAACCTTCATTTATACATGTACGTGTAATTAATTATAGGCAAAAAAATCAACCTGATATGTTGTACCTGTATTAATCAAGATCTAGATAACAAAGGCAAAGCAATCAGGCTTCTGATCGCCATGATAGCACCACAGAGGTAAAAGACCAACTCCTGCAGGGCCATGCTTGTTCAGAAATCCTGTAAAGTGTTGGAACCAGCGGGAATACGACTTGTGTAAACTGAACTTGCATTCTGGTGTGTTTGGCTTGTGTCGCGCATTGATCACAAAACTTGAGAAGCTAAAGCGAGTATCCTCTTCCTCGCCGTTTCAGGGGAAAATGACAATAACAATAATCAGCAGCATGAACCAGGCAGGCAGAGCAGGCAATGAAAAAAATGTAGTGTTACATTCATACATTCAGCTTGAGGGGGGCTTTTATTGTCTCGGTATCAGTAATTAAAACGTGGTCATAAAATATATTATTTATTGCGTTTAAAACTAATGTCACACTATAATGCATGCAGTAATGGAAGCAATGTGATAAGAAGAGACCAAGTAAGGGCACTGCGCCACATCCATCATCATTACTCCTCCTCTTCCTCTGTGGGGACAGAGGTACTGTATGATGAAGGCTATCTCCTCCTCTTCCTCTGTAGAGACAGAGGTATGATGAAGGCTATCTCCTCCTCTTCCTCTGTAGAGACAGAGGTATGATGAAGGCTATCTCCTCCTCTTCCTCTGTAGAGACAGAGGTACTGTATGATGAGGGCTATCTCCTCCTCTTCCTCTGTAGAGACAGAGGTGTGGTGAAGGCTATCTCCTCCTCTTCCTCTGTAGAGACAGAGGTACTGTATGATGAAGGCTATCTCCTCCTCTTCCTCTGTAGAGACAGAGGTGTGGTGAAGGCTATCTCCTCCTCTTCCTCTGTAGAGACAGAGGTACTGTATGATGAAGGCTATCTCCTCCTCTTCCTCTGTAGAGACAGAGGTGTGGTGAAGGCTATCTCCTCCTCTTCCTCTGTAGAGACAGAGGTACTGTATGATGAAGGCTATCTCCTCCTCTTCCTCTGTAGAGACAGAGGTGTGGTGAAGGCTATCTCCTCCTCTTCCTCTGTAGAGACAGAGGTACTGTATGATGAGGGCTATCTCCTCCTCTTCCTCTGTAGAGACAGAGGTGTGGTGAAGGCTATCTCCTCCTCTTCCTCTGTAGAGACAGAGGTATGAAGAGGGCTATCTCCTCCTCTTCCTCTGTAGAGACAGAGGTGTGGTGAAGGCTATCTCCTCCTCTTCCTCTGTAGAGACAGAGGTATGATGAAGGCTATCTCCTCCTCTTCCTCTGTAGAGACAGAGGTGTGGTGAAGGCTATCTCCTCCTCTTCCTCTGTAGAGACAGAGGTATGATGAAGGCTATCTCCTCCTCTTCCTCTGTAGAGACAGAGGTGTGGTGAAGTATATCTCCTCCTCTTCCTCTGTAGAGACAGAGGTGTGGTGAAGGCTATCTCCTCCTCTTCCTCTGTAGAGACAGAGGTGTGGTGAAGTCTATCTCCTCCTCTTCCTCTGTAGAGACAGAGGTGTGGTGAAGGCTATCTCCAGGGAAAATGCTGTTTTACATCAATGCATCAGTGACTCCAAATTGCAAGTGAATTGGTCATATCCCCTTTGTTAGTCTCCTTTGAGGGTGAATAACTCCAAATCACATGAGTCAGTCTGACTGTAGGACAAGTTCACTGTAGCAGGCCACATATCTCTTTTTTACTAAATTGACCTTTGCAGTTTCCCAATTACCATATTTAGTATATGATTGTGTTTATACTGTTGTTACTCAGTTATTCACTGCCTCGTACTGATATATTTTGACATGTCAAGTTGATAGCATACATTTGCATGTGGTTGTGTTTGCTTGCATATGACAGAAATGATGTCAGAACATATTAGCATCTAAGAATGTTTTGTATCTTTCAATTTTGTGTTCAAAGTCTAATGTACAGTAACTCCTCGGTTTCTTTTGTGAAGGACACTGATATAGGCTACCTACTGTATGTTCTTTTTCTCAACCATCCATCTTTATTCAGCAGCAACACAATAATAATATAACAACACAATCGATGCACCGCCAGTGCTGAGATCCATCTTCCCCTTGCTTGGATACTTTCAACACTCTTTACATAAATGCTCGTTTGTGATAATAAGCAACAGTCGGTAGACAAGTCCTACACCCTGATGAAGGAAGGAAAAAAGAATCAAGTGAGAAAACAAAACAAACATTTGCATCTTCAGCAACTCAGGTTACATTAGCAGACGCTTTTGTCCAAAGCCACTTACAATATAATTTTGTCACCAGTACAGGAAACAACTATGCAACACAATCAATGACAGCTAAGATATTTTGATAGACTAGAGTAGCACCATAGGAAGTAGTTTGAAAAGGAATAAGTAACATGTAGAATTAGTAGGTTTGAGAGTTAGGGCCCAGGTGGAGCCTGAAAAGGTTCGTTTTTAGTCTCCGCCGAAAGATTGGCAGTGATTCGGCCGTTCTGACCGAAGGGGGGTGCTCATTCCACCATTGTGGTTCCAGGAATGAGAAGAGTCGCGATCGGGACGAGCAACTTTTGGGCCCACGCAGCGGTGGAGGAGCGAGGCGATCTGGACGGGTGGAGGAGCGGAGTTTGGAACTTGACCATAGATTGCAGATACGAAGGGGCTGTCATGTGGACTGCCCTGTAGTACCAGTGTCTTGAATGTGATGCAAGCCAAGGTTCAATCCCCATTAATAATTAATTAATTAATTCTTATTTTGTTATTTCACCAGCACCAAAATCGTATACCAACCTTGTCAAAATGTTCTTTTAGTTGCCTAAACTTACCCACGACAAACAAATGAAATTGCCTCCATCTACTGTGCATTGTCACAGCATCTTTTTCTGAAGGAAGAAACTTAACCTCCACATTCTTTGTGTCCACAACACAGAATCAGACACACAGTTGCAGAGTTTTTCAAGAAATTTCACGAGAGCGTGTTGAGTCATGCATAGGCATCGGTCAAACGTATGTCAACAATAGAAGGTCTTCTCATTCCTGTCAGGTGTGGGTGGGTGTTGTGGTGGGTGGGTGTGTCAGGTGTGGGTGTAATTGCATTCTTTTTAGTGATCTGAATTTGACACCCCATTTTCAACAATGACAGGATTGTAATTGCTTTGCGAAGTCATGGCTGAGCTTTTGAATGATATCAAAATACAACCGCCCCGTCCCCACCCACCTTACCCTACTCAGCATCCTGTCTACCTACAATGAAGTGCCATTATGAACATCTTTCATTCAGTCAACCATGCTGCCTATTTGGAAGTGCTCCAGCACTGTCAGAACCTCAGTCAGTCTGTCCAGCATGGCTGCCCATGAGCAATGTCTTCTCTTTTTATTGTGCAATCAAATAGATGATATTACATACATTTTAGTGTGGTTAGATGCCCATCAATATTCCAATGTTATTTGAGATACTTAATTATTTCCTGTCAGAGTTGATGCATAAATGCTGTATCACATTTGCAGGAGCTGGGATCTCACTTTTTAGAAATCCAAACATGATAGCTGGGATATGTTGATATTAGCTGAGACACTGCGGCATGTAAACACTTATCCCATTTATTGCTGTTTTATGTGTGGCCCTTTTTTGTGGTACGTTCTACAGTAATTGTCATGGAGCATTATTGTGATTCATAAAGACAGGCTACAAACAGTTTATAAACAGCATATAAACAGGAGCTACTATCCCAAATATTTTGAAGACTCCAGGGCACTGCCCATTGTCATTGATATTTTGTGCATGTAAAGACACTCAAGATCCAGTGATTGCGACCGTCTCGTATGATTCTAGAAACATTAAATTATCCGAACTCTGGGCACGTGGCTCAAATTTATCACAGAATAATGAATAATGAACTTAACCTGACACCATTCACTTTGTTGAAAACAGCACTTTGGGGACAGGTCCCTGTTTCCACTTAGGGGCTGGCAGTGGCAGATGTAATTAGATGGGGAGAATTCCTCCAGGTGTTTTATGGTTGTTCACAAGGTCAGGCCAGCCATGTTTAGGATGGCGTTCAGGCGTGAAGAGGAGGAGCTGGTGGGGCCCGCTTGACTGCTGGTGTGTGCATTGCAACACCCCCCCCCCCCCCCCCACCACCCCGCCCCACCAGGTGACTCACACCCCCCCCCCCCACCCCCCACCCCCACCCCACCCCACCATTGTTGTAAAGTTGACGGCGAATCACAGGAGAGCATTGTTGCGGGCTGCTTGCCCTAACATTCTGTGTATGATATACTGTCATTTCCATGAGATTACAGATGCATCCTGGCACACACAAAGCACCAGACCGATTAACACCGAAGACCCGTGGCTCAGTGCGGCACGGGAGCGTGAAGAGCACCGGTGTCAGAACGTAAATGAAACGGACCTGTTGGAGGAGCACCATGCCGGCTAAGTGAATCCTTAAGCAGGTTGTTTGGTTCTGCTTTGTGGCAGAGACTCTGGAGAGAGGCTTCCCATCTGTCCTGCTCTCACCTTGGCCGGTGTCTGCCGGCTTGGCCTGCTTGTCACATTTGAGTGGTTGCTACGGAGCTCGTCCACTGAGGCCTACTCATAGACCAGAGAGAGCAGGGGCCCATCATCAATCACACAGATGAGCAGCACACACCACAGGGACCTCCCCCCTGTGATGGCCAAGGATCTAGATCCTTATGCCATGATTTCTTTTTTTTATGGAGGGAATAAATAGTTGGCTGATTGAAATAATTTTACTGATAGACAACTTAGTTTCTCATCTTTAAAAGGAAACTGGTGAGCAGACTTGTGTCAAATACAACTACAGTATAATGTACTATAGCAATATTACTTAATTAAACACATGACACTGAAAATGTGGTTCACTAACAGTAACAGTCACTAACAGTGCCATCAATAACAAGACTAAATTAGAGCCATAAAGAGCAGTTGCTAATTTGGTTGATGGAGAAATAATAGCATGCTATTAACCTGTTACAGTGTGAGTGTGTAATATCTCAACGCCCAGTCGCCAGATTAAGAACCGCATTGTACGTTTTTAGAATTAAAAAAAAATGAAACAGGAAATTTCTGAACAAAATAGCATTTTTACATTTCTAGATGGGTGAATAAGTAATGTACACGTGACCTCCAGACTCTATGACGTAATGACGCATTGAGAGTATAGGAGTGGGATTGGTGGACCTATAAATACAGTCTGTGTGGGAACGCCCACAAAATGTTACTACGGCTGGCGCGTGGGTGGGGTAAAACCCCACATATATGGGCTGACTCACCAAAGGACGGTGCTGCGGCTCTACACTACAGGATTGGGGATTCTAGAGCAGGTACATAGACGTCTGTTCAGCTCTGTATTTACTGCAGGGGTTAATTCCCCGATCATGTCTGTCTGCCTGAGCTGGGCTAGCAGCTAAATGCTAACTGCTGAATGAGGAGAATGGGAGGATTTACCCCACGCTGACCACGCCCCCAGCCAGCTACCCCAGCGTTTATGACGAGACATTGACTCAACCTATAGCATTCCCGACTTGTAAGTTTTTCATCATGAGAGAGCTGTTTCGAATCAGGACCCAAACCCAACCAAGTTGCTTTTGTTGCCGAGACCCAACAATTGTTTTACTTGCCTAAACCCAACCAAGTTGTTGTGCTTTCCTAAACTTAACCGGTGATTCGAGCCGTGGCTCCCGCGACATGTTACTGGGCCGAATAGGGCCGGTAGCCACAAGTGACGGTAGCCGAGGCCCCCGCAGCGTTGGCTCCTCTGAGGCGGGGGCAAGGGAGGCGGTGCATGGCCGAGCCCAGCTCGGGGGAAAATAACCAATAATGTGCTGGAGGACCGAAATGTCCATATTTAACATTTTCGTGACAGGAAATATAAAACTGTGGATTCTGTACAATGCTGACATTATATCCTGGTGTTGGGTTGCAGCCTACCTCACACACTCGAGATCTTGACTAAATAGAGATAAAAAGATCCCATCTGCACTCTTCGCAAGAGTAGGGGTGTAACCAAAGACGATGGGATATCAAAACAAGACACCCCAACTTCCAGTCACTTCCTGTATCTGTGCCGCGGAGGTATCGCCACTGCCACGCCCACTTAGAAGACTGGTCAGCCAATGAAGTTTCATAACATTGCCAGACAGCCAATCACAAGCTGATGACCAGGCCGATTTAGGAGCCCGGAAAAGTACAATTTGTTATTATTGGCGAAGCCTGCAGTGGAGTGTCTCTCCTGGGGGGTGTAACCCCGCGGTGCCCTGGGGGGAGTGTAACCCCGTGGTGACCTGGCTAAATTCCCACACAGGCCTTGCTTCAATCATGGCCCTAATTATCCCTCATTACTTAATTGACACATTCAGTCATCAACTCTCCACCGTGATAGCTGATGTGTGGTGAGCGTCCTGGCACAAACTGGCTGCCGTGCATCATCCAGGTGGGTGCTACATGTACACATCGGTGGTGGATGAGTCAAGCCCCCCCCCCCCACACCCACCCCACCCCGATATGTGAAGCGCTTTGAGTATCTAGAAAGGCGCTATAAGGCTATATAAATGCAATAAATGATTAGTATTATTACTCACGCCACTTTATAACCTAATCCACTGAAGCTCTGTCCCATATGTTTCTTCAAAATGACTTGAGATGTTTCTTCTTCTAACCTAGCATCGAAAGGCCATCGGCTAATGTCACAGCATTCTACCAAGGCACTAATGGAACTCATGCTGAACCACCTGTGAACATGGTGAGATAATTGGCATTTGGGAGACCTAGCTGAAGAGCATGTAGGGATACATTATAGTCTGGGGAGCAGGAGGTATGCCTCTGACTGGTAATTGAAGAGTGAGACGCCCATGTGACTTGGCCACGCATCAGGTAAAAAAACCTAAAGGTTTATTCACAGGCCCCATTATGGGCAAGTGTGCGCTTGCTTGGTTTAACAGGAGGTCAATTATAATGGAGTCGTGCTTAGGTTGTCACCACAAAGTGCATAATCAAGGGGTGCTGCTGGGCTAACCACTAATCCATACTGTAGCTGTGCACTTAAGCGTGCCAGGTTTGCAGCCATGGAGGGTTATTCAATGTGCACCCATGGTTTGGTCCCAGAGGTTCAGCAGATTCAATTACTATCAATATCCAGTTCTTTTAAGTCCTTTTGCTATTTTGTAGCGGGTCACAATAGGTCAGCCATTTATATGTTTTATTATAAACACACCCACACATATGCAGGATAAGCACACTCGACAGTGTGTGTGTGTGTGTGTGTGTGTGTGTGTGTGTGTGTGTAAAGATGACCCCCCCTCATCAAGACCAGCTGTCACTCAGGTAGCTTATAAACAGGTTATATATAGGTGAATGTCAACGTAGGATTGTCTTAAAAGCCATCTTTAATCAGCAAGCCATCCTCTTGGGGATGAGTCGACATTGACGATATTAACTTCACTCAGCACATCAAAATAGGTCAAGCCTCTTGTATGAAGACCATGGACATTTTTGAGGAGATTGACTTTAATTATAGGGACGACTGTAGCCTCTCTTTCCTAAAGCAATGACATGCAGGGCCCATTTATGCATAAGAATAGTGGATGAGAAAATCAGTGGATGAGTGGATGGTACATAATGGGGATACTTTTTTTATCTATCACAAGTGCTTTTTTCTTGAAGTAAATATCTAGAAAATATCTAGAATTGATTAATGGTGTCCAGGGTCTAGTACTGTTTAATACATGTACCTATCTGAAAATACAATAATAATAATAATAATAATAATAATAATAATAATAATAATAATAATGTTACCATATCGAGTACTCAAACTTGGCAACTGTGAAATTATTTTGGCAGAAAGAACCTTTAGATACTAAATATGCTGTAAGTGGAAAAAGTAAAATAAAAATCACGTTTACAGTTGTTATTGTCATTATCGACTGATGTTTGTGTCCATATTCTCAAAATCCAAATATTTTCTGTGCTAAAGCATGTGTCTGACAACAAGTATTTTCAAAAGTAATCTGATGTTACCCCCCAACCGCCTGCATGATCCACAGAGAGAGAGCTATCTGATGTGTTTGCATGTTCCATCTGCACCGAGCAGACTGGATTACCACTGTGAGCCTACAGCCAAATCAGAGTGCCACATCTGCCCACACAGGTCCGTGCTAAGGTCTAATACCCACTAGCATAGTGCCACATTACCAGTGTGATAGCTTTCTCCACAACTTTCTGCTTCTTGCAACCTGGGACATAACTTAAATCACCTCCAGCTGAAAACCTACTTGTTTTTTTCTCTCACCATTCTATTTTTGGATAAATACTTGTCGTCCTAGAATATCTTTGTGATGTGCATCATGCCTCCCCTTAATTCCCCCTCATATAAAGACAGTGTAAATGGGTCAGGACCCTGCTGGAGACAAGCCTCCAAATCAGCTTCAAAGAAGAAATAATTTATACAACCAACAACCTGCTAGTCCAACAGAGTATCAAAACAAACGACAATATGAAGAAAGGACTTGGGGACTTGGGGACTTTTCAAGATTCAACATCTTTATTCTTACTCCGGTTGTAATACACGTGTGGAATTCCTAGGGCGCGAGGCTCCATAAGACACGGTGCAAAAAAGAAGGGAAAAAAAGTATATAAATATGAAACACAGTAGAAAAAGTAAAAAATAAATCAAATAAAAAACAAGCGATATACATTTGAAATAGGGTTAAAAAAAATAGCAAATTGCAGTGCAAGGTGCTACAATGGCAGTCAAAGGTGAAACAGGTAGCAGAACGGTTGTATACAATTAATCATCATTAATGGGCAATGGTGCGCCTAAAGGTTAGTGAAGCGAGCTTGTGACTGGAAGGTCGTCGGTTCAATCCCTCGTACCGGCAGGATAAATTTGGGTGAGAAAGTGAAAAAGCAGCGCTTGCCCCTCCCTCATTACCATCACTGAGGTGTCCTTGAGCAAGGTCCCAACCGCTCCACTGGAGCTGATCAGTGGCCAGCAGTTCGGACTGGTGGTTGTACTGGTCAGTGGTCGGCTTCTATACTATGTGTTAATGTGAACAGGGCACTCCTGAAAAAGAGAGCATTGCTCTCAGTGTAATAAAGATTAGAAAATGCATCAAAATATTGCACTCAATCAAAGGTTTTCACGTGTCCATCTGCAAATTAATTTAAACAATTTTTTTTTTTTTTTTAATACTTTATTGCAGGTATATCATTGACATTCAACATGTTTTCATTGTTCCATTCATCCTGCGACATTTATAATTTGTATATATTTTGTGTACATCACCAAAAATGTGAAGAAAGAAAAACTATAAAATAAAAAATAAAAAATAAAAAATAAAAAAATAAAGGAGGAAAATAACATAAAAGAAATAAACTTTTAATTACCAACACACACACACGCACGCACACACACACACACACACACACACACACACACACACACACACACACACACACACACACCAAAGTAAATATAGGGACGGGGGGGAGGGGGGGGGGAACCTGCAGCACTCATTACCCTAATCACCTTTCATCCACACTTGGTCTCCAAGCGCGACCAGCACCCAGAGAAGACCTCTGGATACTGGTCGCGCCCACAGGCCCAGCGTGAACGGGTGGAGGAATCCAGCCACCTCCAGACCCGAAATGAGCAACGTTTTGTTTTAATTTTCCACTCCTATTTCCAGGGGCCACCCACTCCAGTTTCTTTCAAATTCATCTTCTCTATTCCTCAATTTGTATGTGATTTCTTCCATTTTTTTAATCTCTTCAACTGTTAGTTTCCATTTATTAATAGTTGGTGGTTTAGTTTCCAGCCAGTTCCGTGTAATTTGTTTTAGTGCTGCTATACGAATTATTGTATATAGGTACTTATCTCCTTCGATCTCTATCTCTAGTGGTATGATACCTAATATTATGTTGAGTGGTTGTAGCGGCTTCTTTAAGTGGAAGATATCTATGAGCTTTTCCTGAACTGTCCCCCAAAAGGTTCTCAACACTGGGCAGAAATAAAAGATGTGTGCATGATTTGCTTCCTGTTCCGTGCATTTCCTCCAGCACTCTGCACTACCTGATATACTATATTTTGAAGTAATTTTTGGTGTTAAGAAGAATCTCATAATAACTTTCCAAGCAAATTCTTTCCAATATTTTGATTGTGTTGTCTTAAATATTCTTTTACATGCATTTGTCCAATCATCCTCCAAAATTAGTATTGCCAATTCTGTTTCCCATTTCTCTTTGGTATTATCTTCATCCATCTTTGTTTCCTGTAAGATTTTATATAGTTTTGAAATTTTGCTACTTTTACTGATTCTATTTTTATTTATAAATTGTAATAGCTTGTGTATTATCTGACCCTGTGCTTGTCTGTGATGTTTCATGAGATAGCTCCTTACTTGTAGATACTTAAAAAAATTATTATTATCTATATTAAATTTTATTGTTAATGTGTCAAATGAGTCCATTATGTTCAAAAAAATCACTACAAGAGTGAAGGTAGCAGCACTCCAAAAATTAAGATGCAAGACTTCAGATTTCCATTTTCTTTTTTTATTGAGGGCTAACGCGTTTCGGCATGTGCCTTCATCAGAGCATCATACAGAGTGGTAGGATTAGCCTCCTTTTTAAAGATGCAGGTAAAAACAATCATCCCACCTGTGTAGAGGCGGTTCTTGGCCCAGGCCGA
The DNA here is from genome assembly GCF_964638095.1 of Poromitra crassiceps. Taxonomy (NCBI): domain Eukaryota; kingdom Metazoa; phylum Chordata; class Actinopteri; order Beryciformes; family Melamphaidae; genus Poromitra; species Poromitra crassiceps. Next base: position 28,500,455 of record NC_139634.1, read on the forward strand.
ACAGGCAGCCGCCTGGAGCCCCGTCCACTAGAGGGCCTCGCAGAATTTTTTTTTTTTTTTTTTTTTTTTTTTTTTTTTTTAATATTAACTGATAGACCGACAGCAATAACCGAACAACGACGTTAGCAACGGTTAATCGATTAACGGTTAACCGTTGACATCCCTAGTCCAAGGAACAAGTGAGTGTTATTATTTGTTGTTGTCTGTGTGGAATGACGTTTATACTGTGTTCTACATGCGGTGGATTCGTCCGCCATGTGGCTCCTTGTTCATGCTAAATTGCAGTGCCCGTTCGCTGTCCACTGATAGTGCCTTCATTTGAGTTATTGATGTTTATTTGTATTGTGGGAGTGCCTTATTGTTTACTTATTATTTACACATTGATGTTTATTTGTAGATTGATGTTGAGTTGAATGAGTGATCTATATTTGGTTTACTGTATAAAGATGACAAGTGACAAAGATAAAGATATGATTATGAAGATTACAAGTGATAAAGATATAAAGATGACAAAGATAAAGATATGATTATGAAGATTACAAGTGACAAAGATAAAGATATAAAGATGACAAGTGACAAAGATATAAAGATTACAAGATTCACAAAGAGAATGAGAGAGGATGCAGAGGGTCATGCCCATTGAATCTGAGGGGGGATGTAACTTCAAACAGCCTCTAAATATGGCAAAAATACGTCCAAAAAAGGTCAAATTTTTTCGGGGCGCCCCTTAGGGGCGCCACCGGTAGGGGCCTCCTTCGTGGCTTGGCCTGGAGCCTCCAGATGCCTAGGACCCCCTCTGAGGGGGAGGTACTTCCTTACAATCAATTAGGACAAGGAGCACAGACAGAGAGCACAGGAATACATTTCGATAACAGTGGTGCATTCTCAGACTCTATTCTATGAAAATATCACATTTCTTCTGGAGTTCAGATGCACTTGGGTCAGACAACAGTACAGATCAGGCATCAAGGGCAACAAGCTGTATGGGTCACATTAAGACAACCCAAACAAACAGGAGAGCAAAAATAAACATGAGAAAACTAACCGGCCACCTAATTTATAAGAAAGGTCGAAATGTAAAGTCGTCATTAAGTCCCTTAGGTTGCATACTATTCAGTTGGTCAATCCAAAACATCTCTCTCTGTGACAACAGCTTGGGGAGGTTTCCCCCTCTAGGTGGCACAGTCACTGTGACCCATACAGCTTGTTGCCCTTGATGCCTGATCTGTACTGTTGTCTGACCCAAGTGCATCTGAACTCCAGAAGAAATGTGATATTTTCATAGAATATAGTCTGAGAATGCACCACTGTTATCGAAATGTATTCCTGTGCTCTCTGTCTGTGCTCCTTGTCCTAATTGATTGTAAGGAAGTACCTCCCCCTACACAGGTGGGATGATTGTTTTTACCTGCATCTTTAAAAAGGAGGCTAATCCTACCACTCTGTATGATGCTCTGATGAAGGCACATGCCGAAACGCGTTAGCCCTCAATAAAAAAAGAAAATGGAAATCTGAAGTCTTGCATCTTAATTTTTGGAGTGCTGCTACCTTCACTCTTGTAGTGATTTTTTTGATACTAATTCCAGTAGCTGAGCACCCACAGCCAAGGAGGCAATCTGAGGAAGCGCACCTGCTCTACATGAGTCCATTATGTTATTTGTGATCAGCTGTGAATATATTTCTAAGCCTTTCCCTGCCCATACATCCAAAACATTATCCATTTTATTAGCCAAAAAATCTGGATCTTTCGCAATTTCTCTCAAATATATGCAATCTTTGTCTAATTTATATGTTTTGCGAATATATTTCCAGTTTATTAATGTATTTTCTAAGCATATATTATTTCCACTGTATTTTTGCATTTCATTTCGATTTATGTAGGGTAGTGTTCCAATTGCTATTAATGCTGATTGTTCTTCGATTAATTTCCATTTAGTCGTTACTCCTTTATTCATCCATTTCATTATAATATCTACTTGAGTAGCTTGAAAATAAGTCTTTAAGTCTGGAAAACTAAGGCCGCCTTTTTCTTTAGGTTGGGTTAATAAGGTGATTTTTTTCCTTTTTCTTTTGTAGTTCCAGATATAATTTGAGAGCACTGTATTCCATATATTAAAGCTATTGTGTGGTATAGGGTATTGGTAAAGTTTGAAATAGGAACAAAAATTGTGGAAGAATCATCATTTTGATGGTTTCTACTCTACTCAATATTGATTCTGGCATCATTTTCCATCGATTAAGATCATGTTTTATTTTATTTTCCAAAACTTGATAATTATCTTTATACAATGTGTGTATGTCTCCAGTAAGATATATTCCCAGATATTTAATCTTCTTTAGGTCCCATTTTAACTTATATCTATCTTTAAGTTCTGGTGGTATCTGTTTTTTAAGTGTTAGTGCTTCACATTTATTTTCATTTAATTTATAACCTGAATGCTTGCTGTATTCTGAGATTGATTCCATTAAGTTTGGCAGGGATTGATCTGGGGATGTTAAGTAAATGATCACATCATCTGCATACAATGCTAATTTGTGTTGTTGTTCTTTTATCTTTACGCCTTTAATATTATCATTTTTCCGTATACTTTCAGCAAGTGCTTCTATACAAATAGCAAATATAATAGGTGAGAGAGGATCTCCCTGTCTTGTCCCTTTATGGATTAAGAATCTCCTAGATAATGTGCCATTCACCTTTACTCTGGACATTGGGTTTTTATACATTCCTTGGAGCCACATATTGAATTTTTCATGAAAGCCAAAATACCTTATAATTAAAAATAAAAAGGGCCACAAGACCCGGTCAAAGGCTTTCTCTGCGTCTAATGTTAAAAGTAAAAGATTAATGTCATTGTTCTGAGCATAATCTATTATATTTAAAGTCCTTCTAATATTGTCTGACAGCAGCCTACCTGATATGAAGCCACATTGATCATTATCTATTATATGAGGTACTATGGGCCCTATCGTTGCAGCCGCGCAGTTTCTAGGCCGAACGCCAGCCGCAGCGCAAAGCAGTGGGCGTGGAAAGGCGCACTTGATATCTTGGTATCGGCGCTAAACTCAGCCTCAACCATTATAACCACGCCTTTTAAGCGTAAAATTATGCATTGTCCGCTCATTGGAGAATTGCAGGGAAGAGACACACGCTTGCCTTTTAAGCTCCAATTCCTGGACAAATCCGGTAAAACCAGACAAAGCCAAGGGCTCCGCCGCCCCCCCCTCCCTTCATCCGGTCTGTCTATCTCCATATATAGGCTATTATTCCATATTATAATGCTTCTCAAACCAATCTAACTGCAGTTAAAATACTGCAAGCATGTAAATACGCTACACTATAACAAGACCAAAGTGAAAATAATTTCTAAATGCATCTGATAGAAAAAAATATTGCCTATGGCTGGATGTCATGAGATTAAATGAAAGTTTGGCCAGAATGATATCGTTTTATCTCTCCTCCCCCACTGCACGATGCAACATCCTCTGAATGACACCTATCACTTTTACTGGATCTGATAACTTAATTCTATTTAATTTACAGGATTTTATTATTGAGTAATAGTATTTTATTTGGCCTATATATGCGTCCCCCCCACCCCCTGCCCACAGGCTCTGACAAATATGTTCATTCTCAATAAAATCTTCAGTAATCAATCAGAGTGACTTTAAAAGCCAGATTGGCAGCAGCTGGCCAGTGTGATCAATATGGCAGAGCACAACAGAGCCACCAAATTCACAGCTGAGGAGAAAATGGTGCTGGCGAATCAGGTGATATATCTGTCCACCATTCATTTTGAATAGCTACAAAACAACTCTTTACTGAAGTCGTTTATTAATCTATCCATTCAGGTTCAAATGTACCATCGCGCACTGTTTGGGGAGGAGAATTACCCCGCCGACGCCCCGCGCCCAGTCCTGGACCGCCTGTAAGAGTGAGCCGCCCCAGGTGGCCGTCTATGCGCTGCGCTTGTTCAGCACCTCGGACAGCTCCGCTGCCACAGACGGGGGAAACATTTGGAAATAATTATAACTTTCTATGCTTTGCACACAGAAAAAATAAATACAACAGACAATTCTGTAATGAATAGCTGTAATGAAGAGTGGGGTTTGAAGAAGCGCTACACAACAGTTTATCCAGTTTATCTCTTTCTCTCTTTTCTTTCTCTCTCCCTTTCTCTCACATTAAACGATATACATGCCTATAATGTCAATTATCTGAATGAAATAATAATACATATTAATTAGGAATATTAGTAATATTAGTAGCCTAGCTAATTTCGGGGGGGGGGGGGGTAATAAAACGTAGAGCTATATTACACATAAATGGGGATTATTATGATAGCCTAAACTAAATTTATGAAACTGCATTACAGCTTCACCCAAAAAGCCTGAGAAGGGTTGCAATCTTATATTCTATTGTATTCTAAAGTATTTTTTTCTATATATTGTATTCTCCATTCACTTTCCTGTCCCCGGTGCACAGAATCCTGCTTTAGGCCAGCTTTTCAAAAGCGCAAAGCGCTAAAAGTCGGCCAGGTCGGAAGATGGCTGGAAGATAGTAGTACGCCGGTATTTAGCGCCGCCACGCCCACTTCGGCGCATTCAGGGACTCCGCCACGCCCATTCGGCCTAAAGCGCATTTGGCAGCCTAAAGCCTATTGCTATTTTCCCGAAACAGGCGCAAGGCACGTTTTTTTGCGTTTAAGGCCCGTTTTAGCGCCGAAGGCCTGTGGGAGAATAGGGACCTATGTCCTTTAATCTATTGGCTATAATTGAAGTTATGATTTTATGATCAGTGTTCAATAATGATATTGGCCTGTAAGAGGAGCATTCTGTAGCGTCTTTGCCTTCCTTATGAATCACTGTTATTATAGATGAGTTCCACGTATTTGCCCATGTTCCAGTCTGTAGTGCGAAGTTATAAGCCCGTAAAAGTAATGGTGTCAACTGTTTTATAAATGTTTTGTAAAATTCATTGGTATACCCATCATCTCCCGGTGTTTTGCTCATTTTTAATTTCTTTATTTGTTGTAATATTTCCTCTGCTGTAATTTCTTTGAGTAATTCATCATTCATACTTTCAGTTACCTGTTTTAAATTAAGTTTATCAAGAAATATTTTCATTTGTTCTAAATTTAATTGGTTTGATTTATCTTTATAAAGTTTTTCATAGTATTTAGCAAATTCCTCTGCTATTTCTTCTTTTCCGGTCACTATTTCCGGGCTGTTTGCCATCTTTAATTTAGAAATATAGGCTTTCTGACTTTGTTTCTTAAGTCTATATGCTAAAAGTTTTAATGAGTTTGGTCCTCCATCATAATATTTCTGTTTTGCATATGTCATTAGCTTTTCCACCTCCTCTGTCCGAATTCCATCCAACTCTTTGTATTTCTTTTTCAATTCAATTTTAACCTCTAATTCATCTGTCTTTTCATATTCTTCTTCCAAAAACTGTATTTGTTGTTCCAGTATCTTCTGTTTTTGTTGTTTCAGTCTTTTCTTATATGAGGAATATGCTATTATGTGTCCCCGTAGCACTGCTTTGGCTCCCTCCCATGTAATGATCGGGTTAGTGTCCCCAGTATCATTCATTTCTATATATTCCTTAAGTGTATTGTTAATCTTTTCTACAAATGTTTTATCTCGTAAAAGCGAATTATTAAGCCTCCAGATTTTTTCTCCTTCCTTTATATCAAGATTAATTTTTATAGTCACTGTTGCATGATCTGATAGGTCCCTTGTGCCTATTTTACATGTTTCAATTAATTCTACATCTTTTTTGAACATAAAAAAATAGTCTAGTCTGTTATAAGTTGAAAATCTCCCTGAATAGTATGTGTAGGCTTTTTTGGTTGGATTTAGCATCCGCCATACGTCTACTAATCCGAATTCTGAGATTGCCCCCCTTAAAATTGACGATGCTTTATCAGCTCTATGTGGTTTATTATTTGATGAGTCCAATCTGGAATTTAATGTGAGATTCATATCTCCTCCCATTATGATAATTCCTTTACATTTTGTCATTAACAGTTCAATTATTTTGGACATGAATTCTGGGCCTATTTCTGGTGGGTAATATATATTAAAAAAAGAAACCTTAATTGACTCTATTTTACCAACTACTAAAATGAACCTACCCTCTTTATCTACAATGTGACTTTCTTCTTCAAATGCTATGTGTGGTTGTATGATTATGGCTACTCCCCTCTTTTTTGAACCGTATGAACTGGAGTAAATTGGTCCCTTACCTAGTTTGTCATGCTCCTTTTTTTCCAGGTGGGTTTCTTGGAGGAACAGGACATCCGATTTAGCTTTCTTCATCTGGAGAATAATCTTCTTCCTCTTTATTTGATTATTTAGCCCATTAACATTCAATGAGATCATTTTCAACTTTGTCATATTTCCTGTCTAGAGGTTAGCTGGTTCTCATTTAGAATTTTCTTAGGGAATGAGTACATACCAGGTCGGGGAAGGGGTGGGAAGACATTAAGGAAGGCAAAAGGGGATAAAAAAACAAGAAGTAAAATTTCAATTTCAAAACCTTTAGTCACAAAAAAACATACATACCAGAATCTTCCTGTGCAAGAAAAGAAACCCAAACAGCAGAAGACATACAGTGTTGGACTTCCAATTCCTGTAACCTCTATATTGTTACAGAGAGTATTCCACATTTTAACAGTTATGTGGAATAAGGGGTTATTATTTAACCCTTGCCACAAGATGGAAAACATGGCTATAATTTAAACAATGATGTTTGAGTAATGAACAGTCGCACAAGAAAAGCTCCACACATCTGCTGTGTGTGTGAGTGTGTGTGTAGAAACGTGTGTGTGTGTGTGTGTGTGTGTGTGTGTGTGTGTGTCAGTGAGTGGGGTGCATGTACTGTATGCATGCTGACACAAGTCTGTATGTGTGGCTGTGCTGTTGTGCGTGTGTGCGTGTGACAGGTGTACAGTATGTTATGGTGGTGCCTACAGTATAAGTAAACTATTAACAGATGAGAATTAACCAACATTACTAACACTAATCAGGTTAGGAATAGCTTCCCAGTAGCACCTCTACAGTCTACAGAGATGTGTGCCTCTCATTTTCTGAGTCACCATGCTATAGGGTTTTGTCCAAACACAGGTCGGACTTTCATGCATTTTTTTCTTTTCTTTTTTTTTGCAGGACTGTAGAGTTTGATAAGACACGGGCGTAGTGGATATGTTGTGCTGCTCAGACACATCCTGACCTATTTTCTACCATGTCAACAGTATTGATCAACTGCTCAACCCAATGAGGAGGATTTTAGCCTGTTATGAGATGGAATTAGATTCTTGTCACACAGACAATTACTTTGCCTAAACAATGCTGTTTCAGAGGACAGAATTCATTGCTTTATATTGTCAAGGGAAGGCACAGAGAAAGGAAGGGACTTTGTTAGAATCTTATCAAATACAGACACACACTGAAGCATACTGCAATGGGGGGGGTGGCTGTGCATTTGCATGTGTCTACCATTTGCAGGAGAGCAATTTTTTAATAACTAGAAACATCGCGCACTATGCGCGCTCGATTCCTAGGGTCAGACGCTGCACGGCCTCGCTATCGCCCGCCCTGCAGCTCGCCCGCACAGCGGGCAAAATTGCTCAACTTCGCATGATTTTGGTCAATAATGATGTCACTGATGATGTCACAATGCCTATGACATCATCAGTGATGTCATAAGATGATTTTGGTCAATAATGATGTCACTGATGATGTCACAATGCCCTCTGTGACATCATCAGTGTCAGTGATGTCACTCGCTGATGACATCATCCAATGTGGGACAAAAATTTTAACAGACAAACAGAGCCCACTTACTCCCTTTGATATGATGATGATGATTCATTAACAGTTGTTAGCAAGCTTTTGCGATAGGTTACATTGCTTCTGCTTTGTGATTTTTTTGTGTCATCTTCAGCAAAAGTTTCAAGTTATTTTTCATTTCAGATTCAGTGCAGTTTTGCCTCAAGTTACATTGCAACCAGATTTGTGTCTGGCTCTTACCTCCCCCCCAAATTCTATCAGTTTCTCAGCTGAACTTCTCCACAAAGAAACCACAGAGAAACGCCCTCTAAAACATGTGGGCATGTTCCTTGGCTAGCCAGACAAATAACAATAAATGAGGCTACATCCACCAGGGGTGGACTGGGATTCTAATTCAGGCCGGGCATTAGATACCAAGCAGGCCAGGCCGATATGTATTGTTGAATGTTGAATGTTGAACACGTCCGAAGGGCGCCGCCAAAAAATTTGGGCTGTTTGAAGCCGAATTTGGGCCGTTTGAAGCCAGATTTGGGCTGTTTGAAGCCGAATTTGGGCCGTTTGAAGCCAGATTTGGACCGTTTGAAGCCGAATTTGGGCCGTTTGAAGCCCAATTTGGGCCAAGTCCAATTTTACAATGAGATGCACCCACTTTAACCCTGAATAAAGTAATAAAACCACTAGTAAACCAGTAGGCGGCGCCTGGCCTGCTGTTCAGTGAGTGGCCTGACTGGGGGCACAAAAAAAAAAAAAAAAAAAAATTGCAGGCCAGGCCAGGCCAGGCCACCGGGCATTTGCCCGACGTGCCCGATTATGCAGTCTGCGCCTGACATCCACCATACTTGGCCTTAGCCCTACAGCTCCTGCTCTGTGCTGTTGGTATCCCTAACCCATGGATCTAGGATCATTGGTTTCTACTGGCATGAACACAGAACCCTATCAGATTAGCTGAACTATCTCTTGACCAATATGGGCTCTCAGTATCTCCAAAACCTATAATGAGAAAACTGAGATTGAATTTGAAACTCAGTATGACCGGGGGGATTAGTGTGCAGCCCAAGACTTCTTTACCTCAAAGACGTCAGTTGGATTTGAGCTGGAGGGGGGTTGGGAGGTGGGTTTTGTATGATGATGACCTACATTTCTGCTAAACCGGTTGCAATGCAGGGACTTACGACATGGGAGGTGTCTAAGAATGTTGCTACCCCCAGCAATGGCATTTGTGGGCTATATGATTCAGTCTGTAATTGACCAGGGATACAGGTGAAGAAACAGTGAATGTGTGTTTTTAGTTTGGCAGGCCCAACTACAGAAATCACCTCCACGATGTCACATAGATCAATGGATGACTGGTTACACACATAGAGGTATCATTTAGGTGACTCTTATCAGTTGCAAGGCTGTTTCATTTTCTGAATGATCTACAATTTATACCAAAGACAAACCATGCACGCACGCACGCACACGCACGCACACACACACACACACACACACACACACACACACACACACACACACACACACACACACACACACGCGCACACACACACACACACACACACACACACACACACACACACACACACACACACACACACACACACACTACCTGAGTGCCGCATCGTGTTGATAAGGAGAGGAGCTCTTCTATCACATGGCCTCTCTCCTCCAGAGAGAAAGAATTGCCAAAATATGAAAAATAACAGTCATTTCCATGAATAATAGACTTGCTTCAAAATCCTTTTCTCACCGCGTGCACACACACACATGCACGCACGCACGCACGTACGCACGCACGCACGCACACACACACGCACACACACACACACATGCACGCACGCACGCACGTACGCACGCACGCACGCACACACACACGCACACACACACACACACACACACGCACGCACGCACGCACACACACACACACACACATTATTTTATTTAATAAATAACCAAGTGCTTAGTGTTGCCTGGCAACCTAACCACATTGTCTTAACACATTGTGAATGATACTGGGCTCAAATCCCACTGCACATTGTAGAATTTGAAGGTTCATGTTCAAGTGATTTTCCGTGGCCTTCACCAAGTACAACTGCCTGCAGCCAAGTTAATTACAACAAACGACTCTTAATATTTGTATAATCCGTAAAACTTAATGGATGGACAGAATTATTTGCCCACTTGCTCCCTTGTTGTCATGGTGTCCTTATGTTGTACTTGGTATGAATGAGTAACAAGAATATTGCACCTTTTTCTGATCATAAATATTTACCGTCATTCGATATGTGTGTGTGTGTGTGTGTGTGTGTGTGTTTTTCTGAGTTAAATTTTGAGTGGAGTTCTTGGTTATTTGGAAGCTGCAGTTTTAAATTTTATACTAATCGACAGGTTGTCATGTTGTCCTTACATTGTACTTGTGTATGAATGAGTACCAATAATATTGCACCTTATTCTGATAATAATAATAATAATTCGATAAGCACACTCAAATTAACGCCTAAAATAAAAATAATGGTATTACAGTAGCTTGTCTCTCAATATGCGAGCTGTCATTCGAGGTGTTCAAAAGGCCTATAATGAAAAGTATCCTTCTCCTTTTGCTTTGTGAAACATTCCTCTCAGAGTCACAGCGGCTCTTTTCAATAGAGAGGCAATGTGAATGTCACTTCCTGCTTCAGCACTGTACCAGAGATTTTCTTCCGCAATTTATTTTCCCATAGACATTCCGTAAAATGCCTATAGAAAATGTTTTACTTGGTCAAACCAAACGGTTCAGCTATATTTAGAATTTGGAGAGACCATAGAACATTTCGTTCAGACAAAAAAAAAAAAACATCGAAAAAATATGTTCTTTAAACCCACATTTTTTAACGTTTTGTTCCGAGTGAAATGTTGTGCGATCTCTCCTGTTTCTAAATATATCTGAACCGTTTGGTTTGAACAAGTAAAACGATTTTTATAAGCATTTTACGAAATGTCTATGGGAAAATAAATGGCGGATGAAAATCTCTGGTACAGTGTGCTGAAGCAGGAAGTGACGTTCCACTTTGGCTCTCTATGAGCGGCGGTATGAAGGCGAGACCTTTGGCAGTCTCTCAAACGCACCGTGTGCCCTTGAAAATCAAGAATGGCCGGTTCACACGGCGACTTCTCTCCCAAAGTGAAGCCGACGTCTAATCAACACCTGCAAGCCCTTCCTTTGCCGCGTGTCCAAGTGACACTTCAAAACTCGTGCCAAGCGCCACACTCCCCGCCGCCGCGCCCCACGCTCCCTGCCGCGCGCCAGGCCAAAGGCAGAGAGGAGAGAGGAGATTTCTCATCAAAGCCCTCCCAGAAGCGTTGCGCTTAGTTTTCGCCATGTGTGCATCGGATTGTGCCTGTGATGTGCTGTTGAAGCCGCGTGTCCCTTTGAATTGGAAGGTGGCTCATCTCACAGCCTATTTCCCCAGGAGTGATTGCGTCCCCATACTGCTAGATTACACAGTTTAACAGTGACGCTGGGCCACCTTTCGCCTGGTATTACCGTGGTGCACTCGAAGAGGAGAAGTGTGGCTGTTTATACGTCATCCATCTCATTCAGGGCTATGGTGGGAGGTAAACATGTAAACACCATTTATGAAGCTTACAAAAAATAAAAAAAATCACCTTTTTATGATGATGTATTGTGCGGATTTTAATCGCGGACTTCCTCGGCTGACATGACTGTCTTTCAGAGGCTGTAGCGGGCTCAATTTTAAAGCTAGAGTGAAGTTACTGGTATCATATGAAACTAGAAGACCTAAAGCATCTATTGGTACCGTGTCATGCTAGCCTCTCGGGAAGGCGGTTACTGTAAATAACGCTCCAATGTCAGGCAACATTTTGGCGAGGGAAAAACTGGCATGGCCATTTCAAAGGGGTCCCTTGACCTCTCACCTCAAAATGTCTGAATGAGAATGGGTTCTATGGGCAACCTGGAGAATGTGGTCACTGGTTCCTCTCTGATAGAGGCGATGATGATGATGATGATGATGACATGAATGATATTGGATATGATTCAGATTCAGTTGTCTCATATACTGAAGTGTATAGTTTATCTACCTTGTTTTTTTTAATAACGGAGAGCTGCCACAGACATTTATAGATTATCAACTTTTTTCTTCTTCTTTTTTTACCACTACAGTCCTGATCCTATTCATTTCTCCACTGGCCTGCTAAAATACACTACACACTGTTCCTTTGTGCCGTATAACCACAGCGGTTGATTGACCAGACTGAACAGCGCTGTCTATGTGTCATGCAAAATGCATTGTTGTCTCAGGGGTAAAAATGCCCCCGCAATGATAGCAGTGTATTTCCATTGTCTGTGACTGGAGATTGCATCGTAGATGTCGCTCATCATATTGCTTGTGCCTGTGCTATTAACGGGCTAAAGCGCCTCTGTCGACAGTCAATAGTGGAGAAGAATACAGTCTTTGAGTGAAATAGGCGCCCAGCGTTAAGATGGTGAAAGGAGCTTATCAGCCTGGTGCTGCATGCTTGTAAGAATCAATTACAGGTGACTATCAGTGACCTTGAAATGCATTGAATCTGCAGAAATACAATGAGAGGATTTGAATTGCACACACCCGTGTAATGCTGCCAAGGTTTCTCTCCACACGCTGTGCGGGGACTACACTGAATAAGGCTGTGTAGAGATATATCCACACGCTGTGCGGGGACTACACTGAATAAGGCTGTGTAGAGATATATTTTTCTCCTCCCCAAACCTAATATCTTCCTGAAATGCATCGTCTCCCCTGGCCTTATCTCCCTCTCTGCTCCCTCTGCTGTAATTGTCGATGAGAAGCTTTTGGTGTTGCTGTTCCACCAGCACTAGCATGCAGAACGTGAATCCGTCAATCTGTTCAGTTCTCCCTGAGCAGTTCCCTCACAGAAATCCGTTTAGGGCTTTTCTTATTGAGTGGAGTGCATTGGAGTCCTTCTGGGGCCTCAGCTCCCTAACCTAGTTTCCCTCTGTGTCTTTTCAATGAACCCGTTCCCACTTGTGAGTACATGCGCTCACTAACAGCCAACTAGTGGAGACGATGGAAAGGTCAAATGTGACAGTGATTGAGGTTGATGACACCGGGCTTCTCTCCGCAAATTTGTGGGGTGGAGCCTATGGAGAGGATGCGCCATGGGCACACTTGTTTTGAGTGTGACTAAACTCATGCCAACTCATGTGTTTAGCTTAGCTTTCAACTGCTTTCTCTGCATTGTGATGTCACTATGTCTATGTGGAGCAATTGTGATGTCACCAGTGATGTCACTCAAGCAATTGTGGTCATCAGTGCTGTCACTCAAGCAATTGTGCGCCGTGCGCCATTGCTCCACGTGCTCCATGGAATATCTTCATAACTTGTTCATGGAGGTGGTTGTTTGTGCTCTCATTAGATCATTAGTTAGATCGTTGTATATATAATAAATACAGTATGTATCTGGTGGTATACACAGTATAGAGTATGATCCATCCCACTGAAGACAAAGCCACTTCTGACTGCTTCTGACCACTTCCAAACATCCGACTGCTAGTCAAAGTAATTAATTTCATTACCATACACTTCTATTGTTAACACATTGAGTGCCAAGGACGTCTGTGCACGTCCTAAAAAAAAGTAACGAGGAGTGCCAAGGACGTCTGTGGACGTCCTAAAATCATAATTCATATTATTCCATAATTCTGCTGTTTAAGGTCGTACCTAGCCAGTGAGCATGAATCCCTTCAAGGGATCACACGGCGCCACCTTAAACATCGTCACGGAAGCTGCGCCACCCACCTCAGATCCTTTACTTTGTACAGGAGACAGCAGGGAAAGACGTGATCAAAGGGGAAACCGGCTGTGCAGGCTGCACAGAAACCACACCACACCACCACATCAGAAAACACCAGCCAGAGTCAGTGAATGTGCTCGAAATTAGAGTGCAAAAGGTATTCATAAAAGTGACTATATCTTGGAAAGTAAAAAAAAAACGACAGAAAACCCTTGAAAGTGCACTTTTTTCAGAGGGTGTCATTTCATAATGGAACTGTCTAGAAACAAAATTTCTTCTTTGGAAGAAGCAGGAGTGTTCAATGTTTAATTAAAGTCCAGCCCCGTCAATATAGCCATAATAGAAAAAATTCTATAGCTGTTTTCAACTGAATGGAAGTGAATCTGGCACAGGCTGCAGACAATTTTACTGAAGCGCTGTGGCACTCAATGTGTTAATATTGAGCTGTTGTTTGCAGAAAAATCGTGTTCAAAACATAAGAATCTGTCTCCTTTCAAGACTTCTATACAAGTCTAAAGAGTTGTTTACTCTCTTCAGTGTACCTCCCACAAAAGCAGTAGCTGTAATTGGGAAGCAGTGCTTGTTGCCACAGTTGTAGTCACAATATGTTTTGCAACAAATGCATTTACAAACAGGAGAAATAACCGGCTGTTCATCCCTGTTCTTAAATACCTCCGTGTGTTGCCATAATTGGTGTGTCACTAACTGACTACTATTGCTTTGAACATAGCATGCTGAGCACTGTTAAAAACTTAAAAACTTTGTGCACAAAACAGATTGTAGGTGTGTAACCGAGTGAATCAGACTCCTTGTGAGTCCCGAATGATAGCGAGTTGTTGGTTACTTAGACAGTTAGACTCACTCCCCAGTATAAAGGCCCAGCTCCAGCAGAGCTAGCTATCTTGGCATTGCGCTTAGTGCAAGCTAGTGTCCTCTAGAGAGAGAGTGGCGTCAGCGGAGGACCAAAATGCGAGACTCATTAGCCAATGAACAGCCAGTAATGGGTCTCGCGCTACTTTTGCATGCTAAAATAAAGCTGATAATGTACAATTTGATTCATTTCAAGGGATGAAAAACCCTTTCAAAGTACAACACTGTCTATTTTGCTGCAACTCGACAGTGCTGCTTTTTTTACTCAAGAGTTCCACTTTCTACTTCCTGGAAAAAAACTGGTCCATTGGAGTGAATGGAGATGTCGGAACTCTTCTATTATACGGCTCTGGTGCAAGCGCTTTGCAAGCCGGGGATCGTGGGATTGAATCCCACCGTCACCCCTGGGCAAGCCCTTAACATGGGTTGCTGTGTGGACTGTCAACGCAACGCAGGTTACATAGGGATTTCATATTATTGTGCCATTTTAATGTGCAATGTTAGTCATCCGTAGGCATCCGCTCACCCTTGAACAACTCACCCTCTTTTATGCCTTTATGTAACCCACATGCTGTAATCCAGTCATTCAACAATGTAGGTACCTTTATGTCAATTATTCATTTCAATTCTTCCCCACGTAGCTTACTATGTGTGGCTAAGTGCTTTAAAAATGTATGTTCACAACTTCAGTATGGATTTCTGGAGGTGTATCTGAGGGCGCACAGGCCTTCACGAGAATTCAATCAACAGTTACAGTGCAGGAGAATGATCATCTCCAATTAAGGGTTGTAGTTGTTTTAAGAATAAATAATGTTATTGCAAAAATGTATGAGCATGTTTAGATTTTTTGGAATTAAGCCGACCAAATAGAATTTCCATAAAACACAATTAGCACATGTACAATGAAGCTCTCATTTTGTCGTGCACAGAAGACAGCAGGATCTAGGTGAGTTGTTAGCAAGGTAACAATGTTTGAGAAGGAGCTCATTATAACTCCACCACTGAGGAAAAATTATTTTAAGTCTTGTTGCAGTGGAAGGCTTTCATCCGATTAAGTGTGATATCAGCAGTCCAAAGTAGACTGAGCGGTGTGTGCGATATCTGAAAATCCAGTCTACCTCTAAAATGCAAGAAAATGAAAAATCGGGTTCCACCATTTGTATTTGTCCCAGAATCCAAGATCAAAGGAAATTTTACATACAGAGTGACAGTGTGTGAGTACGATGTCCGCCTACGAGGCAATGCATTTCTTTTGCGGAAAATATCAAAGCAGTGAATTGTGACTTGACTGGCTGAACTTACGTCTATTTGATATAACACATACCATCTTTTTTTTTATGCAAGCACTGCAATGGGAAAACTGTCATCATTAAACTAAGACCATTTTAGTCTTGCTTGAATGGAGTTCTTAAAGTTCAAATGATGTCCTCCAGTTCTAAAGGGGTATTAAGAAATGGGTGGCTTTTAATGACCTCTCTTGGTGACCAACATATTACAGGTTACCCAGCCTGCAATGCTGGACACAAATAATAAGGTAATGCTTTTCACAATATAGAGATAAGTAAGCTGCTTAATTAGAGAAAAGATCGCAGAGGTGATATATCACAATGAAAAATACTTTAATAATACTACTTTGTAATTGGCCTCTTTGGAAGAAGTCTCTTTTTTTCCATAGTTGCTTCCACATGGCACCTTCAGTGTCGAGCTACTGGAACTGCTGCTAAGAGGGAGGGATCCAAGTATAGGCCAAAAATCAAGTTTTAAAAGTCCAAAATCTCAGCACCCAATGTCATCGGTGAGTCACTGTCTGATCAACAACCCTGTCAATCCCCTGCCAATATCATATTCGTGGACAGTAAAAATCTTAATTATTGCACCATAGACCTCTTTCTAATCTGGATTTTGGGATTAGATTTCTGTTGCCCTGCAGCATCCCCTTGTCTTCCCTGTCTGTGCCGTTGTGTTCCTCTGGTGCTCCTCTGTGAGCAGTGGGCCCTGTAGTGCTCGCTGCTTCCTCTCTGTCTCTCCATTAGGCGCCTAACAGAGCGTTGGGCTGTAGCTGCTCTCTCCCTCAATGCCTCCATCTCCCTGTCACCCTTCAGGTCTCATCGCCTTTGCAATGGAGGAGCCATCCGCCATGATCCCAGGACACACACTGTCCTCCATTATCCATCCTCACAGACCACTGCTTTCGCTCAAATCCCACTTCCTGGACTCATATACAGTATGTGCATGAGCCCATGTTTGCATGCATGTGTGTGTGTGTGTGTGTGTGTGTGTGTGTGTGTGTGTGTGTGTGTGTGACTTCTCTAGACCCAACCAAGGACACTTGGCCTTATCTAGTTACAGACACACACACACACGCACGCACGCACACACACACACACACACACACACACACACACACACACACACACACACACACACACACACACACACACACACACACACACACACGCACAAAAAGAGAAACTGAGTGAGAGAGATACAGAGCTACTGAGTAAAAGATCAATAGACCTTTTCAAGAGCTTTCATTTTTAGCTTGGATGAAGTCCATCTATAGATTCCTTACACATTAAAAAGCCTTCAACATTGACAATTCAGACGCCTGAGCTCTCCTGAGAACACGCAACATCTGCCATAATCAGTCCCAAGTCAACTATTAACGCTGTTGAATAGTTTGTGAAGCAAAAGTTTTTTTGAGAAACCAGTGCTGAAAGGCCAAATTTATAATTTACTTGTTTGAAAAACTTTTTCCTATCTCGAAAGCTTTGTGCCCTGCTGAACTTTGCTACTGTTTTGGCAGCAGATTTTGAGATATCTTATAATGGTAAATTTAACATTATCAGCGAACCACAAAAGTTAATAAATAAATGAAGGAAGAAATCATAACTCTTAGACAGACCGTAGTAAAACATCGGCAATCACACAATTTTTAATTGTTTATGTGATTTGAACTAGTTTTAACTGTATTTACTTTTTTCATTAGGCCTGAAATTTCTGTGTTTCCGGTTTCAGGGGTTTGCAAACCTTTTTTGTTGTAGATCAGTTCTCAGTTCACAAATGTTTCATTTTATTCAGTTTAGTTTGAGTATTGTTTGTGTATCAACATATTGACAGCAGTTGTTGACTGTTCAGGAGCACAGATTCTGATTCGCTGCATGCTCTGGAAAAAAGCATATAATATTTACAGTATCTATCTATCTATCTATCTATCTATCTATCTATCTATTTGTCTGTCTGTCTGTCTGTCTGTCTGTCTACCGATCTTTTATTTATTTATGTATTTATTTATTTGTTTCTTTATTTTCAGGTTTTTTATTTTAACTTCCGTTAAATTTGGAGCCACAAATTGTACAGGCTTGGTTTTTCCACATGCTTCAAATTTTGTTTTTAATTCATTCAAAAATGTATTTCTTCTTCTTTTCTTTTGTTTTTTTAGTATGAGATTGTATTTTGTTTATCTGGGATTACCTTGGTGGATCAGACTGTACATGTATTCGTCTTGTACATAATATGGACGGTATGGGTGCATGGAAAACTCAATCCTGCAGCAAAGACTGAAAAATGTTGCAGCACCACAATGCTCTTCTTATTCAAATCAGATCAGTCTGCCTTCGCCCAGAGTCACAAACACCGCCAAATGGAGATAACACATTGTTTTATCTATACAATCCAATTAAAAACTGTGAAATCACTGAAAGTCATTTGGTATCTTGGATGCTTATCTGCACTCTGTGTATGTGCACAAGTGATTATACTTGCCAGAGAACTCCAGGAAATCATGGAGATGAGAGAACCACGACTTACTCTGAGTTAAAGGGTGTGATGAAGGTGGGAGTTGTAACACGAGTATCACATTGTTCCGCTTCACATTAAGTTATTTGGCTGTGCTTTCATCTGAAGAAGTAATGTAACATGTGGTGCTATTTATTAACACAGCCATGATTTACAGTAGCCTATTTGTTTTTATATTAACACCTGAAGCACTCTGCATAATACTTATCATAAAACGTGTGATATTTGGCATCTATGTTAATTGGGGTGTACAAATGTGCTATGCAAACACAGAACTCCCTCATGAAACGCTTTCAAATGACAACACTACCGGAGATAGCGAGAAGTCACTCTGTATGACTGAAATTCAAAAGGATAGTTAAACAACAACAACAACAACAAAAACACTGGTGTATTCCACTTTTTAAAGATCCGTTTTTGGCCATTTTTGCAAGTTTAAAAGTTGACAGTGGAGATCAGTTTTCAATTTTTGGCAGAACACCAGACATTGTAATCCATGGATTTATGTTACTGTAACAGTAATCATAAAGCAGTATGAATTATGCCGGACATGTATTGGGAATATCTCAGTCTTTGCTTGTTTCACAATAGCATTGTCTGCTCGAACGAAGTGCTAACCAGCCAACCACCCGAGTTACTGAGGTAGGCTAACAGCTGCTAAGCTAACGTCAGATCACCTTATCACGGTCTGTCCGTCTATCTCTCTTCACAAAAAGTGCTCCAGGCAGCGCTTTTGCCAAAACTCTACTGGAATATTGGAATAACGAATATTAAAATTAATTAAAATGTCCATCCCTAATAAATACGGGCGCGTCCCCGCTTGGCCGCTTCCTACCAGTATGCAAAAATGAAGCCAACCAGGGCCGTAGCTAGCTATGAGAACGGGGAGGTCCGGACCTCCCCTAATATTTCAGAGATTTTTTTAATATTTCAGAGATTATTTTTTTTTAGCCTTTATTTAACCAGGTTTGTCCCATTGAGATCAAAGATCTCTTTTACAAGAGAGACCTGGCCAAGAAACAGCAGCAACACAAAGTTACAACAAACAAACACATAAACACATACAATTGAAAAACATTAAAATTATCAAATAAAACATTTGCATACAGACAGCCTGTTCTCAAGAGATTTTACCATAGCCTTAAAACCATTTAAGGTTACTAAGCTATTAAGTTTAAGATTAGACTGCAGACTGTTCCATGCGGTGGGTGCAGAGAACCTAAAAGCTTTCTTCCCCAATTCAGTTCGGACTTTGGGAACAGAAAATTGTAGAGTGTCCTGAGAATGAAGATTGTAAAAAAATAAAACAATCTGCATGGAAAACAGGAAAAGCATGAAAAACACGGGATCGCTTTTATTTTGAAACGAAAGGCAGGTCAGGCAGGAAGTCATCTGACGCCGCGTCCGCGGTAACTTGATTCTGAGAGAGCAGCAGCATGGTGGTGAGTGATGACTGTCTGTCTGCCTGGCGAGATAATTGAAGGTGAGCGAGCTGCGAGACAGTGAGCGAGTGAACGACAGACAGTGAGTGACACACACTGACAGATTTTTTAGCAACAACCAAGAAAGTAAGTGTCTAGTCTGTCTAAGTAACTTTGTGTGTTGTGTACGGCTTGGGTTGTGTACCTGTGTTTGTAGGTGTCATTTTGATATGAATTTGGCTAAAACAGTTTGTGTTTGTTAGTTACAATTATGTTGACAGGAGAGCTGAGCAGGTGGTGACATTAAAGAGAATATACTGAATAATGACATCACAACAGTATAATCCTAATGTTGATTTAAAATGATATATGACTCTAAATATGCCTTAAAAAGGGGGGGGAAAAAACTCCGCCTCCCCTTGCTGGACCTCCCCTATTTCGGAACCCTGGCTACGGCCCTGAAGCCAACATATCTCATTTCAGCGAGCTGCCATCTTGCTTGTGTGACGTCAGGCTACATCCGAAGTCTGCGAAGTACAGTATATGGGTGAGCCCCCTCAGCCGCATCACCATCTGACAAAGGTTTGAGAGTGGCTGTCACAGCTGTCAATCACTCCTTTATATATCATCAAATAACGATTCAAAAACAAACTTATCCGAAAAATGAGCACTTGAATATACATCAGCGTGATAAGAACTAAAATGTCAGAAACCATCTTTTGGGGAAAATGTAGGCATGTCTGACATGTATCCTACTGATTTTTTTGTTTGGCTCATGTCGCGTCCACTAACATTGAGGGGGCAAGATTTAAGACGTTTAAGATGTTTTGGGTTCACTATTCAGGAGCTGTCCAACTTTTATATGGTGGAGACGGGAACGATTGGGTGAGAGAGAGAGAGAGAGAGAGAGAGAGAGAGAGAGAGAAAGAGAGAGGATAACAGGTGAGTCACTGTACTCTACTTTTGTCCTCCTTCCTGTATCACATCTTCATTTTCCTCACTAGTACTCACTTGTCACATGATGATTGGCCTCATAAAACCTAGGAATTATCATCAAGCAGAGACATTTTAGGATGACAGACAATATAAATCAAATGAACATTTCCAATCAATTCTAATATTTTCCCTTCTGAGCAGTGAATGCTATTAATTTAGGAACTCGCTGCAAATTATTAAAAGTTATTTAAAAAATGAACAGCATTCAGCTCATATTGATGAATTAGCTTCAAACAGACAAAAGTGTTGAACAACCATTGTAGAAATGAGTTGTTGAATTGACACAGAAGGCAAAGGAAATATAATTAAGTTTCAAACTGAATGGCATCTTGTTCTGAGCATCACAAGGTAATGTGACTTTGAACTGAATACTGTAGGACAGAGGTGCCCAAATTCATATGATGTGCCAAAAATGAATCTGGATGGAGGGCTGTGGGACAAAAATAAATGTTTATGTTCTGTGAAATTACATTAGATGTATTATAATTTATAGACAATTTACATTCTATCTCTGTAGGACATGCTGTGCACAATAGGTGGGTCGCATTAGCAGAGAAATGATAGAGATGAGCAAAAACACCCAGGAATCTGAATGTTGAATCTTGGGAGGGACACCCGGTGGCTCACTAGACTGAAGTGTGTGCCATGTGGATGTGATGTGTTCAGACCGGGCTCACTAGATGGAGTGTGCCATGTGCATGTGATACCATGGGTTCAGACCCGGCTCACTAGACTGAAGTGTGTGCCATGTGCATGTGATGCCATGGGCTCAGACCTGGGTCACTAGACTGAAGTGTGTGCCATGTGCATGTGATGCCATGGGCTCAGACCCGGCTCACTAGACTGAAGTGTGTGCCATGAAAATAAATAAATAAAAATATCGCTGTAGTGCGTAGATTTTTTATTGATTTTTTTATTGATTTTTATTTTTTGCACCAGATTAATTCCAGACCCTTGACAAGTGTTTTGGCAACTTTTAGAGGCGATCGGAGCAACAGTGCACTTTGAAACTCCGGACAAACAAACAGACAGACAGACAAACAAACAAACAAACAAACAAACAAACAAACAGACAGACAAACAAACAAACAAACAAACAGACAGCTCTCCAATTACAGTATAATAGTGAGATTGCAGGATGAGCTTGAAGCGACATGATAACATGTCGCTTATTATTCCTTTCTCAAAATAGTAAAAAATCTGTAAATTAATGGTGTTCTCAGCTACTGCAATGATGAAAACAAGCATTCTAGTGCTTAGTATATACAGCATATCATTAACAATTATTCGATAACAAATATTAAACTGGCACATTAAATGCCATAGGAAAAAATAGATGCCACTTTATGACTTCACTCATACATGATCTAACTGCATCACATTTGTTGTCTCACACTGGGATATTTTTGATGTTGATGATACAAACAAAGAAGAAAGAGCGTATCTCCCTCTTCGCCCAGCAGGCGGCCTCTTCTATAGTCATTTGGTATAGGTTTCAGAGATCATGCAGTAATGATGCATGCTTACCCTTAATGCATTGGTGAGAGTATGGAGTCACCCTGTCGACAGCACTTAGAGAGAAAACAGATCATTCAAATGTGGCACGCAGCTAATTCGATGACGAAACCTAAATATTTCAATCTGGCAGTTTGCTTATGTAAACAGCCATCCTGGTGCTTACAGGCTGAAAATAAATGGAGACACAAATTGGAAAAGTGAACTTGCAAATGTAGCGGTGGAGAGAGGGGGGGCAGTTGTAGGCTGAATGGTGAGTGGCAGATAGCAGGGGAGCTAGATGGTCAGACAGGTGGGTGTGTGGAGAATCACATATAATGGCTGGGGATGGGCAGGAGGGGGCCTCAGCGGGAGGGGAGGCTGCTTCCTGTGAATTACCAGCTACATTTATGGAGAGCTGCAGCGGCGGCGTGCTAATGAAAGACTTGATAAGCCCACAGAGCAGGAGTCAAGTGCGAGTCCTCTACTAAGGCGTCGCTTCTGCCCGGCTATTCCTTTTCCTCCCCTTTAAAAGTGATGACAGAAGACCCTCCGTCTGGAAAGCCTTAGCTCCCATAAGGGAGAATTATATTTTAAACGAACACAGTTCAATAAAGCCTGCTCCGTCATATATATGCACACTGGGAGTAAAATGTTATAACGGGTGAAATAGATACTTTACCCTATAGCTGTCCCTATAGCTAACATGTCCATTTTGCTGTATGTGTGAGTGGCTGCAATGTTGTTGGGTGATCATGGACATAAAACATAGAAGCAAGGCTAAGGGAAATCAATGAGAGTGACGCAGAGCGTTTACTGTTTCATTATTCCAGATTCATGACCTACCACTGCCCCCATGCTGTTGTTGCCCCCAGGCTAAAGCTCATTGTCACTCGCATTTGCTCATTAAGTGCCAATCACACAGTACTGCAGGCGATCACACAGTACTGCAGGCCTTCTGCAGTACTGCACTGCACTGTACTGCAGGCGATCCTTCTGCCTGCACTGGGTGCCACTGCAGATGTCACGTAATGATGGCCTGCCTACCTCCTGCATCATTTAATGTAGGTGGAGTTGACAGAGTTTAAAGTTGACAATGAACTCTGTCACTGTGTAAACTGCTGGTGAATTGGGTGATTACTGCTTCCTGTAGAGAGTAGGACAGTGGCTTTTCATTGCCTCCCCATTTGCATGTTTTAGTCAATATGCTTAAGCTTTGGTTCCTCTGTTCAAAAAGGGGGACCAGAGGGTGTGTGCCAACTTGCCAGCGAGCCCAACACTGGTGCCAACTACAGCGGCATCACATTACTCAGCCTCCCGGGGAAAGTCCACACTAAGGTGCTGGAAA
Organism: Poromitra crassiceps; assembly: GCF_964638095.1. NCBI lineage: Eukaryota > Metazoa > Chordata > Actinopteri > Beryciformes > Melamphaidae > Poromitra > Poromitra crassiceps. The sequence continues at coordinate 28,523,966 of NC_139634.1, forward strand.
GGAGGGTCTGACCGGTATAGTCGAACCTCGGATTGAAGAGGAACAGTGCGCATTCCTTCCTGGTCGTGGAACAACGGAGCAGCTCTTCACTCTCGCAAGGATCCTGGAGGGGGCCTGGGAGTATGCCCATCCGGTCTACATGTGTTTTGTGCATTTGGAGAAGGCTTATGACTGGGTTTCCCCGGGAGATACTGTGGAGGTGCTGCGTGAGTTTGGGGTAAGGGGCGTCACTACTCAGGGCCATCCAATCTCTGTACGTCCAAAGCGAGTGTCCGGGTTCTCGGCAGTAAATCGGACTCGTTCGCGGTGGTGGTTGTCCTTCGCCAGGGCTGCGCCTTGTCACCTATCCTGATTGTGATATTCATGGACAAGATTTCAAGGTGTACTCGTCGGGGGAAGGGGTTGCAGTTCGGTGGGCTGAGGATTGCATCGCTGCTTTCCACGGATGTTGTGGTCTTCATGGCATCAGTGGTCTGGGACCTTCAGCACTCAGTGGATCGGTTCGCAGCCGAGTGTGAATTGGCTGGGATGAGGATCACCACCTCTAAATCTGAGGCCATGGTTCTCAGCAGGGAACCGGTGGATTGTCTACTCCACGTAGGGAATGAGTCCTTAACCCAAGTGAAGGAGTTCAAGTATCTCGAGGTCTTGTTCTCGAGTGAGGGGACAATGGAGTGGGAAATGGGCCGGAGAATCGGAGCAGTATTGTGCTCGCTTTACCACACCATTGTGATGAAAAGAGAGCTGAGCCAGAAGACCTTCGCCTATGGTCATGAAGGATGGGTCATGACTGAAAGAACAAGATCGCGGATACAAGTGATGGGTTTCCTCAGGAGGTTGGCTGGCATCTAGGTAGGGTGAGAAGCTGAGTCATCCGTGAGGGACTCGGAGTAGCGCCACTGCGCCTTTGTATAGAAAGGAGCCAGTTGAGGTGGTTCGGGCATCTGGTACGGACGCCACCTGGTCGCCTCCCTAAGGAGGTGTTCCAGGCACGTCCAGCTGGGAGGAGACCACAGGGCAGACCGAGGGCTAGGTGGAGAGATAATCTCCACGCTGGCCTGGGAGCGCCTCGGGATCCCCCAGTCAGAGCTGCCTAATGTGGCCAGGGAAAGGGAAGTTTGAGGTCCCCTGCTGGAATCCGATCCCGGATAAGCGGTTGAAGATGGATGGATGGATTGATGGCTTAAGCTCAAAGGAATATTACTTCCCTGTGTAGTGACTACAGTTCATCTACACTGATATTATAAGGCTATGCAGCAAAAAGAAAGAAAAGAAAATGCCTGTGTGAACTTTCTGCTTTGTTGATATCAGAATCAGAATCAGAATCACTTTTATTGCCACAGTAATGCAAGTTACATACGAGGAATTTGTCTTAGTGTCGGTATGCAGCGTAGCGGTTACATCAATATACAGGGATAAGAAGTAGGAAGATAACTAACGGCAATCGCAAAGTTGCAAGTGCAATCATCGTGCATATACAATCCTGTTCGAGGCCTGCATCTCATACATCATAAAGGCTCAGGTCTACTGCATTTGTTATCACCTTTGTGCATGTTATTTGAGCTAACTTATTATGTTTGCACATTTCTAACATCAAGGACGTTGGCAGTGAGTGGTTAGTAGTTTGCTCTCCATGTAACATTTATATTATATGCTCCTTCAGAGAACTGTTGCAAAATGAGGACAAGGTTTGATGCAATGAACATAACCTACCATTAATCTATAGTGTGAGTTTAAACCAGAAGAAATGGCCAAACTCAACCTTCAAAGTATGCTCAAAGTTAAGTTCAAGGGCTTCTTTTCCCATGGAAGACTGTGATTAAATATGAAGAGGTGTTCCTGCATGGCAGCGAGTGAAGGAAATGAAAAGTGTCATTTGTCAACAGCCATGATCCTGACTTTAATGGACAAGTTGTCATAGTTCAGGCATTTGGGAGGCAAATACATCATTTACAGCCCCGAGAGACAGAGACCCCAGACAGTTCAGCCTTCTGTTCCTACAAGTTAAAAACATGAATTGCAGAGTGAAGACCATATGAATATGCAGAGATCAGAATGACCAGTGGAGATATAGCATAATATGTAACCAAAGATGTGACAGACATACTAAGAAGAAACAATATGGACCTGCATACTAATGCCTCCATACGAGCAGGTTAATGAGTTATTTTCCACAAAATAAATAATTCACACAGCATGTATGGGATTTCAAACCATATGGAAGCCATGGATGGCCGAGAGTTTGCAGGTTTTTGATCTAGCCAAAGACTACAGCAGGTGACTAGAGACTACAGCAGGTGACTAGAGACTACAGCAGGTGACTAGAGACTACAGCAGGTGACTAGAGACTACAGCAGGAGACTAGAGACTACGGCAGGTGACTAGAGACTAAGGCAGGTGACTAGATACTACAACAGGTGACTAGAGACTACAGCAGGTGACTAGAGACTACAGCAGGTGACTAGAGACTACAGCAGGTGACTAGAGACTACGGCAGGTGACTAGAGACTACGGCAGGTGACTAGAGACTACAGCAGGTGACTAGAGACTACAGCAGGTGACTAGAGACTACAGCAGGTGACTAGAGACTACGGCAGGTGACTAGAGACTACAACAGGTGACTAGAGACTACGGCAGGTGACTAGAGACTACAACAGGTGACTAGAGACTACAGCAGGTGATTTCATCCATGTGTTTTTCCTCTCTGATTGAAGCTGTGCTAATCAGTGAAATCACCTGCTGGAGTCTTAGGAACAAAGACTGTAGACTCTCAGCCCTCCCTGGCCCTGTCACACCCCCAGGGCCGCCCATAAGGGGGGGTAAAGGGGTAAGCTTCCAGGGGCATCGCCACTAGGGGGGGCATTGGAGCCAGGCAAAAAAAAAAAAAAAAAAGTAACACTAAAATATATCTCCCATCCTGAAAATGAGGCAACTAATTTATTTTTTGCAAGGAGTCTAACAAATACACAAAACACAGCAGCAGTAACAAGGCATGCTTGGGCAGGAGTGCTCCTGTGGAAAATAGTGCCATTCTGATGTAATCCCCCATCCGACCAGTGCAGTGAGAGGCAGCAATGTGCCGCAAGGCATCTAGTCTGCCAGAAAGCCAAAAGAAGAAGAAGAACATTTTGCTTGGGGCAGCAGCAGCTAGAGGGACCATTTATGGTGTAACACACAACACAGACAGGTGATAGCAAACAAAACAAGACCGGTGATAGCAAAATGCCAGGAGCAAAACAAAAGTCAGGATGCCAAAATCGCTAGGCAAAAAAAAAAGCGGGAGCAGGCAAGGGCTTTAGTAATAATAGTAATAATAATCTGTTAACAAACTTTTTTCAGTCAGCTCCGAAAGCTACAGCATTGATATGAGTAAAGCGCTTGCGGGTTAGGGGGGGGGCATAGTGGCTGGACCCTTCCAGGGGCACTGCCATCTCTCTGGGCAGCCCTGCACACCCCTGATGTATTTAGAAACACGTTGAGTCGACAGCTCTGTTTGCAAGAATCCATTTCCTCGATGACAGCATAGCCTATACTTTGATATGATATGGCCAAAATATAGATAAAGTGATGCGCGAAGCATGTTGCTCACTAAATAAATCTCAGTAAGTCATTCCAGTGTCTGGTGGTTCTTAATTTTAGACATAATTATGAATTGACCAACCACGGACCTCCTTATTTGGGACGGGACGGGACCGGGACGGGACCGGGACGGGTGTGGCTCAGGAGGTAGAACGGGTCGTCCACTAATCAGAAGGTTGGTGGTTCAATCCCCGGCTCCTCCAGTCCACATGTCGAAGTGTCCTTGGGCAAGACACTGAACCCCAAATTGCTCCCGATGGCTGAGCCAGCACCCTGCGTGGCAGCTTGCCGCCTTCGGTGTGTGAATGGGTGAATGTAGGCACATTGTAAAGTGCTTTCGATAAAAGCGCTATATAAATGCAGTCCATTACCCTTTACCATTTACCAATGCACACAGCTAGAGAGCTGGACTTCTGTAACAGCACAGCCAATCAGAGTTTACAGTGTAGACATGAGACGTTGGGCATGACTAGGAGCACAGTAGCTGAGCCTAGAGGTTTATTGCCATTTTACGGGCATGTTGGATCGTCACTTGGCCTACCTAAGCTGCACATTTTGATGTATGATAAGCCAACGTAAAAACGGTTGGAGAAAGTGAGAAAACCTCTGTCGGGGGGGAAATCACACCAATAGAGGGTATGCACGTGATGTCACAGAGGCAGAAGTCACTGTGGGGTCACGCCCACTGAGTCACAGCAAGACTGAGCTTGAATGCAGTAATCAGCCTAGATAACTGACACCTGCTGCTCATTTGACACTCAATCTGACACTCATTCCTGATTGAGGGGGCGTGTTCCAGTGGGTGTGCATACCCTCTATTAGCACACAATAAAGTTTTAACAAGGGGTGAATATAATTTGTCTATGTATTGCAGTTTATGACTTATATAGGCACAACAGAAGAGTGAGGATGTTATGTTTGAATGATGTAGCCATTATTATACAGTATTTATAAAAGATATAAATAAATGGCCTAGGTAAGGTTTTGTGCATGCTTTGTTAATGCGTTTAGGTTTAGTCATAAAAATGGAAGTTATGACAAAGGGAGAACTTAGTCATGAATAGAATGATGCCCTTATGTCCTTGTCTCTGATTTTGCATTTACAATTGAATTAGTTAATTGATTAATAAGGGTGAATTAGTTTATGCATTAATTAACATATTATATAATAAGACAACCTTATTATAAAGTGTTAACTACAAAGTGTGAGTGATAAATGGTTTCCCAGTTCAGACTTCACCATTCTGGAGTAAAGAGAAAAGAGATCATTTGAAGGTTAACATCAAGGTCAAGGTTCACTTTATTGTCCCGCTAGGGGAAATTAGTTTTGCAGCAGGATACAACAATAGAATACCAAAAAATACAACAACATTCACAATTAAAAAAAAAACTATAAAAATGAAGAGTCAGAGCAGGGAATGATATTTCGAAATGCAGAGTAAAAGAGTAAGCATGTTGATGGCACTAGGGATGAAAGAGACATGAAATCTCTTGGTTCACTTAACAGGAGCTCTGAAACGCCGACCAGAGGGTATAAAAGTGTTCACTTTGTGTACACAACTCCTTTTGGAGTGGGTGGTTCTCGCAGTCCAGAATGGCATGGGCCTTCCTAAGGACATGCACAGTATGTTATAGATCTCTGAAAGCGTGGTCAGGTTGCACTTAGAAAAATCTTGCTCAATATTTTAACAAGACTACTAAATCTGTTCTTATTTGACAATACAGCGGTAATCACCTTTAGCTAGGAAAATGTTGAAGCTGAGTTGAAGCGGCTCAGAGTGGCTAACTGCACTGAGGGCTAAAGTCATCCATCTCCATCTGGATTTGTTTTGAAATGTAAGCTCTTTGTTGCCACACAGAAATCACAGCAATGTTGCAGCAACTGAAGACATGCCTAAGGGGTGACCTCAACCATAATGCATTCAACTTGTTGCTTAAAATCGCTCTCTTTCTCTCACTCTTTAGCTTGAATATTTTTAGAGCATTTTTCCCACACAGATAAAAGTTAATTCAATTGGATTCTAATCTCTTTTGAGATGTGTCATGGGGAGAAATATATAAATAAAAACTATTAGCGAGGGGGGCTACAGAAATCCCTCGATATCTACCCATTCTTCACTCCTCTGGGATCTGGCTCAATCTCAAGGCTGTTTTTTTGGCGATTAGGTCCTTGGTGTTCTCAGCTGAATGGCTCTTTTATCAGCCGCTGGGCCCTTTTCTCTCCTCCTCGCCTCCCAGCTCAGTGAGAGGGGCTGATGCACCCCTCTCACCCCCCACCACCCACCACCTTTTCCCATGCTCCACTTCTCCCCCTTCCCTCTCCTCTGCTCTTCTCTCCTGGAGGGACTGCCATCCAGCCTGCGTGTGTACAGATGACCCACGTTATCACCAGCACCACAGCAAATGAATTTACTCCCCTCTAGGTCTCCAGAGATGGCCACCAACTCCTTCTTGTCTTTACATTGACGCATGGCTATCTATGTCCTTCTCTCTTACACGGATTCTCGGCCACAGGGCCGATGATGAATGATGAGCCATGTCTGCACGTATTTGGATAGAGATTGCGACGAGACAATCAACAAGGTTGTGTCTTAAAAGCCGTCCAATCAACATGAGGCAATTATGCGCCCAGTCAGTGCTTGCAGATAGGGAGGGAGGCTGATGAGAGGTGGATGTGTCATATATTTTTGCCTTAGGAGAGCCATGTTAATGAGTTTTAAAGCACTGTACAGTCCGTTTTGCTGTATATCTTTCATACATTTCCACTTTGCTAAAGGAGGTATAATGACGTAGCAACATCGACACATATTCGCTTACACATGCATATGCACACAAACAAATGCAGAAAACACACACACACACACACACACCTACACACACACACACACACACACACACACACACACCTACACACACACACACACACACACACACACACACACACACACCTACACACACACACACACACACACACACACACACACACACGAACAATTCATGAAAATGAAAATCAGCCTATTAATATGCATTCTCAATGGTCTGGTCTTTTAGAAGAGGAACGTGCTTATTACAGTAGATGCCAATTATCAATGCAGTCTCATCTGTATAGTAATATGCACGTTGGCAAAACCTAAAAACATTGGACATAATCATCTCTAATAATAGCTCAGATAGCTCAGCATCTCACTACTGTATGAGAATCTGCCACTTTTCCATTGTACATTGAATTATTGATCAAGTGGAGGTTGACTAGGGAGGAGGGAGAGTGTACTGTACTGTATATAGAGTGTTATTTTACTAGCAGCAGCCTATACAGTAGTAGTACATAGTACATTCATTTATTCATTCAAAAACTGAGAGCACGTTGTTTTACAGAACCTGTTGATAAAGGTAATTTACTGTAAAATTAGGGCTATTTTTAGGGACCAGCTAATTAGCTTAGCATTTTCCATCTAGAGCGGAAAACAGGTTGAAGATAAAGATAATTAAGCGTTCCACTTTGCCCTCCTATTTGTAGCTCATTTGAGACGTAATTGTGGCTAATTATGCCGTGATGTGACTATTGATAACTATTGAGGCGACACACCTTTTCAAGGAGGCCGACAACAGACATCAAAACAGCATCTCATCACAACTGTTTGTCTCCCAAGTGTCATCATTTAGCTTAGAGAAACAAGTGTACCCAAGATTGATTAGTGATTAGTGAAAACAGTCACTCTTGAGCTACAGTACAGTAAGAGTATGCTGTCACAACAAAGCACACAGTTTACACCATGACAGGAATCAAGAAATAAAGCTGCGACATTTTCTCAAGTCAATTTGCCTCCCCCAAAAACTGTAGCTTGTGCTTGAGAGGCACACAAAGAAGATGACGATGCCTAGACAAATTGCTGTCTATTATGTTAATGAGAATCTTCAGTGGTTCACAAAGTATACTATTGAAAACAAATAATAGTTTCCCCATCTGTCAAAATAAATAATAAACAGTGTCATTGCTGTTCCATATTAGGGTAACCACACTGTCCATCTTAAGTCTCAATTATACTCAACGTTAAATACGGATGAGCAAACGGACGGAGCATTCTGCCCGCAGTCGGCGATCATTTCATGAGTACGGGACGCATTTATTTTCGGACGAAAATGGAGCATAAATGCTCTCTGAGATATGGTGTGAAGCAGACTCATGCCCATTTTTTCTGATCCCACCCCCCCCCCCCAAATTTCTCCCCAATAGTTCTCTGACACATTTTGACAGTCAAATAATGTTTAATTTCTTCAGGCTAGGTCAGGCTTATGTAGTGTGAAGCAGTCCAAGACTGAAATCTGGCTGAAAACCGACACTGGCAACCAATGGGAGTTACAGGGAGAAGAAAAAACAGTCCTTTAGTTGGAACTGCCATCGTGGTGCAAGACTTGTTGCCGAATGTTTTGCACCCAGCTCATAGTGGGGCAAGACGGGGTCATCCCTATGTTCCCCGGGTCCTATGTTCCCCGGGTCCTATGTTCCCCGTTTTTAACACTGTCCGTAACATTTGGGGTGTCTATCCGCTATGCCGACCACCCGCAATGCCGACCTTAGGTTTAGGCGTGAGGGGTGGGAGAGGTTAGGTTTTGGGTTAGGGTCTGGGGGAGGTTAGGAAGGGTTCTATGTTCCCCGGTCCCACAAAAACGGGGAACATAGGACCCGGGGAATATAGGACCCGGGGAACATAGGTACGCTCCCCCGACTTGTTGCCGTACTAGCTAGGCTGTAATGTTTTGCAGCCAACTCAGCCTCTCAGTCTATTTGATTGTTTATAATTACTAACCTAGCCCTGCAGCCTGTTGGATTTTCTCTGCTTTAAAGTGCCACAAGCACATTTCATGCAATTTACCTCCTGAATAATTTCTAATTGATTGGGAATGAGGGACAACCCACGTTGATGTATTGTTGGAGTCAGGGATACTTTTAGGCGGTGAATTTATGGGCTTCTCAGTTGGGGAGTAAATGTCCTCCATATTTCATGTTGTCATTTCAATTCATGCCACTAGCAGTGTATTTGCGCGGTTCACCCAGTCAGAAGGGCTAGCATATAACAACAATGCTATCTGTCACTTAAGACCCTGGCTGAGAATGGGAGGACGGAGGAGTGAGGGATCAGTGTTTACCCACCTGGCCAATTAGAAGACAGAGAAATCTACAAGATGGAGTCTGCCTCCAGCAGCAGGTACTAGTCGCCGTTATGGCGCTCAGCAGTTGCTAGGCAACACCATATATCTGTTATTGAGCAAACTTGTTGTGGGCATGGCTATTATATGTATAAATCACTGGTAATCTCTGTACTTCAGATACGGTGTTGCACTTGTGCAAGCAAAAATAACGTGAACTTTGAGTTCTTCTTGCAGCAATGTTGGAAATTGATCACCACAAACTGAGGAAGGTCAGGTCAAATAGATGCAATTAGAAGAAACACAATCGTGATTTAAGAGATTAATCTTACAGGAATTTCCAACAGTGTGTTGTAGTTTACTAAAGGCAGAATGAGTTATGGACTAACAGTGTGTTGTAGTTTACTATAAGGCAGAATGAGCTATGGACTAACAGTGTGTTGTAGTTTACTAAAGGCAGAATGAGCGATGGACTAACAGTGTGTTGTAGTTTACTAAAGGCAGAATGAGCTATGGACTAACAGTGTGTTGTAGTTTACTAAAGGCAGAATGAGCGATGGACTAACAGTGTGTTGTAGTTTACTAAAGGCAGAATGAGCTATGGACTAACAGTGTGTTGTAGTTTACTAAAGGCAGAATGAGCTATGGACTAACAGTGTGTTGTAGTTTACTAAAGGCAGAATGAGCTATGGACTAACAGTGTGTTGTAGTTTACTAAAGGCAGAATGAGCTATGGACTAACAGTGTGTTGTAGTTTACTAAAGGCAGAATGAGCTATGGACTAACAGTGTGTTGTAGTTTACTAAAGGCAGAATGAGCTATGGACTAACAGTGTGTTGTAGTTTACTAAAGGCAGAATGAGCTATGGACTAACAGTGTGTTGTAGTTTACTAAAGGCAGAATGAGCTATGGACTAACAGTGTGTTGTAGTTTACTAAAGGCAGAATGAGCTATGGACTAACAGTGTGTTGTAGTTTACTAAAGGCAGAATGAGCTATGGACTAACAGTGTGTTGTAGTTTACTAAAGGCAGAATGAGCTATGGACTAACAGTGTGTTGTAGTTTACTAAAGGCAGAATGAGCTATGGACTTGTGTTATGATTTGATGTATGCTATGCGCCGCTTGGCAGGGGGTGCGGTGTAAGCAGAAATGATGAGAGTGGTGACACGCTGGCATACATCACGCAGGAAGTTGTAACGACACAGAGAATCCATATAAAAATCAAATACCTGTACCTCTGTCTACTACGGCACAATCTCTGCTACCGCCTTTCGGCAAATCCCAGCTTTTATACAAACAGGATGTGGTTTTATCATGTTGTAGAGGATATAGTGCCACATTTGAAACAAAATACTAAATGTTATGTAAACACGCTATCTTTATTATTGTAATAATGCATTGCTGCTGACAATGAGACTTTGCCCTAAGAAATAAATATAATTATTGTTGGCATACATTGCAGCCATTTAAACTTCTGGATTCGTGCACACATTTTAATATCAAAGTTAGACTGCATGATAGATTATACAGAGAGAGAGAGAGAGAGAGAGAGAGAGAGAGAGAGAGAGAGATAGAGATATGAGGGCAACAAGCCAAATCATGTCTATTAGTACCGCATTTGCCCAGATCCCCAGCATGAAAGGTACACTCCTCAACCGATGCACTTTCTCTGTATATGTAATTAATTCATTAAATATTATATCAGTCCTGCAGCCCACAGCTGCTCGGTTCAAAGGAAGTTTTGTATCATGGCGAAGAGCCCAGGGCCCCACTCGCATCGCCTACAGTACATACATACACCAACATCTCTCTAGCCCCCCCCCCCCTCTCTCTCTCTCTCTCTCCCTGTGTGTCTTGCTCTCTCTTTCTCTCTCTCTCTCTCAGGCACAGTCCACTGGTGCCAGTTTTGCCCCAGGCTGACTGATCACAGGAAGGAGACTCGCACAGTCCCAGCATCAGGCTCTGTGTGTTACCCAGCGTTGCTGTATTTTCACTACTGCAGACCGCTATGCTTCAAATCGAATTTTAATGGCCTATACTCTGCTAAACCCAATTGTCTTTCCCTATTTGTGTTTCGTTTTGTCTCCCACCTCGTAATGTTCTTTGTGTGTCTCAAATTTGCTTTTAAGAACTTTGTGCTGGTCCCAAAAACCTCACTGTGTCTCAGCAGTGTTAAGTTTTAAAACACAGCAACATAACACTGAGAAAGTAATTTCTTCTCATATATCTGGTTTTTTGATTCTTCATATATCCTCGTGATGCATGAATTCAAATTGTACATGGAGATTTCAACTGTTATAACATTTAAAAACTGAAGGAAATCAGCAAGCTTGCTACCTTGAGGAGCTCACCTATTTATATTCATAGTCATTCCCATACAGGAGGGGGCAGTGCAGTGAACCTCTGACTTCATCCAGCAGAGGGCTAGAGAAAGAGAATAGTGTGATTAGATGGAGAGAGTTCCAGTTTAAGCCCAGAGCTTGTGCACACAGAGACTGTAATCCTAAAGAAATCTTCTTGCTGTATCCTTCATATTAAACTCAAGTAGATGACCTTTGGATATACTTTCCGTCACCTAACTGTATGCTCAAGGATGTGTAAAACAAGTAACTCGATCAATAGGTAGAACTGGCTTCCAAAGATGTCAAACCCAGAGAAAAGTCAATATCTCAATATTTCATGCACTGGTAGAGTATTTTGCAAATTTCCAGAGCTGGGAGACAGTTGCCAGTTGACTCAGGCTGATCATGACCCCTACTTTCTTTTGTGCACTTGTTTTGCATGTTTTATTTTGATGCAAAGTTGGGGTATGTCTTGCAAATGAGTTTCACGCGCATTATTCAAATGATTTCATTTTGCATAAAAATATATAGTCTCTTTCTCTTCTTTCCCCTCTCACTCACACACACATTCATGGATAGTAAAATGGTGTGTTTGCATTCCACACAATGCCTCTCCTCTGAGCTTTTGGGATATCCCCGCTCCCACATCCTTTCTTCGTTCCCCTCCCTCACTCAATGAGCCCCCCCCCCCCACACACACACGCACACACACACACACACACGCACAGGCACGCACGCACGCACGCATACCTTGACAGGATTAAAAATTAGCCCACTTAATGAACATTTTCGAAACATCTAACTGGCATACAAAGTTAATGGGGGAACAATTTAATCATTAAAACAAACAAATTAACCTTTAAATAGCAGTAGGGGCATTTAAGTGGTGATTGTACTCATCATTGTATATCTATGGTACTCGCTCTCTGCACACACACGCACGCACGCGCGCGCGCGCACACACACACACACACACACACACACACACACACACACACACACACACCAAACCCACCAATTGCTGTTGGCTGCAGCTGGGAAGCGAGGTAAGACTGTATGTGGGGCATCCCAGAGCTCATTAATGTGACTGTGCAATCAAATCAGGTCAGATGGATGCATTGGCGCCTAGAGGAGGGCTTTGATAGCCAGCACAGAAATGCCTTATAATAAGTTAATTACACATTCACTTACTGGTCCTGCAGACGTCCTATCACTTGATAGTTCCTTGATAGGGTTTAGGTCTTGAAAATGGAGTTTCACAGACTAGTGCCTCATCAGTCCACACAAGTAATAGGAGAGTCCTCATTAGTATTAGAAACAGCTTGCTTCCTGACTTGGAATTTGACCATCTGAGGAGTGGAATATACAACAATTAGAAATAAACCAATTTGCGACCATTTTGGCAAAGAATATAAAGCATTAATCGAGGCTTTTGGAGTGGGCATTCGTCTGACTCTTGCAATATGTGACCCTTATAGTATGACACTTGCAGCAGGGTAGCTGTATATTTGAAGCCGACGTCTGGATACAGACACAACAGACGTTTGGTGCAGCGGCTGGGGAATTTCTCACACAGCTGTAGTGCAATCAAGGAAGATGGTGTGGAGAAATAAAAAACAATTGTGTCATATTATCTGGCATTTTATCAGGGATGACTGGCTGCAGCTTTGGAGGAGAAAGTAGCTATTCAGAGCTAAATCTCATGGTACACGTAGGTCTTGAACAGCAAATGGCTCAATATTATATTATGTTAACTTCACATGTGGCTTGGCTGTAATCGATCCTCCATAATAGTCATTTTGATGTGTGTGTGTGCGTGCGTGTGTGTGTGTGTGTGTGTGTGTGTGTGTGTGTGTGTGTGTGTGTGTGTGTGTGGGTTGGTTGGTTGGTGGGTGGGTGATGTAATGTATATGCTGTGCATCTGTACTGTACATTATATGCATTGATGCTGCGTATTGAGTGAGAAAGAGAGAAACACATCTACTATACAAAGAATCATATATACAGTACATGTAGTGTATACAGTGTTTATAGTGGGGGTGTGTGTGCGCGTGTGTGTGTGTGTGTGTGTGTGTGTGTGTGTGTGTGTGTGTGTGTGTGTGTGTGTGTGTGTGTGTGTGTGTGTGTGTGTGTGTGTGAAGCATCACATGTCTAAGTGCCTGTGTAATATTATGCCAGGGAAAGGTGACCATGTGCCATGTGGTGCCAAGTGTACGCAGGTTTTCACGCCAAGCAAACACTACACCAGGTGATTTCACTGATTACTTCCTCCTCTATGTGATTATATCAGAGACCTTTAATATAGATAGAGACACCCCAACTTGCAGTCACTTCCTGTATCTGTGCCACGGAGGTTTCGCCACCGCCACGCCCCCTTAGGAGACTGGTCAGCCAATGAAGTTTCATAATACCATTGACAGACAGCCAATCACAAGCCGAGAACCCCACCCATTTAGGAGATCGGAAGAGTACAATTTCTTACCATTTGCGGAGCCTGGAGTGGGGTGTCTCTAATATTAAAGGTCTCTGATTATATGTTTGGCTCTCCCTGTTACAGGCTGTGTGCACATTCAGCATTAATGTTATTCTTCCAACTGAACTGCTGTGAATTAAATCATTAGATATTATATTAGACCTGCGGCACACAGCTGTGTGGGTCAAGGTGAGAAATCTGTTGTGTCATGACAAGGAGTCACTCAGAACCCTTAATTATTGTATATCCACATACATGTAGTAACATACATGTACAATAACATCTCTCTCTCCTGTCCATTCTTCTTCTTCTTCTTCTTCTTCTTCTTCTTCTTCTTCTTCTTCTTCTTCTTCTTCTTCTTACAGAGCTGCAGTGTTGTCACTGGGGTCCTAAACTCCTACACACAGTCAGTTCACAGGGGAACTAGCCCTTCTCCCTGAGCGTGTGCTAGTTTCTGTCGTCTAGGCCCCATTCCTCATGGCTGCTCCCTGGGGAACAGCCCAGACAAAGTGGCATCTGTGGAGTCACCGGGAATCAATGGTGACAAGATAACTTTGAAGGAATAAGAGCTGCTGGCGCCATCATTGCAATGATAATTATGTAAGTGTAAGGTGTCAATACCATGGCTGCATACTAAATAATGCATTGCAAATCAGTAATCACTTGAGCTACAGTATATCGCCTAGCTAAGGCCTTATTGTGTTATATACTCTTTTACTGATATTTTTAAAAGGGAATAACAAGCTCTTCATGTTTTTTTGGCAATAAATTACACTTAACAATGGCAGCAATATACTGTACTTAACTTGAACACATGCATTAAGGTAAGTTAAGTTATGGAGTGGCTTTTTCTCCATCAATTTGGCAGTTTGCATTTTGAGGTAGACTTAACTTTACTGCAGTCTAGAACTTTTTTTTTACCCTAGGATAATTTATGTTTCACAGTGAAAAGAAGACAACAAAAAGTTGCCTTGATTTTGTCTATGCAGCTTATTTAACTAGGCAATATAGATATGGAAATATCTTTGGCTACACCCTCAAAATATTTATTTACAGTTGCAGGGTAAACAGAAAGCTAAATTACTCTTGGCAAAATTGAGATTAATTTACTTGATGTTTGGACGACGTGAAACTATTGAGGGCGAGCTACTGATAGGTCCTTTCTCTCCTGTATTCTCTCCAGACCTCCATGCAGCTCACTCTGAGGCCTGAGGCAGCGTAGGGTTCTGCGGCTCAAGAAGCCACAGAACATTTCCACAGCCGCAAGCACAGATGTTGGATGAAGAGGTGCAGGGGGCGCGGTCGCACCAGCAGCTCTCTTTTATTGCCTCTGGTCTCCTGGTTTAGTTAATATGCGTCAGTGTGCATGAACGGTTGACTCTGTTATACTTTTTTTACACCAAAATTACCATGTTTTTTTACTTGTGTTTTTCTAAACACAGGTAAACAGCATGTGGTAAACGCCATTGACACATTCCCAACATGTTACAGCTGCTCCACTACTCCTGAAACACACAACAGTAATATTTGGGCTGTGTCGATACAGCACCCGTTGGACATATCGCAATTTACTTTCAGAATAAAATACATTCAAATTCTCACCTTTGGAGAAATACTCGATGTGATGTTAAGATTACATAGTGAAACTGTGGCTGTAAAGCATCAGGCTATTAATATAAAGGTTAACGTTACAATCAGTGGGCTAGCTCGGGGTTTTACAGAGGAAGCTGCGAAAGTGATCCTGAAAGCTGTAGTTCCTCAAATGGCCACTTGAGGCAGGGCTGACGATATCGTCAAGTGATCTCGTTCCCGTTCACCCCATGTTATTAAAATGCCCACTTGTAAATATGTTTACAGAATGGACCGAAACACAGTTTTGGCTTAGCTAATTTCACATTTTATGACAACTGTACGGGGGGTAAATTTTTATATAACTCACCCGTTTAGAGTAAAATAGACAATAGAAAAGACTATATTTTGAGGGTGATTGACAGGTCGCCTTTCCATTGATTGCGCAGCATGCCGATCAGGCGATCACGGACCAATATCAGGCGGAACTGCAGCTCTGGGAAACCCCTCATCTCATGCCGTCTTGCGTGAGCTACACAAGAACCCCAAGATGACCACAGCCGACAGGCCGCTTCAACCATGGATGTGCTTCAACACGGGAGTCCAAAAAACAACGGTAGGGTCTGTCCATACTGTATATATACTGTAGCGACCCAGGGTTTGACATGTCTGTGGGGATTACGACGTTACGTGAAGGCAGCATACTAGATGCTGTTAGTGCCACTTCCTGTCTCGAGGCAGGAGTCAGTCTGGATATGTGAGAAAGCTAGCTGGTCGTGTGTATAGCTAGCAGCGAAGCTACCGCTAGGAGCTGTGTGTGAAGCTAAGAATAAAAGCCTGTACCAACGATAAGTCTCCGGTTCCTTGGGCGAATACCCGATTCGCTACATTGGCGTCGGAAGTGAAGCGGGAAATATTGCCTCTGATTCGGCCGAGAGGGGAGAGGGTGAGAAGGAACGGCAAAAGAGACTGTGTGTGTGACGGCTTTTGGGCTCGAGCGACCTAGCGGTAGTAGGTTAGCTACCAGGGGTGCTAACTGCTAGCTGCTAAGAGCACCACGTGCGATGGTGCGCGACAGAGAATGGTCGTCAGTGGACGGGGGGGAGAAGGAGCTTATACTGGCTCCCCTTATACTGACGTTCGGCTCGATGCTGGCGGGCATGGAAGCCCGTGTGTTGAAAGAGGTTGGACGGCTGTTGGAAGCTACACCTGCCTGGACAGAGGAGCTGATGCGGATGCTACGAGAAGTCATGCAGCGTGTGGACTTGCTGAGCGCGGTGGTGGCGCAGCGTGGAGAACGGCCGGAGGAGCCGCAAGAGAGACTGTGTTGGACATGCAAGGAACCTGGGCACCGAGCGAGGTGGTGTCGCAGCGCTCCCGGGGAACAGACCAGGTACGCGGGACAACGACATGGACAGCAGGGAGCCTGCTGGGCATGCGGCGCGATTGGACACCTGGCCAGAGAGTGTCGAAAGGCTGTCGGGGACCGGAGGACAGCGGGAGAAGAGAGACGTGCAGGCGGCGGGCAGGTGAGACTCTGTTGGACGTGCCGTTCGCCTGAGCACTTAGCCAGAGAGTGCACTGAGACTTTGGGGAATGGAGGAGACATGCAGCCGGAGCAACAGGCAGCGGGGCAGCGGAGCAGTGCAGAGCCGGTTATTCAGGGCAGGAGAGTGATGTTTGAGCCGGCCCAGGCTAGCTGCTCTGCATACCAGCCGGTAGAGGGGGACATTATCATCAGTGACGAGACAATCAGGAGAGCGGGGATCGTGTTGAACAGCCAGAGGGAAGAGAGGGACATCATCTGCAACGCTGTTACAGTCGGGGGAGCGGCGCTCGTGTCTCCAGATGAGCGAGAGGGGTCAACGCTGGAGGAGCCGGCTCAACCTAGCTGCTCTGCACCCCCCACGGTTGCTGCGCAGAAAGCCGAGGTGGAGATCGATGCCGGTGGTGTTCGCCCTGCTGCCCTCAACACGCCGCCCCCTGGGGGAGGGGGACGGGAGGACTGTTCAGAGGTAGACCTGGAGGACGACGTCATGGCCATCTGGGAGGTCGACGGGCGTGAGTGGAGACGCAGGCAGGCGGAGGACGCGGATATCGGTCCGGTGCTCGCGGGGGTAGCGGCCGGACGCCGGCCCTCTGCGGAGGAGATGCACACGTGTTCCGGTGTCACGAAGGGACTGTGGAGCATGTTTTCGGACCTGTGTCTGACTGACTATGGGGTTTTGGTGAGGTTAGACCACGGAAAGGGGGAGTTCCAGAGGGTGGTGCCCAGCTACCTGCAGGGATTGGCACTATGGTGGGCACACAGGGCCCCCAGATCCGGTTCCCCCGGATCCGGTCATTGCGGGCCTGAAGAGACACTCCGCCGTGTTCGTGCATGTGGCTAATGCAGTTCATTCCGGGTGCTTTTGTCCACAGGTGCCGCTATATCAACACAAAATGAAAGTTCCCCATAGTTGCTTTAAGGATTATGTTTCATGCTATTATAAGCTAGTGCATGTTATACTGTATGCGTGGATATCACCAATAGCCAGTGTGGTATGTTGTTAAAAATGAAATCACTTTTGGGCTGTGGTCAATTTCCCATTGATCAAGATGTAGCAAGTAAATTTTATGAGAGTTGTTTGGGCTATTGATTTGTATTGATCATTGTATAGTAAATAACAGTGCTTTCATATATTTCCAAGTTCTTCATGGATATTTTAATAATTCAGAGATTTCAGTTTTCTAGATGATCTACATTCACAAAAGTCGACATTTGTATGGATTCACTTGGCTGCTGCAGAGATATTCCAGACATTGTCAATCTCGGAGAGCACAAGACTGTCGTGACGTACACACACACCCACGCGCACACACACACACACACACACACACACACAAATGACACATAAACAACGACACACAAACACATACACCCAGTTTGAAAACAGAAACATGTATTTTTATCCAAGTCAATCTCTAACTTCTGTTAAAAGTAAAGCCAAGCTCCCCCAACACCCGCACCCCCTCTCAATGTGCATGTGCCTACAGCACCCCTGTGTGTGTGTGTGTGTTTGTGTGGGGGGTGTCTGTGTGTGGGGGTGGGAGTGTCTGTGTGTGTTGGGGGTGTCTGTGTGTGTGTGTGTGTGTGTGTGTGTGTGTGTGTGTGTGTGTGTGTGTGTGTGTGTGTGTGTGTGTGTGTGTGTGTGTGGGAGGGTGGGGGTGTCTGTGTGTGGGGGTGTCTGTGTGTGGAGGGTGTCTGTGTGTGTGGGGAGGGTGGGGGTCTGAGTGTGTGGTGGGAAGGGGGGGGGGGTGTGTGGGACCTGCTCTCTCAGTTCCCAGTCCTTGTGACTGTAAGCAGGGTGAGCCTGAGAGCAGGTCACTGGGGGCTGGGTTTACCCAGGCTAGGGGTGTGTGTGTGTGTGTGTGTGTGTGTGTGTGTGGGGGGGGGGGGGTGCCTGTGCGTGTATGAGGGGGTGTCTGCCTGTGTGGGGGTGCGGGGGTGTCTGTGTGTGTGTGTGTGGGGATGGGGGGGGGGGGTGTAGTGGTATCGGTTGGCCGGCCCAGAACGTGATGCAAAACGTGACTCACATCACCCGCCTACCTATAGGCAATTGTATTATGATATACATACACACACACACACACACACACACACACACACACACACACACACCTGCACGTGCGCGCCCGCACACACACATGTATATATATTTTTTTTTCTAAAATAAATCCTCTATTCATGTTTATACAGTTGTCTAGGACCTCACCCGAAATGTGCCCTGACAGTCCCCAAGAGAGGCTGATTAGTGAGACATGATTAAATCTAGCAACAAATTTGCCAATTGAATGTCACTGCTGTTATACTGTAACAACCACGTTCTTGGCTCTGCACCCTTTTCTCATGTGTCCAGGCTGCAAGCAACCACCTGGCTGTGTTGCTGTCATACTGTAGGTGATTGATGAATTCACTGATTGACAGCTTTCATGCCAATGTTGCAGGAAGAGGAATAACTGCACTTTACATACTGTAAAGCTGTGTTGTTGGCTGCTGGTGGGTGATGTTGCAGGAAGAGGAATAAGTGCACTTTACATACTGTAAAGCTGTGTTGTTGGCTGCTGGTGGGTGATGTTGCAGGAAGAGGAATAAGTGCACTTTACATACTGTAAAGCTGTGTTGTTGGCTGCTGGTGGGTGATGTTGCAGGAAGAGGAATAAGTGCACTTTACATACTGTAAAGCTGTGTTGTTGGCTGCTGGTGAGTGATGTTGCAGGAAGAGGAATAACTGCACTTTACATACTGTAAAGCTGTGTTGTTGGCTGCTGGTGAGTGATGTTGCACAAAAAGCTGCAGCCAACTTTAGTAATGACATGATAGGACCATTGTCAACACTGGCTAACATGTCACTGGTCATATATTCATCAGTCTCAGTTTAATTCTTAACTCATCTTATGTCATCCATAAGTCAAGCTAAAGCACTGCACGTCGATCTTCAAAAGAGATGATTGGCTCTTCTACACATTGAATAGCTTGTTGTGAATTTATGGGGTAGCATCTCATTTAGAAAGCAGCACATTATGGGCTTTGTTAGTAAATTATCATAAATTTAGTTTCTTGTTTGTTTATTATGCACATTTAGGGAATTAATTTCAATGATCAATTGAGGAGCACAGCAATGCTTTTCTCTTTGGCAATCAACCAATGTAAATGGAGGCACTCATTAACATAGGCATTGTAATTGCTTGGTGGTGTTATGCTTAGATTTACTCTCATCAATAAATAAAATGCCATCACTGCTGTTTGAGGGTGTTCGTTATTCTCAAGTAATGAGATGGAGCTGTTAAGGAGGTAATGTATGATTTATTTGAAAACATAATTTAGAATAGATGAGAGTGCTCTTTACTCTGTGTTGTACAGTAGGCATATTGTATTCTCTTATTCTCTCACTGTATACCGTATGGTGAGCTTATTTGTAAAGCTTGGCAGATTTGAAGGCTTCAGTGATGGTGAAAGTAAAATCATTCTGTAAATGTTTTGCCCGGTGGTGTTTAGATTAAGGCCATTTCATGAACATAAAGAGCCAGAGGGAACATTTCTTGGAGGCAAGAGTGACTTTTGTGTTATGGCATGCTGTTGTTAGCCTTCTCTATTGGTGTCATAAGCCTCACGAAACTTCCCTTTAGGAGCTATAGCCTCAAGGCTTTAGCATTCTGCTGTCTGCTGGGTCATTCTACGTATTTCTTAATGTCAGGAGGCCTTATTTGTTGTTTGTCTGCTAATTTATATAAATGTACAAAACTAGAAATAACCGCCTCACGATTGTATGCCTCTGCCAACAAGTCAAGTTGCAGTTTTATCATTTCTTTGTCAATTTCATGAATGAACCAAAACTGAGGGGGTGGGGGGTGGGGAGACAACACACTCATTCAACTCTTCAGGTCAAAGGAAATCCCATCAAGAGTAATGCATGAATGTATTCAGATGAAGCAAAGCTATTATTAAATCTTCCACAGACACAGATGAAAATGAAAGGATCAAGTTTATTATCTGATTGATCTGATGAGATGAATCTATGAATACCAATCTGTTACAAACCTAATGAAGGTTTTTGTTTACCAGTACACAGGATGGAATATATCATCTTTGTTTCACAAATGAATGAGCTTTCCTGTGGAAAAAAATGGGTGCGTACAATTGCTTTTTAATCATCTTTGAGAGTCAAACCTCGAGCACATTTGTCAAATAGTCATTAGTGGAGGCGCTGAATAGATTGCTGTGTCAAACTGTTCTATACAGGATATGATGTCATCTGAGGCTGACAGGATATGATGTCATCTGAGGATGACATTCAGCCACATGGAAGCAATAAACAAGTGTACGTATACTGGCCACCATGTTCTGAGAACCACTCGACAGAAATTCACAATGGATGGATGGATGCTAGGTGCCAGCATTTATTTTTGACTGGCTACAATTCATTGTAAAGAAGCCATTCTCATCCAAATAGAGTACTGTACTGCAAGCAAAACATTCACTGGTGCATTTCAATCATGAGAGACTCATAGGAAGGATTAATAAACTTTATTGAACAAATAAACAGTTTAAGTGTGGCGTATGACTCCATGATATGATGACGCTCCTCTGGAGATGAGAGAGGGGGTGTCAGTGCCGTATAGGATAGATAATCCCCCCATAGGGATTTCTACAGGAGCTGGTGGTGATCAGGGGAGGGGGTGGGGCGAGACAACTGCTCCAGTGATGACGAACAGCAGCTGAGGATGCCGGCACAAATGTGAGTAATTGCGTAGTGACATGGCCCTATATACTACCAGGAGAAAGGAGCAGTTGTCACTCAAGCAATTGTGATGTCACCAGTGATGTCACTCAAGCAATTGTGACGTCATCAGTGATGTCACTTGAGCAGGCAGTTACACACCCTGCATGATGAGGGGGCGTGTGCAACATGGGGTTCACTAAATGATGCTGTAGAAGTCAGTCTTCATGATTGAAATATAGTCAAGACAACACTAGATTGATTTTCCAACACATTTTCCATTGAAATTATATTTAAATGTGAATATTGTGTTTTCTGTCATTGGCCCTATACTAATTGAAGGCATTGCCCAGTGCATGTAACGGATGGTATCTAGTTTTAACTAGCAAACTAATAAAATATTGATGAGGGGCAATTACCCATCAATAAAGTACTTCCCTGATCTTTGTCTCACCTATTAGCTCCGTTTGTAAAGCCTCTAAACTGGTGGAGCTGGTGACAGATATAGCCTTATAGAATTAAATGTTTGGCCAACAAATTGATAAAATTATTCTCATGTTACTGTATATGTATTTTTCCAGCATCCTTGAAGCTGCATTGTGCACCAGCACAAAGATATTCAAGCTATTTTGCTGGGCAAGTGCTCAGAATACCCTAATGGTGTCCTTTTTTATTTTACTTTGAGTTGGTCTATAAATGGCTTGAGCTGAATATCTCGTTACCTCATGGTCAATCTGGCGAACTCTAATTGAAAGTTGTATCTCCTACACCCAGCACATTACAAACATGGAAGTCCGGAAAAGGATCAGCCAAGCCATCGGCCCTCACGATGACCTGCTTACCATTGTGAAAAAGCGAAAACTGAGGTGGTATGGACACATCACCAGATCATCAGGCCTTGCAAAGACCATCATGCAAGGCACTGTGCAAGGAGGCAGGAAACGGGTGAGACAAAAGAAAAGATGGGAGGATAACATCCAAGAATGGACTCAATTAAAACTCGGTGAAACAGTGAGAGCTGCCGAGGACAGAGAGAGATGGAGAGAGCTCGTCGACAGGTCGTCTGTGGTGCCCCAACGATGCAGGTGAAGGTGAAGGTGAAGATACATTCCACGAAATTTGAAATATTATATGATGCTCCAATTAATTTGTACAAAGAACTATTATGTCTGTGGTGAATAGCTGGGGCACATGGGTTACTGGAACCTTGAAGCTCGATGAACAACTACAGTATGAAGAGGTAAGGTCCATCATTGGCATATCTAGCTCCCTCCTATTGAAATATGTTTGTGCTCAATCACTCAATTATCCATGCTTATTCATTAATTTTCCATTCCTTTGTGGCAGGATTTCTGCAGATATGTATGACCTTTCATAGACCTGGTTTTCACTCGAAGACTTCAGTGTCCTTCAGTATTGAGTTACGATTCAAAATGTTTCTTATGCATGGTGACAACCTATCAAAATATGTTTTTAATTGTATTTTTATAATATTCACATGCAATTTTTAACTGTTGAATATTTAACCATGGATCTCTTTTTAGCCTATTTCCTTATATTCTAACCAGGATGTACGGTACATCACTTTGTCCTTCATCTGAACCAGGCACCATGTCCTAACCAGCATTAACCCAAAAAACTATTATCATTATTATCGTTATAATTATTATTAATTATTATCATCATATAAAATAAATATAAAATATATAACCTTTACATGATTGCAGGAAGTCCTAACTGAATTACCGGTACCCAAATAATCCAACTGGTCTGTCTCCTTACAAGCTAGATGTGTCTGTCTCTCTGATTAGCACAAATTCAGATCTTATAGATAGATAGATATAGATAGATTTGCTTTATTCCAGACTCAAGGTCCATACAAAAATACAATCAAATACACACAATACAAAAAAGATTAAAAAGAAAACACAAAATAAAAATAGTCTAATGACTCATTTTAAAAGACACCTATACCAGTGCTCCCAAAACAAGTTGATTTTCAGAATCATTTAACCGACAGATAAACCTATACATTACATTTCTCAAGACAGCTTGCAGTGTGTTCACTCCAGCACTCACAAAAATCTCACTCGCACTAGTCCATCTGGGCCCTCTTAGCAGTATTCTCAGAGCATCATATGCCACTTGCAGTCTCTGAAGGCTGGCTTTTTTATAGTTCAACCACAGATGTGCAGTGTACAAAGGTGAACAATACGCTGTAAACAGAGTCAGCTTATACCAGAGGAGGTTTTTCCAGTGAGGCATAGGAGGATGGTCCTCCTCTATTAGATTGGGGATTTTATATAAAAAATATATATATTAAAAAAATATTTTTTTTATTTTTATTTTTATATTTTTCATTTTTTTTTTATAATAAAATATCAATCAAATGTGTTTTTTCTTATGTGCAGACGCTCATTTTTTCATTAATTATATAGCTCCATGCAGACGAGTCACTCTGGCCCTGGTCCCAGCATGGGGGAGGGGATTAAAAAAACACCCGCCCTGTGGGCTTGATTTATTTGGTAATTTATCTAATGAAAAAATAAGATTGGTTGAAAAAGACTTGCAATTCACAGAAAACAGTGAGAGTGATGTGTTTTCCAACGAATCAGATTGAGGAGGAGGGGAGCTCTCCCTTAGCCCATGAAACCAGGTGAAACCCTAATTGGATGTTGTTTGATAGATAGATTGCTTGACATTGATTGACATTCTGTATTGTCCAATGCTGATGAATACGTCTGAAAATCGGCAACGTTGTTCCACTGCCTGGTCTGTGGTCTCTCACGCTGAATCAAGGAGGTGAAATCCACTGCTTGACCTGACAGGAAGGATTTACTGAGACAGTAGCAGCATATCATATTTCCCTCTTATTTTTATTTACTTTTTTATCAATCAGTAAGTGTTCACAAGCCAGACAGTCGTTGATATTGGATTACCACCAAAACGAGTTTCGAGTTGCGGGGAGACGAGCTGCGCGATACGGGCAGTCAGAAAACTGGAATATTTGCAACGTCTCGACTGCAGCGTTTCCCCTACAGACAGCACGGATATTCAAGTAAGTCAATTGATTTCAAGTTATCCGAACCTTCTATTAAATTCGGCGTGGAAATGGTTCACCGAGCAGCGCTATTTTTGTCGTATTGAAGTTTCATCCTGTAATTTCTTATACTAAAACCCGCAAACTTTAAATTCACACATTTTTTAACTGAATTTGGCCTGTAAATCAATAGCTGACAGCGGGCTCAATTTTAAAGCTTGAGTGGTGATCTTTATATCATATGAAAGTAGAAGAAATAAGGAATCGATTGGGATGAAGCATGTCAACCTATAGGATGTCGGGAAGGGGGGGGTAAATAACGCTCCAAAGTTGATAACTAAATGAGTAGTGCAGCACTGTTCACAGGAAGACACACTCTCGTTCCAGATGCAATTAAGTGTAATTTAACGCTATTTGACAACAGTTTCGGCCATAGACTTTGTCAAGTATCATACAAACAGTGCAAGACAGCCATTATAAAGACAGGTTAGCTGATTGAATGGACAACACCTGTCTTGTGAAAGCACACCTGAGTGTGAGACATCATAGGATGAATCAAAACATTGATGTCACAGGTAGGCTGTATACCATAATATATCATGAATCTATGTGAATAAATAGATTTATATAAATAGTAATCACAGCCTAATGCATAGAGATAAATCCTGAAACCTTCTCGCAACAGTTCTAGCCTAAGCCAGTGGTTTTCAAAGTGGGGTCCCCAGCAAAAAGGGGGGATAATCTATTTTCACTATAATTCCATGCCATCCATAAGTAACACAATCTAAGATAGTGTAGAAGTGAGTAACTAGGCTAATTATAACCATAACAGCACAAATAATTGACAAAAATCTCGAAATAAATATACAGTATTTACTCTGAGAAATGAAATAATGAGAAAAGGAACAATTATTGATGGTTAAAACTGAATAATGACATCACAACAGTCTAATCCTAATGCTAATTTAAAATGAGATTTGGGCGTTTTGGGCAAAAACTGCTTGTGGGTGAGAGTATTAGCAGCAGAGCACACGTCATATTTTCCCTGGGACCGCCTCAGGTGCCAGGTGCTTTTCCGTCCTGTAGTCCTCTCACTGGGTGCTAATGCAATGCTCCTCACTGGGTGGAAAGCTAAGAGGCTTGACAGCATGGGAAACATGGCAAATACACACACACACATGCGCGCGCGCGCACACGTGAAAAAAAAAAGCTCAAATTTTTTCCGGCGGCGACCTTTGGTCCCCGCACTAGCTTCCTCCCCTGTTTCCAAGCTCACCAGCCACCACTGGCTTATACTGTAAGTGTACTATCATTATATGGACAATGCTACAAAACAAAACGATAATTGAATTGAAACTGATTTATGGTTCTAGATTACAGTAAAGTGTCGCTGCAGCTATGCCATATGTCTGTCTCAGTGCAAGCATTCTATTATAGTTCTGTGTTAGTGAATCTGCACATAATGCCCGAAATGCTAGATAGCCGCTTCGTTAGCATGGGCAACAAGAAAGATTTTGCAGTATAGCCTACATACTGTACTGTTTACATTCTCTGAAACCCATGTTATGGGATATCTGGGACTCTTTATAGTTTGGCAGATAGAGGTTTCTGGGGGCTGGCACAACTTCACCTCCAAGCCTACTTCCAAGCTGCATGGAGAAAGGGGTCTCAAGATGTCAGAAACTCCAGCAACACTAGTATAAAAGAACAACAACTTTTCCATCTTCTTCTGTGCAGACATCACAAATGAGTGCCATTGATTTTGATGTCAGAAAACACTTTTTCAACAGGGCAACATTGACGCAACAAAAAATGTTCATGAAAGCAGATATGAAAGTAGAACAGAATGGCATTTTACCTGTAATGTATAATTTTGAAATGGCTAAAGATAAAAACAAACAAACATGCAGTTCCATTTGAGTTGGTTGTTTGGGTGTTTTGACATGTATTATGAGCATGGTGTACTGTAACTGGACATTGGAGACTAATAAAATCAATAAAAACAATGCAAAGGAAAACAGACATTGAATAAGGGTCCTGCCCATTGTCAAGTATTGATAACTTCACAGACTTTAAAATGTTAAAATGGCTGGAAAAATCATTACAGTATTGTCCCATATTGCAAGATTGCAATTGTGCAAGATTGCAAGCTGGGTTGGCAACCAACTGTCAGAATATTACATTTTTCTCTGGAGGGTGGGGGCAGGGAGCTCCCACAGCAATACCCAGTGGTCCTCCCCATTAGCCATTAAAACCTATTGATTCATATCAGCAGTTATGAACAGCTTCAAATGAGAATGTCACGTCAATTGATCCATCAAGATGCCCATTTGTTGCATGCTAAGCATCAATGGAGCACAATCAATGGACAGATGCTTTTAAAGCACATGGCTTTCGCCATCACTGGAAAGTGTTTGTGCGTCAACATGGATTTAGAGCAATCTTTGTTACTCTCTCATCATTTCCCTGCCTTGGCAATACCTTATCTAATATGATAAAAAAAAAAAAACCATTTTGTAAATTTACAGTTTTTATTTTGTTTTGTTGAATCGCATTTCTTTGTCTGTTTCTTTCTTTTTTAATAATGAAATGCATCATTACACAAAGTTGATTAATATTTTAAAGGTCATTAAATAATTTGCTAATGTGGAGGAGTGCGAATAGCTTGTATTAATAATATAGCAAACAAAAACAGGTTAGCTATTAATGAACATGTCCTGGCCTAGATTATAGTCTCGCATTATGTCTGACTCACTCTCTGACTCACTCTATCATATCAACAGTGCCTTTCGAAACTACCCAGTTCCACCAACCACAGAATGTGACATGTAGACAGGCCAGCAGATGGACAGGCAGAAGGAGGTGTACAGTATGACGGGACTAATGGCTTTAGACATAAAAAATAGCCCTCGGTGGAAGCTGTCTGCATTTGAAAAATAAACAAGTGCCCTGAAGGCACACCGCTGCCAGCCTTCTCTGCGTGGGTCTGTGTCAAACCACCACCTGTAGAATTGACAGTTAAAAGGTTCTAAAAGCTGGACCAATTGGGAGTCACATGATCAGACTACAAACAAAACACAGGAAAGATCAAAGACACGTTTATTGATGGCTTAAAATGATCAGTCTCGGTCCTACTGGTTGCGACCAGCAGCAGCACGACCCTCAGTCACACCAGGGGCCTTCAACGGAGATGACATAAGAGACCAATTAAAACAGGCCCAGCCAGGTAAGATGACATAGATATCATAAAACAGGCCCAGCCAGGTAAGATGACATAAGAGCTAGAATAAAACAGGCCCAGCCAGGTAAGATGACATAAGAGAAAGAAAATGGAGAAAATCACATCACCCTGAAGATCTCTCTTCCTACCACCTTATCCACTCCAACTTCACCTCTGCTGTCTCCAAAGCAAAAACCTCCTTCTTCATCTCTGAAATCCAGTTCTCTGCGTCCAACCCCAGTAAACTGTTTTCCACCTTCTCCACCCTCCTCAACCCTCCCTCCCCTCCCCCTCCCCCTCCCTCCTCCCTCTCTGCTGATGATTTTGTAACCTTCTTTACTAAAAAGGTGGATGACATCAGCTCCTCCTTCCATCCTCCAGATAGCCTACCCTCACTAACACTCCCGACTCCAATCCTGCTTCTCTGCCCCCCGTCCCCGGATTTACTTCCTTCTCTCCCCTCTCTCCTGATGAAGTAGTTAAACTCATCAGCTCTAACCGAGCCACTTACTGCCCCCTCGATCCTATCCCTTCCTCTCTTCTCCAAACCATCTCACCTGACATATCTCCCTTCCAGGGCCGTAGCCAGGGTTCCGAAATAGGGGAGGTCCAGCAAGGGGAGGCGGATTCGAAAAAAAATTTAGTTTCCCCCCCCCCCTTTTTAAGCCATATTTAGAGTAATATATCATTTTAAATCAACATTAGGATTATACTGTTGTGATGTCATTATTCAGTATATTCTCTTTCATGTCACCACCTGCTCAGCTCTCCTGTCAACATAATTGTAACTAACAAACACAAACTGTTTTAGCCAAATTCATATCAAAATGACACCTACAAACACAGGTACACAACCCAAGCCGTACACAACACACAAAGTTACTTAGACAGACTAGACACTTTCTTGGTTGTTGCTAAAAAATCTGTCAGTGTGTGTCACTCACTGTCTGTCGTTCACTCGCTCACTGTCTCGCAGCTCGCTCACCTTCAATTATCTCGCCAGGCAGACAGACAGTCATCACTCACCACCATGCTGCTGCTCTCTCAGAATCAAGTTACCGCGGACGCGGCGTCAGATGACTTCCTGCCTGACCTGCCTTTCGTTTCAAAATAAAAGCGATCCCGTGTTTTTCATGCTTTTCCTGTTTTCCATGCAGATTGTTTTATTTTTTTACAATCTTCGTTCTCAGGACACTCTACAATTTTCTGTTCCCAAAGTCCGAACTGAATTGGGGAAGAAAGCTTTTAGGTTCTCTGCACCCACCGCATGGAACAGTCTGCAGTCTGATCTTAAACTTAATAGCTTAGTAACCTTAAATGGTTTTAAGGCTATGGTAAAATCTCTTGAGAACAGGCTGTCTGTATGCAAATGTTTTATTTGATCATTTTAATGTTTTTCAATTGTATGTGTTTATGTGTTTGTTTGTTGTAACTTTGTGTTGCTGCTGTTTCTTGGCCAGGTCTCTCTTGTAAAAGAGATCTTTGATCTCAATGGGACAAACCTGGTTAAATAAAGGCTAAAAAAAAAAAAAAAAAAAAAAAAAAATTAAAAAAATCTCTGAAATATTAGGGGAGGTCCGGACCTCCCCGTCCTCATAGCTAGCTACGGCCCTGCTCCCTTCCTCACTACCTTCATAAACTCCTCTCTGTCCTCTGTTCTGGTTCCGCCTGCTCTAAAGACTGCAAGAGTCAAGCCTCTGCTTAAGAAACCCTCCTTTGACCCTACTGCTATTCAGAACTACAGACCTGTCTCTCTTCTCTCATTTCTTTGCAAAACCCTCGAACGAGCAGCGTCAGACAAACTTTCTCTCTATCTCTCCCAGAATGACCTCCTGGACCCTCTGCAGTCCGGTTTCAAGGCCTCTCACTCTACTGAGACAGCTCTTCTTGCAGTCACAGAGGCCCTTCACACTGCTAAGGCCTCATCCCTCTCCTCTGTCCTTGTCCTCCTTGACCTGTCCACTGCTTTCGATACACCACCAAATCCTTCTTTCCACTCTGTCTGACCTCGGCATCTCAGGTTCTGCACACTCCTGGTTTGCTTCCTATCTCTCTAACCGCTCATACCAGGTCCTATGGAGAGGGTCCCTCTCCAGATCCTGCCCTCTTACCACCGGTGTCCCCCAGGGCTCAGTCCTGGGCCCCTTACTTTTCCTTCTCTATATCAGATCTCTTGCTCATGTGATCTCATCTCATGGCTTTTCTTATCACTGCTATGCTGATGACACCCAGCTTTTCCTTTCCTTCCCCTCCTCCGACACCCAAATCGAGGCTCGCATCTCTGCATGCCTCAAAGACATTGGTGACTGGATGTCTGCCCACCACCTCAAGCTCAATCTTGGTAAAACAGAGCTACTCTTCCTCCCAGGGAAAGACTGCCCTCTCGCAGATCTCTCCATCTCCATCGACAATACCACGGTGCTTCCCTCCCAAACAGCTAAGAACCTTGGGGTGATCCTTGACAACCAGCTGTCTTGCTCGGCCAACATAGCTGCGACAGCACGCTCCTGTAGGTTCTCCCTCTACAATATCCGCAAAATCCGTCCCTTTCTCACAAGGGAAGCGACTCAACTCCTGGTCCAGTCACTTATCATCTCCCGCCTGGACTACTGCAACGTGCTCCTGGCCGGCATACCTGCCGTCGACATCCGACCGCTTCAGCTCATTCAGAACGCTGCAGCCCGCCTGGTATTCAACCAACCCAAATTCTCTCATGTCACTCCCCTCTTCCGGGACCTTCACTGGCTTCCCATCTCGGCACGCATCAAATTCAAGACACTGGTACTGGCCTACAGGGCACTACACCAGACAGCTCCTCTGTACCTGCAATCTATGGTCAGGTTCAAAACCTCTCACCGCTCCCTTCGCTCCTCCACTAGTGCAGGACGCCTCGCCCCTCCTTCGCTACGGGGGCTAAAAAGTCGCTCATCCCGATCGCGACTCTTCTCGTCCTTGGCACCTCAATGGTGGAATGAGCTTCCACTTTCAGTCAGGACGGCTGAATCACTGCCGATCTTTCGGAAAAGACTAAAGACACACCTTTTCATGCTCCATCTGGGCCCTTCTTGAACTAACTTCTCTCTCTCTCTTCATAAAAAAAAAAATACTAACTTAACTTTACCACTTTTCCTTCAGATGTTGTAGTTGTCATAGACTGTGTTGCATAGTTGATTGCTCTATTGCTGACAAAAATGTGTTATTGTAAGTCGCTTTGGATAAAAGCGTCTGCCAAATGACGTAATGTAATGTAATGTAATAAGAGATATCATAAAACAGGCCCAGCCAGGTAAGATGACATGAGATATAATAAAACAGGCCCAGCCAGGTAAGATGACATAAGAGATATAATAAAACAGGCCCAGCCAGGTAAGATGACATAAGAGATATAATAAAACAGGCCCAGCCAGGTAAGATGACATAAGAGATATAATAAAACAGGCCCAGCCAGGTAAGATGACATAAGAGATGTAATAAAACAGGCTCAGCCAGGTAAGATGACATAAGAGATATAATAAAACAGGCCCAGCCAGGTAAGATGACATAAGAGATGTAATAGAACAGGCTCAGCCAGGTAAGATGACATAAGAGATATAATAAAACAGGCCCAGCCAGGTAAGATGACATAAGAGATATATTAAAACAGGCCCAGCCAGGTAAGATGACGAGATGTAATAAAACAGGCTCAGCCAGGTAAGATGACATAAGAGATATAATAAAACAGGCCCAGCCAGGTAAGATGACATAAGAGATATAATAAAACAGGCCCAGCCAGGTAAGACATAAGAGATATAATAAAACAGGCCCAGCCAGGTAAGATGACATAAGAGATATAATAAAACAGGCCCAGCCAGGTAAGATGACATAAGAGATATAATAAAACAGGCCCAGCCAGGTAAGATGACATAAGAGATATAATAAAACAGGCAATCTTCCACCACCCTTCAGGGTGTATGCAGGTACACAGCAAACCGTTAAGATAAGAAACTACTCATGAACCTTTCACACATTACATACTGTATAGGCTGTCTGTTTTATGCTGCCCAGCCTCTGTCCATGTCATGACACCTGTCATGACACCAGCCTCTGTCCATGTCATGACACCTGTCATGACACCAGCCTCTGTCCATGTCATGACACCTGTCATGACACCAGCCTCTGTTCATGTCATGACACCTGCGTACGACAGAGAGAAAGACCGCGCATGTGCATGTCAGCGGTTTTGTGAGAGTGCTCCTTGGAAATTTGTGTGTGCATCTGCAAAATGGTTATCAAAGTTATGAGAGAGAGAGAGAGAGAGAGAGAGGGAGAGAGAGAGAGAGAGAAAGAGCGAGAGAGAAATTAGGGCAGCAAGTAGGGGTCCTAGGGAGAGAGTGTGATTAGAGTATTAAGCATGCATCAGAGCTCCTCCAAGCTGTCTCGGTAGTGGCGGGGCGTCTAGATAAATAGCTTTAATATTCTTGTGTTGCGATAGCGTAGCAACAGTTGTTTTCCACTGATAGCTTAGGGGTGTGACAGACGTAGATGCCGACCTTTGGAAAGCAGTGTGACAACCCCCATTCCGTCCTGCCCCCAAAGCCCCTGAGCCGTTGGGACTCTGGGGACAATGAACCACGAGGCCCAGAGGGAAAAGGCCGTGTATGTTAGGGGAACAAAGGTGGGCTAATGCACTGTTTTCTCTTTCATATCCTGGTGGGGCTGATTTGACCTTATGCCTCTTGTTTCAACATGGTGAAAGCAGTAGCAGCAAGACCACTGACCTCTACAGCCCTGTCCTCAACTCCATCCCCCATCATGGAGCCAGCATGCACTGAACACAGCCTGCTTCATCATGGAGCCAGCATGCACTGAACACGGCCTGCTTCTGTGTTCTCCTTTTGCCCCCAAAACAGAAGCAGAAAAGAAGAAGTTGATGTTCGGGGACAGTGAAAAAAATATATTATCAATTTTAGATGGAGTTGTTTGAATAATGTTGGTGCACCTTCCCTTTCTTCAATAGACCCTTCTCACGGGGGCCATTTTGTGTTGAAAAGGCAGCGTAAACACAGGTGCAAGCAAAACACTAATGAGGATTTCAAACTTCCCTGATTGGAATTTGGAAACCCTCATTAGTGTTTTGCTTGCACCTGTGTTTATTCTGCCTTTTCGACACAAAATGGCCCCCGTGAAAAGGGTCAATACAGCCTGTGCAATAAATCCTTTTCACAAAGCAGGGTAAACACAGGTGTAACCAATAACATTAATGATGGTCTCATTCTGTTTAGAGGCGTTCCAGTGTCCTCATTAATGTTATTGGTTACACCTGTGTTCACACTGCTTTGACAGTCAGAATAGCTGCTGTGAAAAGGGTCATAATTTAGTTTGCTTGACTATCTTCCATCATATCTTCCATCAGAGGTGTTTCAAGCTCATTGTCTTGTCAAACGTCAAGATACCTCCCCAGCTGAGAAATATGTGGACATAATGTTATCACTGTACTGACATGCTTTATGAGAATAGGCCATTATGCTTCATGATGAGGCACATTGATGTGTCTTTTGTGCACAAACTGAATCCTAACATGTGCAGTCAGTGGTGTTTAGGAATGCATACATTCCACAAGCTTTGTTCTTTCTTAATACATTTGATGGAATCTTTGTATTTAGGCATACTGAATCTGAATGACAACAGTTAGCTCTGTGAGTCTAAAAAATAAACTTGAAACCCAATTTACATCCCTGCTGGACAAACCAGCCAAGAAAGACCCAATCAATTAAAAATAGATACAGAGGCATTTGATGGGAGCAAAAAATTACAATGTAACAGTGTTAGTGCTGCTTGTTTATTTATTATTTGTTTGTTTATTTATAGATTTTTTAATGACAAAAAATAAACCAAAAAAACATTTATATTTGTGGGCCTTTAATAAGTAGTATTTTTCTATCATCTATGTCTATCATCCTATAATGTAAAGGGAGATGTTCTCTCTCTATCATCATTTTTCTATCATCCTATAATGTAAAGGGAGATGTTCTTCTCTCTCTCTCTCTCTCTCTCTCTCTCTCTCTCTCTCTCTCTCTCTCTCTCTCTCTCTCTCTCTCTCTCACACACACACATTGTCTTGTTTTTCTGCACTCTCCTACCATGACCTATCCACCTTATTTTTGGCGGCCATTTTGCCTTACGTTAACTATGGGTTCTATTTCCGGTGTAACCAATTTAGATAACCCCCCAGCCCCCGACAAAAAAATACGTCTATGAGGATTTTACCCTTTTACAGCAGAGCCATTCTGCTCTACAGCCGTGTCGTTCGGGTGCTGGGATAACGTAATGCATTGTGGGTAGTTGGCTACTAACTGTGGCTAATGTTAGCGGCTAGCTATGTTACATGGCAGTAAAACGCCATCAAATTGATTTAACTTTTAACCATTTCGAGCAACACACATTTCGAGTTTCCATACGGACCTCCAGCGTTGGTTAGTTGTTTATAACGTGACTATATTTATAACTTTTATAACGGACTCCAGCTTCCGGTTTATAATTCGGGTCTGCAGCCAGAGTATAACAAAGGAAATGGCAAGCGGCAACAATGAGTCACGTTAAACCGGACCTTGTACCCACGATTCTTTTTTACAGTGGGCATTCAAAAATAAGGTGGATAGCTCATGCCCTTTTGACAAAAAATGAAACTTTCCAATTTTCACTTTTCCACAGAAGACAGATTTGAGTTGTTCAAAGTGATAGCTTGACTGATGGCCATCTTGGGAAAGGAAATACCAGTATTTGTTGAGACTTTCTGCCCTTGAAAGTTAATTCACAAGAACACAGGAGGTATAGGACGAATCAGCGTGACACCCCGACAACAAAAAAGCACTTCCGGGTGCCACTGCAGCAGTTAACAAGTATGAAATACAGCTGAAAATGTGTGCCAAACAAACGTTAATATCTCAAAAACTATACATCACATTGCTTATATTTTGACATTCTGAGTGAGAGAGCAGAAGTAGCTAAAGGGTCCCATGTACATTAGGCTAGTGTTAAAGTTGTGTGAACTGTCAGTTTTTTTTTTTAATGTGTGAATTTAGTAAAAAGTAGAGCCTGCTAGAGTGACACACTCAAGGCTGATTCCATAGGGTCCCATTATAAAGGCTGAATAAAAGCATAAAACGTGAACTGATTTCTCAAACGGTACAAAAGATAAATTAAAGCTGAATTAAGATAGAGTCCTAAAAGTGGTGACTCATTTAAAGTTTAAATGGAGTATCTAGCCTTTCTTCACAATGAACTGCTGTTTAAAATGAACGGTGAGGGAGAACAGTAATGGATTTTCTATCTGACTTTGCCGACCTCTCTCTCCTTTCTTTCACTTTGCTGTACTATTCATCTGGTGCTCACAGCAACACACATTCTGCTTTTCTTGGAGAGGGACTAAGAATAAAAACGTACCCATAATAGTAAGGGTGAAAGTTTAATTTCTCAGTCATCATTAATCCATTAAACATTCACAGAATTTTAAATATGGCTTCAACTTCAGCACCTTCATGACCTAATAGCTGCCCCGAAATAACACTTGCCCTTAACTTAATTTACCTCCCCCACACACTTGGTCTGACCAATGACGTCACTAAAGAGGATGGTTGACTGATTCATTGATGATTGAATCCAGGTGATGTGAGTAAAATTGAATCCAGGTGATGTGAGTAAGATTGAATCCAGGTGATGTAAGAATGAAATGAAATGCCCAACTTGTAATTGTAGTACTGAACCAAAACTTGTCAGTGTTTCATTTTAACCAGATTGTGTTGATGATGGGATGTAAACTGTAATGCAAATATGATAGTGGGATCGGGATAGTATGTGAGTGCAAATTACAGATTGATGTTAGAATTTATGGATAAAACAAAGAACAAGCATGGTGAAAGTGGTATGTGAGTGGGATTTTATTTTTTAAATAAATGGGGTTTAAAGCTTTATGTAAATGATGGTGAAGATGATTGTTGAAATGGGGACAAATGGTGTGTTCTCACCCACTTTGTCACAGTCTCTTTTTGTCTTTTTGTCTTTTTGTCCCACTGATGATGCCATCAGTGATGTCATAAATCACTGATGATGTCATAAGTGCTGTCACTAGAGCAATTGTGCATTGTGACATCACTGATGATGTCATCAGTGTCATCATCAGCATTGTGGCAGGGCCAGCTCGGCGGGCGATAGCGAGCCCGTGCAGCGATCGAGCCTAGGAATCGAGCACGCGAGATGCCTAGTTTTGTAAATGCCCTTATGTTTTAGACAGTGGGGGCAAAGGTTGCTCCCAAAATATATCATGCATTTCACACACAAAAGAAAAGTGCACAGATCTATAGAGAGTCAAAGTGAAACGTTACTTCCTGCTTTCTCCCTGTACCAGCGCTGGGAGAAATATGAATGGCAGTGAACGGAGAATAACGTTACTTTTTTTTATCCCGTTTGAATTGTGCCACGGGGTGCCAACGTTAATTTTGTCAATTCAAAACATAACTTTGCATGTAAAGAAAGTCGCAGTTTGTCGTCAAACTGAAATGTAGGGGTTAGTTTCGTATAAAAACTACATAGCTTGTGGAAGCTCGTGGTATGTCGCCGGTCTTCAGTTTTGCTGGTAGAGAAAGTGACATCACTTAGACGACAGTGTATGTAGTCTTTCTGATTTATAACTTATAGTGCAACAGTTTGGCAACAAACTTGACATGCAAAGTTATGTTTTAAATTGACAAAATTAACGTTGGCACGCCGTGGCACAATTCAAACGGGATGAAAAAAAAGTAACGTTATTCTCCGTTCACCGCCATTCATATTGTAGCGATCCGGGGTTTTGACATGTAATGTGGTGATGCGGTGTTTAGATAGGAACTGATGTGTGGGGGTTGTTCCTGGGGGGAACGGTGTGTAAGTGGGCTTCCTGTCTCGTGGTGTTGTCAGTCTGTATATGGGAGAGAGCTGGCTGGTTGTGTGTGGAGCTAGCAGCGAAGCTACCGCTAGGAGCTATGAGAATGAGCAAGAATAAAAGCCTGTACCAACTAGAAGTCTCCTGGTTCCTGGACGAATACCTGATTCGTTACAATATTGTTCAGCACTTGGTACAGGGAGAAAAGCAGGAAGTGACCTTCACTTTGCCTCTCTATAGATTACATTTTCTAGATCAAATTTTCATGACTATTTCACAAATTGCCATGAGACCGTTTTGGGCATACTAACAATGAAGGCAACATGCTGTACACCACATACACCTCAGGATTCAGCTCAAGCTTGGATGGCAATTTAACAGCTCTGGGACCAAAAATGGAACATGCATGGCCTTGATATGGTGACATTTCAGTGTCATGGATGGACTCGGCTATTCCATCCATGACACATGACATCATGTGCCTGCTGAACTGGCCACCTTCCCTTAACTGATTGGAGTGTTTGTGAGCAACTGAACCTGATGAAATCATACTGGCCGTATACTTGCTCCCATCCCCAGTGAAATCAATCACTGGCTAGGTCACACAGCAGGGATGGAGACGTTTGACATGAACTTGATGAGACATTGATGGTGCAGAATAGAATGACAAAAAGTAAAACTGACAGAGAAAGGCCAGATAAATATTTTTCTGATTATTTTGAGATTTTATTTGAAAGTTGCATTTTTTTTATATATATATTTTTTATATATATATTTTTTATATGAAGTGCCAGGAACAGAAGGAGCATGGAATGAAAACACAGTACATAACCTTTGTGGATGAAAACAGAAAGGTTAGTTCCACCAACATAAAACAGGCAAAAGGCTTCAAAAGCAGTTTGGAGTCACTCAGCAGTGAAATAATCAATACGGGTAGGATTATTACTCCACCCATCGGTACCATCTCGTACAAGGGGAAATAAAGTGTGGGAATTTGGACCATACAGTCAATGTCATAGACTTGACTCATGAATCACTCTGAAGTAAATATGGTAGCTATGAAGTTCTTGAGAAAAAAATAGATGAATAAAAATCTGTTTGTCTTGAAGGGAAGGAGGGAAACCCAATAGAGAATTGGATTTACTGTAGTTGGACTTCAATAATGTTTCACTTCAGACCCGTTTTCCCTTCGCCAGACAACCAATTGCAGACCACAGACATGAGTAATTGGCCGAAAGTGTCAATGTTACGTCTCAACCACCTCTTTGTTTACACCCTCCTCTCCTAACAGCTCCTGGAGATGCATCGACCTTGTAGTCCTCCATTGGCAGTAATTGCATGAGGTGAGAGGACCACGGCTCTCCTGTGGCTCAGAGGTGAACGCAGTCCCTGCAGTTTGATTCGCTCTCCGCCTGAAAGGGAAGTTGACCTAGACAAGAGAAGAGGCTCGCTTTGCCTCACGGGAAGCAACAGGGAGGGCAGAGGGCAGCAGCACGATCTGCCCACATTGCATAGCAAATTGTCACTGTGGAAAACATCAGCAACAAAGAGATTTTTGGGGGACAGCAAGAAGAGCAACCTCTCCCAGGTTGGACAGCCATTGATAAAGGAGTGGAAAATGCCTAAAGCACTGCCCAGTTTCTGTAGATGTGGTACATCTGCCTCCTCTGAGGCACGATATCTCCAGTCAACAAGTCCATTTATTTGGAATGTTGGAATAGGCTTTCGTTCAGAATTACGCATTTCCCCCTATATATAACTAAGAATAATAATTGAATTGATAACAATGAAGAAGAAGAAGAAGAAGAAGAAGAAGAAGAAGAAGAAGAAGAAGAAGAAGAAATTGGATTAATAATATGTCTGCATAATTACCGTTGTGGCACCATGTTGTAATCTTTTTGGTTATGTCTCAGACTGTGCTTGGGACAAAATATGTGATTTACAAGGGGAATGGTGGTCTCAGCAGCTGTGCTTTCACACAGGTGCCTCTGTGGAGGCATTTCATTGTGACTTTCTTATATTAGATTTCATACTGCAGCCATTGTGTAGTTTATTTTTGCAGTCTTTCTCATATTAGATTTCAAACGACTTGTTAGTGGCTGCCATCAGAATCATCATACTGCCAACAATGTGCCAAGTCACAATTTGCTTATGAGTGGGTGTTAATTTGTGAAATGCACTATTGCCTGTGTTGAAGAAAGAAGAGCTATATAGTTTATCTCAGATTTGAATGATGGAGTTCTACAAGGGGTGCTTGTGTACGGAGAATTATTTTTTAATGTTTCCTAAACTTCTATTAAAGTCCATTTCAAAGCATATTTTACAACACGGGATAAAATGGCAAGTGCCAGAATTGTGAGTTATTATTGATGTAATACTGTACACTTTTGCAGTGATACTCGTATGTGGCACACTTAGAAATGTAAGCAGATCTGAGACATCCTGAAGGCTCTCCTGATCTCTCTAAATAGATCATCTCTTTCCCCTGCATATTTTGCTACAACAAATGACAGTACGGTAGGTTCTTTTAGGGAGTAAATTGCCCGTCCTCTGTAATAAAACAGTGATGTAAGCATATCCCCCATATCTCTGAATCACCAATCTTCTATGGTTTACTCCACACAAACAAGTACACACAACTGTACAGTGGAAGGACCTTCCCAGCTATTTCCCTCAGATCCGATGAACTGCCTGTGTAACCGAGTGAATCAGAATCCTTGTGAGTCCTGAGGTAGCGAGTTGTTGGTTAAACTCACTCCCCAGTATAAAGACCCTTTAGCAGCTCCGCCAATGGAGCTCCTCTCTTGGTGTTGCGGTTAGCGTGTGTGGAAGAGGGAGAGCGTGGAGAGCGTTGGTTCGAATCATGCCTCGTCGTGCCTCCACCCCTGGGTAAGCCCCAACATGGGTGCCGCGACCCGGATGCCCAGTGGATGTGGGGTGAGTGTAACCGAGTGAATCAGAGTCCTTGTGAGTCCCGAGTGGTAGCAAGTTGCCAAGAAAAACTCACTCTCTTGATGTTGCGGTTAGTGCATGCGTTTTGGAAGAGGGAGAGCGTGGGTTCGAATCCCACCTCCACCCCTGGGCAAGCCCCTAACATGGGTTACACTTGCACAGTAACAACACTCAACCATCTGATCATGAGGCCCCATCACTAAGCCATTCCTCTTCTGCTTTTCATTTAGTAATTAAAGTTAAGTTACCGTAAGTTAAATTAAATTCAGTTAAGTTAAGTTATCCTTTATTTATCCCAATGGGGAAATTCATCCTCTGCATATTTGACCCCTTTCATTTGACAACCGTTCACAGCTTCAAAATGCAGTTGAAACTCATGTTTAGCTGTCACAAACTGTGAGATCTAAGTTAATCATTATGGGAGCGAAAACATGTCACAATCTGGACTGATAATTTACATGTTTTTCTGTGATAAGATTATATGAGGCATATTTGTCATCACTTTAATCTTACAGCATTGAACAAGTGACAAACAAAGCATTGTTACACTTAAATGGAAACTACTTTTTTTTTGCCTTTCTGCTGAATCCTGATTATAAAATCTATACCAATAGTAATGCATTAATGGGTTTATTCTATCAGCTATGCACCGTAGTTTTATCAAGTGAGTGGCTACTCAGTTTGGTAAGGTGCGAATGAGAAATACTGTTTGAATCCTGGCTTATGCTATGCTTTCATACAGGATATTCCCTTTCCATAATACCTATCACACCTTAAAATATATCTATTATATACCTGGGAATCTCCTTTGAAAAGGAGACTTAATGGCTCTCACCAGCAAAGGAGGATTGTCTCATGGGAAAAGTTGAGTTTCTCAAAGTGATACAAGGTAACGCTGTCATTAGCATCTCCTTGGTATGAGTTGTGACCTGGGATACTGTGCTTCTGAACACAACACTTCCTGTGACATTCCACTGTTTGATTCTCTGCAGTAACCTTGGCAATCGCCTCAATCACAGGGAATTAATTCCAGTCACGCCCCTCCTCCTCCGCCTCCGCCTCCTCCTCCCTCCTTCCAGTTGTATCGGGCCCATGCATCGTACTACTGGCCCTGATGCACCCTGAATACCAGCCAAGCCCAACGATTTTCAGCTCCCCAGGCCCCTATTGGCGTCTGTCTGCCTCCACTCTCAAAATGGGCCAGTCTTTTGTCTGCACACAGTTTTTAGCTGCCAGATCAGGGCAGTTTCAACTCGTTACCAGGTGATCCATGTGACCAGAAAAGCATAAAAATGCAATAAACAGCAAAGGAAACAAGCTTTATCGACATAGGCTACAGCCATTATAAAAGACTCGCATTTTACTGCATACAGTATGCAACAGCAACTTATTGCTGCATGATTTTCACCTGCTACATGATTTCCGAAGACAAAAGCTGAAACATTTGTAACCAGTTACCTTTACATACAACAATATGACATGTTTCCCCAACCGATTTTTATTACATATATTTATTTATTCTATTTATTTCCGTAAAATATCATCTCAAAGAGTGATATGCAAAGTTATGAGAATGGAGAAAAAAAATACTTCTGACTGAGCACTTGCCCTGTAATGACTGGTGATTCAGCCATGCTTTAGTGCATTTATGGGTAAGTGTGCAATGTGCATATCAGGCAATGATATCAGGCCACAAGGTGCTTTTCTTGGGGACTTGGATGATGATCAGTGCAGAGGCTCAGCAGGCAAACAGCTGCTTAGTGTGCTGACTCCTGCCTGTCCACTAAGAGTTATTCAAAGGGCCATGTACTTGCGCCATCCAATATAAGATCTGCTGTGATGCCAGTCAGGTAGGACTCTCTCCACTGCCCCAACTTTATAATGGACAATTAATGAGCCAGCTCATGCAGGCTAGGCAAGGAATCTTTAAATACTGCGGTGCTTTCAAGAGCGCAGACAGAGCGAACATAAAAAAAGACATTTCTGCTTTTTATTGTTTGTTTGCAGTGAGTAAACATGAAACGGAAAAAGTACAAACATGTATGTAGAAATTAAGTATGTGTTGCCTTGTTGGATGATTATGAGATTTAAAAAATATATTTTTTTTTTGATACTTTGGATGTTCCTAAACTGGTCACATTTTGTCATTATGTCTTAAAAATATATTTCGGAATATTTATTTTCATTCCTCATTTATTTCTGAAATAACCTCACGTGAAAAGATACTTGATTGAAATGGTTGCAGTTCAAAAATATATGACAATTTAGCTACTAGCTTGTTTTCTATAGCTCCCTCACTCTATTAAATCTCAAGGATGTTCATGCGGTTGAAGCAAAGACTTGCCTCTATTGATAAAATAAAATAAAATAAAATAAAATAAAATAAAATAAAATAAAATAAAATAAAATAAAATAAAATAAAACAAGTAATTTCCTGTAGGTTTGCACCTCTAATTCCTCAAGGTCCCTTGTCATTCAGATCCAATACTGAAGCTTGAAGCAGGAGGTGGCAACGAGGTTCATTCACAATAGCGGCAGTGCAGCTAATGTTGACAGCAACGGCCGTGTCACCTTGGAAAGTTGCAGTATTCTCTCCACTGCTGTACCCATTAGTCAAGTGGCAATTAATAAACTATAATGAGAACAAAGTTGTGTGAGGTAGTCTCTGATGAGCTGAAATGTGAATGGTATAGAGCCTTGGCCTTGAGTAGAACATTAGAACATGGCCTTGTTTGGAGCCTTTTGTCTGGAGTGGCCACCTTGAGGCTGCAATGATGCATTATATGCGTCTTTGGGATTGGTTCAGGGTGTCTTTATTGATAGCTATAACCCATAATAATGCACTCATATTATTATCATAATTTGATTAGTCTTTTAGGAAGCTTAATATTCCCCAATCATAATTGACTATTGAATTAAAAGCTGTATTTTTGCAACATGTAGGTGTAGGATCTACATGAAAAGTTGATCTGAAGGCAAATAGCTGGAAAACAGCCAGGCACATTTAAATAGGACTGTTAATTTTGTTTAGGGGCATTAGCCTTTGGGGTTTTCTTTTTATATTCCATCGTAGTTGGCTTTTTTAAGTGTGCAACCCATGCATAATTTATGTGTATAGATTTTTGTCAGAGGGAAATGATGTATGTATGCTCATGTAAAGGAATGGTGGCTGGGAGGAGGCGGGGGTTGAGTCTACGGTGGGAGGTTGTCCTGGACCGTAGGCATCTGTCTGGGAGTGGCTGTAATTGGCTGCAGTGTGGCACTGTCTCATTAATATGCAGCCCAGGGGAAGGAGACAGCCAACTTCCTCCCTCTGTGTTTGATTGTTTGACTGTGTCTCCATTGATGCTAAACGTGATGCTCCCGGGGCACCCCTTGCCTGTTGCCTGCTTCGTTAAAACCAAGAAAATGAATATTAATGTCATATGGACTGGAAGCCGTAGTAACAGAGGGGGGTCGTCAGGCGCACGCCTGTTACCGGGGGTTTCTGGCCGTGCTTTATAGAGCCCATTCGTCAGGATCCAATTCTGCCGGAATGAGTGCTCAGTCCAAAAAGCAAAGTGATGTGGACACTTCATTTCTAACCTCCAGAGGGGATCGTAGCAAGAGATACGATTCTAAAAACAGCCATGGCAAATAAGAAATGGTTGACTGTGAATCACATGGGAAAAAAATACTCCAAAATGTTGTTCATGTTTTGTATAATTCTCAATGTGACTTTTTTTTTTTAGCAAGAGTTGATGTAATGCTACAATGATGAACACTGCCCCTTTGACCATTCAGATTATAGGATTTTTTATTTATTTTCTGCAGCGATGATACAAACCAACTTTTTGAGTTGTGAAATGACATCATGTTCGCAACTGATCACTACCTTGAACTGACAAACTAATCATGTAGAGGAACTTCATTATCACTGTCTTTTCTTTCAACATAATGAGAAAACTATACCGACTATGAACACAAGCCTATCTTTTCTACCCCTTTTTTTTGTTTTTGTTTTTTTTACATATAATTGTACTGTCTATTCTTTTTGCTATAAGGCACAGTCTGATGGACGGTGCATGCCCACCGCAGCGACACAAGTTGTTTAAAGTGGCCCATTCATTGTGCATTGGATG
This sequence comes from Poromitra crassiceps, assembly GCF_964638095.1. NCBI lineage: Eukaryota > Metazoa > Chordata > Actinopteri > Beryciformes > Melamphaidae > Poromitra > Poromitra crassiceps. The sequence goes on from NC_139634.1 coordinate 28,567,567, forward strand.
CATCTGTCATCACTTTTCAAAGCATGCTGGGATAAGTGGCAACATTACGACAGCGACAAGAGGAGGGGCCAAATTCAAAACTTCAAATGGAAGGACAGCAAAACAGCCAATCAAGCTGCAGCACCAAGACAGCCAATCAAGCTGCTGCAGCAAGACAGCCAATCACACTGCAGCACCAAGCAAACAGCTGGGCTGGGCGACTGTGACTTCAAACAACTTGCGTCGCTGCGGTGGGCATTCACCATAAGGAGGCAGCAACAAAGCCTTTCACTGGATGATGTACTTGTATGATGGTGCATACGTCAAATAAAACTTTATCTTTGAACATTTGAATGTTGAACATACCAATATCTCATGTCACAGTCATATATGCTTGTCACTGTTGTAATCATTATGAAAGTCTCTAAACTAATCTCTGTCATTCTTCCTGTTTCAAGCAAGTGATAGACTAAAATAGGCTACATAATCAATATTTCAACAGTGCATAGAGTGATGAAGTGTTTATGATAAAGAATCGATGAATGCAACCATCGAGAACGCGGATGATGCCATAAATTCCAGACATGGAAATAAAATGTGATTCCGATCACATGCAGGCAATGTTAGAAATGGAGGTAAAAAAAAACATAACGCTAGGCTTTTTGATGAAAATGTATGCAGAAGGGATTGACAGCGCATGGTGGAAAGGGGGAAATGAAGTAGAGCGCTGAATATGGTGTTGTTACATAATCAACCATAAACACCTCATTAGGGTTGAGTGAAGAGACTGCCCTGAACTGCTAATGTGTCAGTTCCACCACCAGACTCCTATCTGTTAGCCATGAGCTGATGAATTATTAATTATAGAATACATAGAATTCTCACTAGGGAGCCACTCTGGATCCATGGAGCAGACAACCGCAGAGGGATGTTCAAGGTCAAGTAAACCGGGGTTTCTTTGCCTACGATATAATGATAAAGAGACTGGAAAATACCTATAATTGGTTTAAAACACTGGAATGCCGACGCTCCTTATAGCCCCGCGGTCAGATTAGCTCTCTCTCTCTAACAGTCAAATTTGAGTGACATTAATACAACTTCAATTAACTGCCAGGGGTCTGTTTTCTGGCCCACCTTCCTAATCTAGTTTGATGGAAGCCGTTAGAGAATCAGTAGAGGCAATTTACACCTCTCACACCATGTGAAAGAATTGCCTATTTTTAGCATTTACCTGCGTTTGAAAACCCTGCATATGAGCGGTAATGTTGATGTACAAAGGTATTAGCAACTGAAACCATGGTGTGAGGCATGGTAAGAATGAGCGCGTGAAGTGCGTGATATTTCTAGTATTAACAGCCAAGTACTCTAACCAAGTGGTTCTCAACCTGGGGGTCGTGACCCCCTCGGGGGTCATGAAATTATTTTGTCAAAAAAGAAGAAGAAAAAAAAATCAATGATTAAATCTCCCATGCATTATATAAAAAGCTAAATTGTATATAAACTAACTGTATAAAAATGAATTCAGTGACTTAGTGAACGCAGTGTGTGAATGTGTGTGTGCAATGGGAAGTCGTTGATTGGATTGGGCAGCGGCGGGAGGGGTGGGGGGTTGTGAACCCCAGCATAAAGTTTTTTGGGGGGTCGCGGCTCAAAAAGGTTGAGAAGCACTGCTCTAACCTTACTGTATTCTCCAACGAAGAGAAAGGCAACTGATGTAGCATAAGCGACTCAGAGACCTGAGACCATGTTCAAATAAACTGTTAATTCATTCATTATTAATTACCCATGAGTAATGGCCATGCTTTCGTTGTTAATACTGAATTTTGTTTCGGTACGCTTCAGTATGTGCAGGGAGAAGGGAAGAGGGTCTTGCAGCTGTCAGTTTGTAAAGAAGCAAGGTTGATTTAATGCTCCCTCCCTTGCTTAATCATGTAAAACACGCAACCATGGTGGTGATTTGTTGGCTGCCAGTCGTCGTCACATCCAGTGTGAGCCAGTGAATGGATCAAGCCAGTTGGATGTTCCAGCTCCTCTTTCACTTTAAGACATTAATCCAGGTCTGTCTTTGTGCTTTTGCCTCAAAGAACCCCAATCTGTTTCACTTGGACAACTTACAGCCCCAAACACTGTGTTTGCTTTATTTATATATTTCTGCCATTATACGTGCTTACTCAATTTTGCCAGGTTCTCCTTATGGCTCCTTCTAGCCCTGTGGTCAGACGAGCTCTCTCCAACAGTCACATTTGTGCGACATTAATACAACTTCAAATTCATCAGGGGCCCATCTTCGATGTAAGCAGTTAAAGAATCAGCAGAGGTGATTTATACCTCTCACAGCAAAGTATTGAGTAAGACTGTATCAGATACTTGTTGTAGTAGTAAAAGTAATAACCTGTCAGTATCAGACAAAGTCAGGGCTGCGTGCCGACCCAGAATGTGCAGTTAGACTTTCTTAACCATCTCTGTCTTCTTAGTTCTTAGTAATTAATTTGCAGCTCTATAAACATTTTGCCACAATGGAGACCTCATGTCACCTTGGTTAATGGGCTCTGACCCCCAGATGTTTAAATTATTCAGTCACTTTAAAGGGAGAAGCCCAACAAGCTGCTTAATTGATACTACCCCCCCCCCCCCCCCCCCCTCCCCCTGCCCCCCACTCTCCCCCGCCCCCCTCTGAAAGGGTCTGCAGCTCTCCAGCAGTGCGTAGGCTGTTTGGGCCCATTGCCATTGTTCAAAGAGCAAATTGGAGGTTTTTAATGAGCGAGACCACCCTGTCTCTACAGCATTGTCTGCAGAACAACCATCCACAGCTGGACTTTAGGGTCTGAAAGACTTTGCATTTATGCCTCCCCATGTAAATTTGATGAGCTGCACTACTAGATCTTCTTTCTTCACAAACTTAGTTATTTCTCTTTTTTCAATTATCTTTCTTTGCTAATTTTACAAATCACCATTGTCAGCATCTGCGATGTATTATGCTGCATTTAGGTAATGTTGAATCCTTCCTACTACTAATTGGAGAGCTGTAAAGGTATGTATACTTGTCCGTATGTCTGTATGTCTGTCCGCAGTTGCATGGCACACCATTGCTCAGATCGTCTCCAAACTTTGCCGAAACACTTTTCTGGGGCCTGGCATGAATCAGCTGTTCATCTCGAGAACCGTTCATCCGACTGAGTTCAACCTTGTGGAGTGTGCTGCCAGCAACCAGATGGAGCGCGGTGCCAAACTTCGGACATACGCTTAGTCATAGCTACCTACTGGCAACACAAAACAATTGTTTATCTCAACTGCTCATCTGATCTTCTTCAAAATTGGCGGGTGCGCTGCTGGGGACCTGGCAGAGTGCCGTGCTGAATTTCGGCATGATTTAGGTCACAACCGAAACAAGTGCCCATGGCGCATCATCTCCAGAGGCTTCACCTTTGAAATGAGTGCACAAGGTACACTAATAATAAGTTCAATAACGTGTGTTTGAGTTTGTTTATGGTTCATTTTAAATTCCGAAATAAAATTTATTTTTGGTTAGTGTTATTTAAACACATGAATTCTTCCAAATTCCAAGACTTCATACCATTCTTTCACTTCTTCCAATATGATGTGAATGCAGCATTACTTTATCTTTCCAAGTGAAACTTTTAATGATTTGTATGACACATTTCAAATCTGTATTTCTCTGGGCTACACAGCACTCAAGTTCAGCAAGATTTGAATAGCTTTTATTTATCTTGTGTTTTCCAAAAGAAGCAGCTGCAATTTTGCTAGTATATAAAAGTTGTCCAATTGTCAAGTTAGCCCCCCTGTTGTGAGGGAAAAACCATTTCATCGATAAGTTATCAATTTTGTTTTCCTCAGACATCATGGTATTAATTCCACTCTCCATCTTCTTCCCCGGGGGTATGTTCAGAACATTTGATCTTGGAGGACTAGTGAGCGGGAACAGTGGAGCGCAACAATGAGTGAAATCCCATTTCGGAGCTCCATGGTGCGTAGGTAATAACATAATGGCGTAATTGCTACACTTTCTTGAAAAAAAATCTTTATTGGCCCAATTGCTGTCAAATACCATACTTCAAAAAACCGTGTACAGGGTACGTATTTTGTCGGGTGTTGTAATTCCCGTGATGACTTTCATCTGTTGTCTGCTTTTATCAGAATGAGAGTCAAGTTGATTTGCCATGTGCATTTTCATGGATCAGGAATTTAGTGTTTAGACCAGATGCTTCAATGGTGTGTAGACAATGCGATCTAATGTAAAAATAAATAAATAAATAAGTAAACCCAAAAGTATAATACAAATATAATAAAGTCAGTACACTTATTACATTTGATTTGATCAAGCAGGCTCGGAATTAGTCATAGCCCCTAATATAATGCACAGTTGCATCCTACTACTATAATTGGAGAGTTGTATGTATGCGTTTCCATAATGTTCGTATGTCCGTCCGGAGTTGCAAGGCACACCGTTGCTCTGATCGCCTCCAAACTTTGCCGAAACACTTTTCAGGGGTCTGGCATGAATCTGCTTTGGAAAAAACGGGCAGAGAGGGGGCGCACCCATAGGGGGCGCTACGGCAATGGTTTAGATTTTAAATGGCCATAACTGGCACACCATTGCTTCGATCACCGTCAAACTTGGGGAGTGTGCTTAGGGGGACCTGATGGAGTTCACTGCCACGCACATAGTCATATTTCCACCTACTGGCAACACAAAATGCAGTTTATCTCAAGAACCGTTCATCCGATCTACTTCATCCTTGGGGAGTGTGCTGCCAGGAACCCGACAGAGTGCGATGAGCAATTTCAGACATGTGTATGCATAGTGCTAATGACAACACAAATAGCAGTTTATCTTGGGAACCATTCATCCGAACAACTTCAAACTTGAGGAGTGCGCTGCCGGGAACCCGACGGAGTGCGATGCCCAATTTCGGACATGCGCATAGTCATAGCACCACCTACTGGCAACACAAGAAATGGTTTATCTCAAGAACCGTTGATCCGATCGACTGCAAACTTGGTGGGTGTGCTGCTGGGGACCCGACAGAGTGCCATGCCGAATTCCAACGTGAGCCTATTTACACCCGCAAAAAATGTGTGCCCATGGTGCATCGTCTCCAGAGTCTCCAAATTATAGTTGCGATAATAATTCAACTTAAATTGATGGATTGCATGTGTAACGGCGTTGTGTTGGTGGTATTTGCAGCAACCCATGTTAAGGGCTTGTCCAGGGGTGGGATACGAACCGCCGATTGGCACGGAATGTATACTTACTCTACGTATTTTGCTTACTTAGACATTCTACTTATTTTTGCTTCTATCGCATTTACTACTGTTATTCTATGCTATGTTGTGTTCTGCTTATTTTGCTTAATATCGCATTTACTACTGTTTATTTTATGCTATGTGTGTTCTGTGAGCGAGCTACTGTAACTTCATCATCTGCCAATCAATCATTAAAGTCTTTCTGATTCTGATTCTGATTCTGATCTTCGGCTTGGGAGTCCGACATGTTAACTGCAACACCAAGAGAGCTGGCTCCCTTCGCAGAGCTGATTAACATGCCTTTATACTGGGGAGTGAGTTTAACCAATCCACTCGCTACCACTCGGGACTCACGAGGAATCCGTGCTGATTCACCTCGGTTACACAGGTTGCTCTATGGGTTGAAAAACGTTTTACAACTCTTAGGTTTATCAAACCTTTTCAAAACCAGTTAGGAATACACAAAATTACTAGTGTAGCGGTAGATTCCCATGAGGGTCGCAGGTTCGCTCCCCCGCGTTACTGTACCTCCGGCTTGGTTGGGCCTCCATACAGGCACGATTGGCTGTATCTGTGGGTGGGAAGCTGGAATGAGGGTATGTGTCCTGGCCGCTGCACTAGCGCCTCCTCTGGTCAGTCGGGGTGCCTGTTCGGGGTGGAAGGGAACTGGTGGGAATAGTATGATCCTCCCACGTGCTACGTCCTGCCGGTGAAGCTCCCTGCTGTCGGGTGAAAAGAAGCGACGTGTGTGTCTACGGCTCTCCCCAGATCGGCAGAGGGGGTGGGGCAGCGACCGGGGCAGCAGGGGGAATTGGCCAAATACAATTGGGGAGAAAATGGGGGGAAATCAGAAAAAACAAGGCCAGGTCGAAACCTGGCATAGGGCCGGTGTGCTCAGTAAAGTGCAGAACTCTGCCAAGCTGTATTGAGTCATTTGTGTAGTGTGCCTGTGCTGTAGTGTAGCCTATGTGGGTTAATAATCCTGGGTTTAAGCTTCATTAACATGAAGTGCCAGATTTATGGTTAATCTAGTAATATATATTATTTTCACACATAAATGTAGGCTATTGAAATGTAGGCTTATTATGTGGTGTATTCCCAGCCTCCGCCCCCCCCCCATACGTGTAGGCTAGGTGTATTTTTTACAATGAATTCGTATATCATTAATAATTGGGATTATTGTAAATATTAGGATATGTGAGATCAGATGACTGCTTACCATGTAAAAGCTTTAATAACACTGGAATTGAGGGCCATAGACTATGGCCCAAAATTCAAATATAACACTATGGCCCATAGTGTTATTAAATATTGTACATGCTATGCAGTCATCTGATGTCCCCTCCCCTAAACGTTACATGTCATGACTTGCTCCTTCCTTGGCAGAGATCTGTGCTCGAGCACATTGCCTCGTGTTTCACTGTAAACGAGTAGGCTATTGTGACAAGCCAACTTTTTCAGTGAAACAAGTTTGCTTGTCACACAATACTCGTTTGACTTATTTGAGGGCATGTATGTTTGTCGTTCACGTTCGCTAACCTGTCGGTCTTTAAACTCTTTGAACAGGTCGGGGTGCCTGTCGGCAAGATGTTTAGCCAGGTTCGATGTGTTTGAGCCTTTCGCTTTGGTCGCGTTGAAGCACCTTTTACTTCAGGAGCAACTGCACGGCCGGGCGTCAAGTCAGCCAGAATGTACTAGTACGTCATCCGCTTTGTTGCTTTCAAAATAAAACGCTTATTGTAACCTTATTTATTTTGAGTAATGCATTACAGCCACAGTTTCACGCCATATAACATCACAACGAGTATTTTGATACAAGGTTTGCTGCTTCATTCATTGAAATACCTTTTCTCCTCCAACGTGCATCAATAAGCTATTTACTTTTGTTTAAGTAACATTATTTTGAAAGTTTTAACCGGAAGTTTTCCAGCTCTTCCCGAAAAAAGCTGCCTGGAGATATTCTCCCGAATGAGAAGCACGCTTCTTCATAGCGCACGCCCGATAAAACTCATTCAAAACGTTGCACTAGTTTACTGACTACACTGTCGTTTCCCATAACGTTAGTCACAAGAAATGTGGAGAAAGAATCACTTTTTGGGAGACAATCGCATCATGGTGATCACTATTCAGCAACAATGGACATGTATTGGAAATGAAATGCCTTCGCTTGTTTCACAACTTGTCTGCTCCAAAGCGCTACTCCAACCGGAGATACTGTCTAAAGGTAGGCTTTAGAATGATGTTAGCTTAGCGTCACCTAATATCATCACAGTCAGTCCCTCTCCTGACAAAAAAATGCTCCAGGTAGCGCTTTTTCCATGCAAAAATGCAAACGTTATGTGTGAACAGCCCCATACACAGCAGATTACCCCTGCTCAGACATTACCATAGTAATCACACAGCCCGCGCCCCCCGCGCGAGTGCTCGAGCACTCGTTCATAATAGACTATTTAAATTGCTTAAAATGCCCATCCCTAGAAGCCGCTGCCATTTTCGCTGTGTCTGTCCTCCTGTGTGTCGGGAGTCGGCACGCCCACACATGAAGCAGACAGAGTCAGAGAGAGCTTTTTTCACTTTTCACCAGTCACCATTGGTCCAAGGCAACGATGTTTTTATTAGCCAGAGGTGCATTACCGCCACCTACCGGACTGGAAAGACATTTACTCGGCCAGGATCCGTGCGCAAATGCAGCGACAGAGTCGAATGTAAGGGCCCTGCTGTGCATGCACACCGGCCCCAAAAACCACAAACTCCTTGGATATCACCTTAAAAAAAAGCTTTTTTTTCTGTCGAAAAGTTTACATTTTGACTTGACAACAGATTGTTACTTATGACATAGGACAGCTATCAGATACATTGTATCTGATAGCTGTCCTTCATACTAAATTTAAAACAATGGTGCACATTGGTGCAGTGCCCCTGTTGGATGAAGGATAAGCATGACTCAAGTCAAATCAATGGCACCGTAACGCCGGCGTTACGTTTCTGATTTTTTGCTGTTTATTTGTCATTTATGTGATCAATTAGGTAGTTAATTCTGAACAATGCTGTTCATGCTACATACCAAATTAACCGGCTGAATCTTGCGCATCGAACCATGTCTTCCTTTTTCAGATCAGATCAACACAGCAGAAGTTATAGCTGTCTTTGTACAAAGACAAAGACAACATTTCAGATTATTTGGCTTTTTCAAATGACTTTTTATAATGGCTTTTTGGAAATCCGCCTAGGTATCTCCCTACAAAAACCACTGCCAAATACTCATGTTTTGGTATTTTTTCATCTTCTTTGAGTTTGGATGTGGTAAGGCCTGTGGCTATGTCTCCATTGGGTTTCTAGCCATAAATACAACAACCACAGGTAACTGTTTACACTCTAAAAGTGTTTTTTATTCTAGGCGAGAATCAACCACTGTGTTTGAGCTGGTGTTACTCAGGGTCAGTAACACATAGAGTCATTCTGACATGTGGACCAGAAACTTCAAAGTCTTACCTTTCAGAAAAGGTCAGGCAGTTGTCTGTAACCCTAGCGGTTCAGCCACAGTAAGCATTTTAGTTTGGGTATGTCGTTTTCACCATTTTCTTCAGAAATAGGTGGCTTTAGAAGGGGTTACCACCTTAAAAAGTCTGTGACAATAGTGTGACATTGTTACAAGACAAAACACACTGATTAAAACTGTTCAGTCACTGTCAATACAATCTAGTCTTAAGTTCACATGCGTCTAGACACCAGCAAAGACATATTAAAAACCAGTTAAATATAGTGCATCAGTGCAAACTTGTTAAAACAGTTTCAAGTGAAGGTTCATTAAAAAAATCTACTTTGCTGAGTTGAAGGAAATTCATGGCCTCAAGATTCAAGATTCAAGATTCAAGATTTTTATTGTCACTCCATGGTACAAGTATCACGTGTGAAATTCTTGTGCTGTGGACTCCGTTTACAACATACAGTAGTGCAAATAGTACAAATATAACAAATATAACAGGGCATATGGGTGCAAAAACAACAAGAGACACAACAAGCATAAGGCAGTATAGTGATAAGACAAGTCAGAGACAGTGGCATATTCACTGCACATAGGTGCACGTGTCGGGTGCATACTTTAGACGTGCTTAAACATTTTAAATTCTGCGTATTTGACATACAGGTGCAAATAACATATTCCTTATTAAACATACAATTAAACTCGGCATTTTAAATTCGGCGTATTTGACATACAGGTGCAAATAGCATATTCCTTATTAAACATACAATTAAACGTTAGACATACGTAATGGTAGCAGCTACAGTACAGTACAGTGCGGCTACTACACTATTTGTGTATGTTAAGGAGTCTTGTGGCCTGCGGGAAGAAACTGTTCCTCAAGCGATTTGTGCGTGCTTTCGGAACCCTGTATCTTCTCCCTGAGGGTAGCAGGGAGAACAGGCTGTTGTGGGGATGGTTTGTGTCTTTGATGATCTTCAGGGACCTCCTGAGGCACCGCTGTTTATACAGCTCGGGGTATGTGCAATTCCTAAACCATTCTGCATTAACACTTCCCAGTCTCCTGCCAGTAGGGGGCACTGGTAGGGGGGGGGGCTGACACAGAGGCCAGACTTTCTCATTCTTAAAAAAACAATATGCACCTTGTTCTGAATTAAATCTGTCATGTATTGCAAGTGAATTATTCCTCTATCTATACTGTAGACTACTTCCATTTTTGCATTACCTTCTGAAATCGAAATTCAGTTTATAATCCAAATGCCTGAATATAAAACGTAGGGTCAATGGACACTCCAAAACTGAACCCCAAAAGCACCCAAAGAATAACTTGCCGCTGCCTGATGGTTTGTTTCACAGAACCATAGAACTCGATCTTGGAAACCTGTTAAAAAGGGCAAGCATTAAAAAATACTTGGCAGGTTATTGGATGAAGTCGTGCCTTTCTCCTATAGTTTGGATGGTAACTCAGCAGCAGCTTGTTTAGGCCACTCCGGTGAGCTGCAGCTGCCTGCCTAACTGCAGTGCTGTGTAGTGCTAAATAAAGACACTTGAAAGTTCAGGTCATGATAAGCTACAGTAAATAAACATTTATCATTGGAAAAATGATGGTCAATATATTGGGGAAAAAGTCACACAACTCCCACGATCCTCTTCTCAAATTCACAGAGGGGTTTGGGTTGCTAATATTAACTAAGAAGCCAAGTACTCTAACCTTCCTGAAGAGAAAGGCATCTGATACACAAGTGAATCAGAGACCTGAGATCATATTATTCAAATAATCTGTCAATTAGTTATTCATAAGTAATGGTCGTTGCTTTTGTTTTTACTGTAATACTACATTTTGTTTTGCTGTCAGTATGTGCAGAGAGAAGGGGGTCTTGTAGCAAGGTTGATTTAATGCTCCCTCCATTGCTTAATCATGTAAAACACGCAACCATGGTGGTGATTTGTTAGCTGCCAGTCGTCATCACATCCAGTGTGAGCCAGTGAATGGATCAAGCCAGTTGGATGTTCCAGCTCCTCTTTCACTTTAAGACATTATAATCCAGGTCTGTCTGTGCTTTTGCCTTGTTGTATTTTGACGGAAACCCAAACAACCCCAATCTGTTTCACTTGGACAACTTCTGCTTGCAGCCCCAAACACACAATGTTTTCTTTATTTATATATTTCTTCCATTATAAGTTCGTACTCAATTTTACAATGTTCACCTTACAGCAATTTCCACTGTCCCTGTCAAGTAGAATCCAGAAGTGCCTCCTTCCTGGCTGTTTGTAAGCATTTTAATTAGGTAATCACCACAAATGTGTGTTTGACTGTACAGAATGTGCACTCTTCTTTATATAATGAATGACCATCAGCTATAATTAATTATTATGACAGAGTAAACAATATAAAGACAAAATAAAATGCATACTCACAAACAAATAAAATGTAAGAAAACGTCGACTTAGGTTACATTTAGTCTACACAATGATAATATTCAAATTGACAGCTCTGTTTCCATTCTCACTCACATGTAACCCATGATAGTGGTCAAAGTACCAGGTAAAGGTAGACCAGGATGAAGGGTGGGCAAGTAAACAAAAATATGATCAATCATTAGACTTTGCATTATCCCAATGGGAAGAGCAACGGATCACAGACTCAGGATAATAAAAGATCATAAAGACTTTCATCTCTTGTTTAGATACAGAAATGTATGTGTATAAATGTTTTAACTTGCATATTTCTTTTTGCTCACACTCACATTGAATCAAATCAACAAAGACAAGATGTTGAATAAAGTGAAGACACACCTATAAATCTGTATTCTATATCGGCCCTATTCATGCCAAGACTGCATGTCTGAAATGTGCACTCAAACTTCATTATTGTCCACTTACTGTAAGTAAAGTGTGAAGAGTCAGGTTCAGATTTGGTGGATAATGGGCTCGATGGGAATCCATTTTTTACTGGAAAGTCGAGGCTCAGTAGACCATGCAGGACAGAAATTCCGTTGATAATAGTCAAAATTGAGATGTGAGAGAATATTCTCTCAAGCCAGTCTATCTATTACACACTCTTCGAATGCTCCATCAGTCTGTACTTCAGCCCATTAGAATTTGGCCAGAGGAAGTTGTCATCTTCCAAAGAAAAAACACTTCAGACCGAAAGGAAGTTTGATGGTATTCGATTTGTTTCGTGTTTCAGCATTGACTACCGGTATATTGACCAACGTAATTACAAGATACTAAGAGCATGATGTCAAGTTAATGAATGAAGTGGATTAGAGGATATTTTTGAACAAAAAACACAGGCATTACATCCACTGCGGCGTTGAATGTTTTCCAAGCTATACAGTACATGTTGTGGAGAAAAATGTTCCCTGAAGTTATGAGCAAACTGATCAGCTCTGGCTGCTGACTACAGTACAGTAGGCTATACGCTATTACTGCTATCAGCAAACTGATCAGCTCTGGCTGCTGACCTACAGTACAGTAGGCTATATGCTATTACTGTTATCAGCAAACTGGTCAGCTCTGGCTCCTGACCTACAGTACAGTAGGCTATATGCTATTACTGTTATCAGCAAACTGGTCAGCTCTGGCTGCTGACCTACAGTACATTAGGCTATATGCTATTACTGTTATCAGCAAACTGATCAGCCATGTCCAAAATTGGATCTTGGAAGCTGTAACGCTGTGTGATTATTTGTGGACCCAGATGCAGAGATAACAGAGGCAACAGAGGCAGGAGTGTGTTTTAAAGTCACTTTACTGGACTTACTATGCATCCACTACTGTTATCAGCAAACTGATCAGCTCTGGCTGCTGACCTACAGTACAGTAGGCTATGCTATTATCAGCAAACTGGTCAGCTCTGGCTGCTGACCTACAGTACAGTAGGCTATTACTGTTATCAGCAAACTGGTCAGCTCTGGCTGCTGACCTACAGTACAGTAGGCTATTACTGTTATCAGCAAACTGATCAGCTCTGGCTGCTGACCTACAGTACAGTAGGCTATTACTGTTATCAGCAAACTGGTCAGCTCTGGCTGCTGACCTACAGTACAGTAGGCTATTATTGTTATCAGCAAACTGGTCAGCTCTGGCTGCTGACCTACAGTACAGTAGGCTATTATTGTTATCAGCAAACTGGTCAGCTCTGGCTGCTGACCTACAGTACAGTAGGCTATTATTGTTATCAGCAAACTGGTCAGCTCTGGCTGCTGACCTACATACAGTACAGTAGGCTATTATTGTTATCAGCAAACTGGTCAGCTCTGGCTGCTGACCTACAGTACAGTAGGCTATACGCTAATACTGTTATCATCAAACTGATCAGCTCTGGCTGTTTAACTACAGTACAGTAGGCTATATGCTATTACTGAAATCCTTGCACTGGTTGCCATTATAAATGTCTGAAAGACAATCTGACATTGCAACTTTTATTGAGTGTGGGCCCTACAAGCTTTGTTGCTAATCATGCAACAAATCTGAGGACAAATTTGGTGCGTGAGTGCGTGCGTGCGTGCGTGCGTGCATGCGTGCGTGCGTGTGTGCGTGTTTGTGTGTGTGTGTGTGTGTGTGTGTGTGTGTGTGTGTGTGTGTGTGTGTGTAGGTGCGTGTGTTCATACCCATATATATTTTTATGTAATGGTATGTTTTTAAAGTTTTGCCCAAAACTATATGTAGCCTATTTGATTGATTATGGATGTTGGACAAGTGGGACTGGACAAGTTCAACTTTGCTGGTCAAATGAGAGTTGGTCCCCCTGTACAAATGAAATGTCACGGACAATACCTTGGCCCAAGCCCTTTCTCACCTGGCTCATCATTCCCAGGCAGTCATATTTGTAGTCAGACATAAAAGAGCAGCCCAAATAGGCTTTCTTTCTCTGAGGTGACCTATTTGCACCCCATTATTTGAACTGCTGAATGAGAATGTTTGGGTCTTTAAATTCCACTGGAGAAAGTTAAGGTCACAAAGTTAATTTCTCTGATACTTTTCTCCCTATCCTTTGCCTCCTGACTGCTTCCCCCTCTTTGCTGTGTCTGGCACGCAGCCTCAGTTCCTCCCAGTGTGGACATTCTCCCATGCACCAACTTTGACTGTCAAAACAACAGTCATTAGGCAAATTTGCTTTGGTGCAGGATTACGTTAATTATCATGGAATTATCACTTCATTAAAGCGGGCAGAGATAAATGATCTCTGATGAAATGAATGCAAAATGAGGAAATAATGATCCGGCAGCAAAAAAAAATGTAAGTGACTACCGGTACTCGTCGAAGGAAATCAAGTCATTGTGTTCCAGAGAGTCGTTCCCCGAGAGGCAGTGCAGCACAACGCGACATGACAGAGCAACAAGGGGTGAGGACCACCCATCCCCTCACCCAATACAGGCTGACAGAGCAACAAGGGGTGAGGACCACCCATCCCCTCACCCAATACAGGCTGACAGAGCAACAAGGGGTGAGGACCACCCATCCCCTCACCCAATACAGGCTGACAGAGCAACAAGGGGTGAGGACCACCCATCCCCTCACCCAATACAGGCCCATTTTCCCTCCAAAGCCTCAGCAGAGCTTGTACTTTCCCCCCGCAAATTGCAAATATCATTAATCATGCCAAATACCAATTATAATGAAGGCCTTCATCAGCCCAGAGAAGCTCTCTGTTTCCCTAACAAAGACTGCAGCACTGTAGCAAGACTACAATGTGACTTTGACCATTGATTTCCCTGTAATGATGATTAACCAACAGTATTTGTGTGATCATAAGACTGCGGCGCATCATCCGCCATGCTGAGAAGGTGGTCGGATGCGGCCTGCCATAGGACCTACACACTGCCAGGATGCTGCATCGGAAAATCATGGCCGGCTGACCCCTCCCACCCAGGTCATAAACCCTTTGAGGCTCTTCCCCTTGGCAGAAGACTGAGGTCTGGCAGAACCAGATTGTCACATGGGACAGCTTCCCAACTGCCATCCGCCCCTTCAATGGGACCCGAAAGCCCCCACAAATAAGGACTTTATCATTCCCCCCAGCACAGCCGGCTTAGTAACGTACCACCCCCCCCCCCACGGACATGATCCTTGCACCCCCATCATATGTCACTTTAAATGACTTTCTATTTTGCACTTTATAATTTGTGATTGTTTTTCTGTATTGCTTTGTCTTCTACTATTGATGTGAGGGCTGCGCTGCATACTTGCACTTAAAGTCAAATTCCTCATTTGTAATCTGATTACTTACTGTGGCTATTAAAGTGAATCTTGAATCATGAATAAGCTTTGCTCTGCAGACTTTAGTACAACCAAGGTAAAGTTATATTTCACACTGAGAAAAGCCACGGGCTGAAACGCATCTGTTTACTGCTGCTATGTGGATTAAACCCTTTTTTTCTTTCAAACTTGACCTGTGACTTCTGCCAGTTTCACTTGACTTTTCATGCTTTGTTGGGCCGGCACCCAAAGTACTTTTGTAGGGCTGAGTTGAGCACACCATTTCTTTGACTAAAGTTATTTTTCAACCATGTTTATTCCGTGACCTTGCTTGCAGAAACAGGGGAAATTGTGAACTCTGGCTGTACACTAATCTCCGATTCCATTTGAGTTTGATGTGAAAAGTAGGCTCACACATTAGCACTGATGATCTACCATTTCCACTTCTCCAAGCGTCTCGACAATTCGTTGATACTTATAAAACAGTGTGCTTGCTCCAGACCTTAACATGGATTTAATCATTAAGCCCACACTCCACATTGCAGCGGTTCTAATGGGAATGAATGAAACAACATGCTCACATGTTTACAGGGTACTACAATTTCTGTGATGTATTTGTTGCTTGATTTAATAAAAGTATAGCCTAATAATTAGTACAAAGTATTTAAATTATAATTTGTATAATGCATTATGTTACACAATTAGCCCTTTTGCGATAGTCTTGTAAGTACCAGAAGAGGGGGGGGGGGGGGGTCCATTAGATCTTAAGATATTTCTGGCCGTTGTTGTGTTATTGGCATGCACATATGGGTCTCTGCTTGATTTATAATGATTAAAATAATTATATTGCTATGGCAACCTAAGTAGCTTTTCATTGCTTTGGCAATCTCCAGTGATGTTCCCACTAAGGGACACACAATTGAAGGAGAACACCGTGGAGTAAATCTAGAACCATGCTGGTATCTCCTGTTAATGCATGCACCCTGCCACTGTTGTCACTACAACAACTCCATTTTTCATAAGCCCAGTTTACACCAGGGAAAGACTCTTTTTCTTGGCAGGTGCTCTCATCAAAATCAGATGTTTTTTTTTTAATTAATTTTCAGTAGGCTATAGGCAGATCTAGATTCCGTGCTCAATGTTCCACAACACCTTCAAAGCTGGCTTGCACTCAATTAGTGGCAGTCCCCCTCTGGATACAGCATCTGAACATAATCTTTCACAGTTTAAGGGGAGTACCACTCTGCATAGTTGCTATAATTTTCATTATCTATTTGTTGCTTGATTCAATAAAAGTAATAACATTGTATACACTGCTGTGTTACACCATTAGCCCTTCTCCCTTGGTCTTCTTAAGGGACCAGAAGAAAAGGGGTGGGGTGGGGGAGATCCATTAGAACTTTGAATAGGTTTACATTTTTTAATCCAAGAAACATGATTCTATCCGTGGTGTAAATTGTAAATTATGAAAACAAAATTGTTGTAGCCACAAAACACTGACTGAGTACAACTGATACGAAATACAAGGCGTAGGCATAATGGTTCTATCGGCTTACTCCGCAATATTCTCCTTCAATTGTATGCCCCTTATTGGAACACTCCATTTACTAGATGCTGCGCATCACTGGAGATTGCCAAGCAAAGGAATATTGGAGTCCTGCTTATGTTGCGATAGAAATATCATTATCTTAATGGTTAGAAATCAAGCAGAGATCTGCTACAGTAGGTCTATGCCCCTGTGCACTGTCAACAAACAAATGCTAGGAAAAACAAATGCAAATTCGCAATAGCTGAGACCACATTATGCAAATTTCCTAAATGCAGGAGGGCAGGGGCAGCTAGCCCACCTTACTCTGCCTCTGCCACCCTGCATTTTGAAATGTGCGACCCCCCCCCCACGCCCCTTTTAGCGACCTGCATTATGAAAAATTCAGTTCTCCGTGTTCCACAGCATCCTTCAAAGCATATCACTCTGCATAGATGCAACAGTTTTGTACTATCCATTTGTTGCCTTAGAGTAAATTCATACTATTTCAGTGGCATATGACAGTCGTGTTGTGTATGTGAACAACTCGATAGGTCCCAAAACTACAAATAAAAAAAATACTAATCTGTGATAATACATTGAGATCACATTGGCAGATTGGTGCTGCACAAACTGATGAAGCCAGAATCATTCTTAACAGAGCTGTGCATTTGCTGATACTAGCGGGCAAGAAAAACTGATTGCCTCCTGGTTACGAGATACAGGAGTGAATATATTGGCTTAATCGCTGCACACTGTTCCATAAAAATGCTACTTTGCTTTGGAAATTGAGGTGCAGGTTCATTAGTGGCAATCCTGTTGAACTGGAGAGTCAGCTCCCAAGTGAGGGGGGAGAGAGGGGGGAGAGAGGGGCAGAAAGAGAGAGAGAGAGAGGCCAAGAACACCTCCAGAGACGGGGACTTTGAGGGTCTTTGTCTGTATGATTCCAGGTTTCTCTCTGTGGAGCTCTCCCTCTCCTGCAATGTTGGTGGTATCACCCAGGCCTTCCCCATTGTCGAGGAGCTTGGGGAAAACCACACACCAGGCTACTTATTCTTCATGAGGCCACATTAAACAAAGACACTTATTCTCCAGGGTTTTCTGTGTCACTTCCAAAAGCATTGCATTATAGCTCAGCTGCATTGGCTATAGGAAAGTCAGAATGGGGGGGGGGATGCGTATAATATTTGAATCCACTCACTAACATTGAGGCTAACATATTCCTAAATTAAACCAGTAAGAATTATATTTGACCACAAAAACATTTGCAGCACAATAATGAAGATGCCAAATCAAAAGTTTTGTCCAGTGTTGCTAAAGCTTAAGCTATGTAAGGGTAATTGCTTTTGTTGTGTAAATTAGGTAAATCATGTATAGTAAATCTGTTTTACTGAGGAAGGACTAACAGAATGAAAGTAAATGCTTTATTGCAAACACTATTTCATGTTCTTCTTTTGTGTTGTGGAGAAATCTGTCTGGACCTATCTGTAAAGCTTGGGCTCAGAAGAAACCATGTCCAATTCCTTCCACCTGCTGCACTAGAAGCTGCTCACACCTGTAGTCGAAGCTCTTGGCAATCCATTCACTTTTGTTCAGACGTTTAATTAACATACAAAAGAACAAGTAGCACGCACTCAACATACCAATTTCAACCTGTGTGCTGTAAGTGTAATGTCTCATTCTTCTCAGATGAATAGCCAAATCTCTTTGAACTCTTTTTGACGTTGCGTCTCATTAAGAGAACTAGAAATCCGCGCTGGGTCCAAATCTGGCTCGAGCCGATTTCTTGTTGCGATGTCATCAGTGATGTCACTCGAGCAATTGTGATGTCATCAGCAATTGTGCGCCACGGAACGGAACTGCCGGCTTCACATGCATAATAAATGTTCCTGTAAATGTTATGCATAATGTGTTGACTATTTCTTTGATTTTAAATTAGTTTGATTGATTGCTGCATTTTTTTTTGCTGCGATCAGCATGGACAGCAGCTCTATAAATCACTCTGTTGGTTGGTAGGTTGGTTGGTCGGTCGGTCGGTCGGTTGGTCGGTCGGTCGGTCGGTCGGTTGGTTGTTTGGTTGGTTGGTTGGTTGGGTGGTTGGTTGGTCACAGGGACACTTGCTCATATCGTTTTGGAAGTAATTGGAAATAGACCTACTCTGTTATTTCGGGATGAGGACGTGTTGCAGCGATAGCAATATTTGATTTGGGATGTCGTTGCTGATTGGGCCACTCATTCAGCTTGGGATTGTGAGCCTCATTGAAACTGGTTGGCTTTATTAACTGGGTCGGCTGCTGCTTGGTTTCCTCAATGAACAACCAGTGTGATGAACGGGCTCTACAAGAACCAGTGCCTGTAGGGATACAAGGTAAGGCTTATGTTGTCAATCATGTTGAGTTGAGCAAAGCTTAGTAGTAGGTCTGGTCTACTGCAGATAGAAGTTAGAACGGGGTCATTGGGATGAGTAAGGACAAGAAAGAAAGAAAGAAAGAAAGAAAGAAAGAAAGAAAGAAAGAAAGAAAGAAAGAAAGAAAGAAAGAAAGAAAGAAAGAAAGAAAGAAAGAAAACTGTTGGTTCAATCATTACACAATGCTCTATTCGCTAAAACAACAAACAACAACACGGTTCTGTCACAACAGGATATCACAGAGAAATTAGGTAACATGCAGGACATTTTTTACTTGATTTTATTATTGCTACTGCAAACGTTTTTAATCTCTAGTGGTTAAATCGAGGTGATTCCTCTGCCATTTGAAAAGTATGTCTGTCAAGTACCCTATATGCCTTTTGTACAAATGTGTATTTTTCTTCTTTGAGCGATCAGCATAGGTCTGTAAGTGGGTATGAAGTGCTATAGTGCGTAGCTATAACCCCAGTGCAGCACTTGTCGATAACTTTTCAATGTATTATTGCATTTGAAACCTTACAGCATCTCTCCTGATGCATAAACAAGGTCACATAGCATTGGCTTTGTGTTGCAACTTGCTATATATGATTTCATGACATCTCATCGAGAGACCTTGTATATCTTCATATCCAGTCATCTTTGGAGTGCTGTGACCTACACCCTCATAGCTTGAATTAATGTTCAAACAGTCAGTTTACATTTACTCCAGAACTCCACATCTCCCACCTCCAAGTTATTCAGTCATGACAGCAGTAAAGTGCTTCTCTCCATTCTCAATGCGCGGGCTCGCCCACCCTGCAGCTCACCCACTGCGCGTCGAATACGCAGCTTGGCCCCTACGCTAAGATTGACCAGGAAGGATGACATCACTGATGACATCATCACTGATGACATCACATCATTAGGTAATTAGGCCAATCACATAATTAAAAAATCCGGCTCCGTCAGGTCACCCGCAGGGGTGCTCTTTACACTTCCTGCAAGTTTCAGCCCGATCGCGCGTGACACGGCATAGCTATGGCCGGACCAAATGCTGCTCTCTCTCACACACACACACATGCACACACACACACACACACACACACACACACACACACACACACACACACACACACACACACACACACACACACACACACACACACACACACACACACACACACATACACACACACACACACACACACTTCTCATTCTTATTTTAGGATTCAGAGCTTACAGAGTAGTGAGTGTCATGCCCCTGCCTTGCCAAAATAACCAGCTTACCTACAGTACCTCTGTGGCATTCTTCTTCACCTGCACGCAATGGAAGCATTGTTTCCCCCTGTCCCTCCACAAATTTGTTTTTGCCCAACTTTCCAGAGCAGGATAGATTGTGCTGAGAAATAACTCTACCAATCAACATGATCATTGGTCAGTAGCAAATTGGGCTAGAATTAAAAATAAATGTGGACTATCCCTTTAATATGTTGCGGTTAAGTTACAATGAGATTCATTCAGATAAGATAGAGATGTTGAAATGTTGGCGAAATGGCAGACAGTTTATCTTTTGCCCGATGAATCTTAAGACTATGTGTGAATTCGATGTCGTGAGTTCTGCTGCTCAGATAAGACAAAGGGTAACAAGGAGTTTTACAACAGCTCAAATCACTGGCGGGAAACAGTGGACATTCCTGCAAAGTTTGTGAAGATATTGCATATTTCAGTGAGCCATTCCCTTGCCTGGGAGCATACCTCCGTAACCATGACAACTGACATTTAAAGTGACATGCTCCTGTGCTTTTAGCTTTTCACAGCACATTTTGCTCTCACTTTAGACTGCAATCCATCTTTCTGAATTATTGTAGCAGTGGAACAATTGATCCGGTCTTTTTAGTCCCCAGTATATTCCTGTAAAAGGCTTCATTCACTCCACTGGGACATATTTGAGTTGGGCTGAAAACGGATTAAAAGAAAATGTTTTCCATGAAGTCCTTTATGTTGACGTTACTTTGAACAATTTGTGTTGCACTTCATTTTCACTCGAAAGGTAAGCCAGCATTTGCACCATGTGCCATCCAAAGTCCAGCAGAATTCTGGTCCTTTTTTGTTTCTACTTTTCCCCCGTTAGGTCAGAGAGGTCAGGGAACTTACCTGTGCCAGGCTAAAATAAATCATTGGCGGGCAGCGAGTTTAGGTCAAATAATCACCCCTCCAATAATGCATGTCCATGGAGAGAGCCGAGGAGATTCATTGCCCTGCTCCCGCTGACAATAATGGAGGCTTTCAAAGGCCACAGTCTTTAATTTCTAGTCCCTGCTATCAGCGCTTTCATCCTCCAGAGAGGCGGAGGTCAACAGCGCCTGTTCCTCAGCCCCAGAGCCAGCATCCTGGGCATTAAGGGCTGAGCGAGGTGACCGGGGTCAGGCCGTGATTGCTGCTGGAGATGGCAGGCCGAGGGGTCCCGGGGCTCATCGGACCCTTCTCAGACAATGGAGCCTCAGAGAGCAGCTCCCAGGTCAGTTTGATCAGGGCATCACTAATGGTTATGATATCATCTGTCTAGCATCACTTCCAATTAAAGAGGGGGATGTGGCTGCTGCTGGTCCGGCTGAGCCTGAGGGCAGTGCAGCGTCCAGTGAATGCAGACTATTGTTTGGGCCGCTCATTTCAGTGGCGATCAAAGTTCCATTGTGACCGCAACAAAGGGAAGTGATCACTGGCTAGGCCTATTAGATATGTAGTGGTGGCGGGGAGATGGAGAGGGTAATCGCTCTTCTCACTGATAGTAATGACCAGCCCACTTCTCACTTTGACAAAGACTAACCTCTTCAATACAATATAAAGCCATAACAAAAGGGTAGTCGAGGATGTTTTGGGTATCCTTTATTCAGGGAGGTATTTTTCACACACACACACACACACACACACACACACACACACACACACACACACACACACACACACACACACACACACACACACACACACACACACACACACACACACACACAAATCTCAAACTTTTTTTTTCTTGCTTCACACTATAGTCTCAGAGCTAATATCACATTCTCCGAGCGTGTCACCTTCAAATGACTGCATAGCATTTTCGGATGGTAAAGGCTGATCTAGTGGTGAATAGTGTGCGGTGCACTGCATACCAGTTTCCACCCAGGATGTCAGATCTCCATGCAGGCCGAGACTTTGCAGATGTGCTGCGAGGACACGCGCAGGGCACAGGGAAGCCGGCCATGGGTACATTTCCATTCCCCTCCTGCAGTGATGATAATCGTCCTGCTTAAAGGTGTGGATCTCTGGACTTGGCCATTTAACATGCCCTCCCTGGAACGTTCACACTTTTTCCGCTGCCTGACAGAGTGTTTAGTCCTAACACCACTAAGAGTAAACACCTGCCTTTGACCATGGAGAATGTGCTCTTGAGTTTTTCCCCTCTTCTCTATCTTTTCCCCACTCTTCAAAGAGTAAAACATGTTGTGAGATATGCAACTGAATGTTCCACTGCTAGGGATGGGAGGTCTATTCCAACTTATAGTTCAGTCAGTAAACGATCTTTCAATTAGAAATGTGTTGCCTTGAATAAAGACAACTCCATTAAGGGGTAACTAGAGACTCTAAAATGATTTAGGAAATCACACAGAGGGGAAAACAGCAGTGCCATTTTAAATGTACAAATTGGCAGGGAGAGTGAGAAAGAACAGTCGTCAGAATGAAGGCATATGTTTTTCCTCCCTTGTGACCCAGCTTGTCTACCTCTGACTCTGAAGTCTCTCCTGCTCAAACTCCAGCTGAAGAGAATGAGAGAAGAAAGGTGGGCCGTGCCAGCAGTCAGCCTCCCCTCTGCATGCCTGAAATGGAAGGAGTTTGGCAATAATTAGAGGAGGACCAGGGACAGAAAATCATTAGCTTGAGATATTTATGGGCCCAGTCACTGAAATGGACCACCTCAGATAACATATGGTGCCACCCCGATGGCCCACTGTTCTGTTGACCACACAGCTTGGACCTTCCAGCTGATAAATCTGAATGGTTTAGTGCCCATTGTCCTGGAGCTGCAAACAGACACTAAAGTCTTCACACATGAAGGCCATGGCAACAGAGTTTTCAGCCTACATTAGCTAACTGTATTATTTTTAGTACTGCTTTTTTATTGCAGCCTCCCTCCTGACGTTCAAAATCAGCAATAGGCAGCAGGGAAATTGAGCATTTTTGGTGTAGTACTCCAGTACTCCACTGTGTCAAGCGTTTTGTTGGTTGTCAGCTAATCCCGGGGTGAACCTCCACCAGAGGTTAGACTGAATAGGAATAGTTGGTCACAATGAGGCAGGAGCAGCTAGCCTGGGTAAACCCATCCCCCACGTGACCTGCTCTCAGACCTGTTCTCATGGGAACTGAGAGAGCAGGTCACGTGGTGGCTGGGTTTACCTAGGCTAGGAGCAGCTGCAAGGCCTTTTGAAAGAATGGGGTCGCTGCAGCCAGTGAGATCAGTGGGCCTGATTGAGGAGGGGGGCTCAGTGGGCCTGATTGAGGAGGGGGTTTCATTCAAAAGAACAGGCCACAAACTATTTTCTACTGAAGGAATCTAAAGCTGCAGGCCCTCCCTCTGCTCTTTTCAATGCATGTCTAGCTGTGTCAGAAATAAATCATTTTAATTGTTCTCTGATTCCCCCCCCCTCTCACCATTTTGCAAAATGATAATTGAAACATTAATAGGGTGTTAATAGGACGTGTGTCCCGGTAACCTTTGATATAAATCTCGCCATAATGGTAAGAATTCACCCTGACCAACGTGAATCAGAAGTCATTTAATATGCATAGACAAGCACCATTTGGGGGGATAATTACAAATACGGTCCCTGCATTTTAAATAAGGTTGGACTCATGGGAATCTGATTGATATGGAAGGCAACGTTTTTACACCAGGGGTTGAAAGAATTACTGCAATATTGTGTTGCTGACATGGTGGGAATTTTGTCGTTTTAGGACACAAGGCCACATGCCAGGGCACAAAGGCCACATCGTGAAGAGCGATTTTTTTAAATGTGTGTTAAAATGAGCCAATTACACATTATTTGTATAGGGCAGACTACATTAAACTGAGACCACTGATGCTTTTACTGTAAAGCAACTGACAGTAGCAGGCTGGTAACAGGGCACTGCCAAGGTGGCCTTATCTCAGGGCATCACGGCCAGTGGGAGGGGCAACGGAGGTCATGGCCTGGCCTCCATGGCCTGGCCTCCATGGCCTCTGTGTAATTCTCACCCTGGTTGCTGAGCCATCTTGTAATTTTAATGATAATGAGATGTCTCTTTAAAATGCATTTTAAAATGTATACTTTGACCTTAAATTGTAGGCCTTGCTCTAGCCTTAGGTTGGCGGGGGTTTGTTATGGAGACCCAGGGGGGCTAAACGCATGAGTTATTCATATGAGTGGGGCAGGGTTGCTATAGTGCTATTGCCCGTGAGGAGAGGACTTAGCTGGAAGAAACAAGATCCTCCTTATGGACTAATGGATATGTTAGCGCGTGCGTTTTCAGACCAACTTTCATGTTGGCTCCACCAGAGGGTACAGAGGGAATGGCAAATTAATTATAGAAATGAAGCCAGCCTCCCTTTCTTATCAGAGAGGGCAGCTGTGGCTTGCTCCTGCTATACTGGTTTTCCTCCAACTATTCCCATAGTACTGGAATGTCTCCCTGTTCTGCATCTCCTCCCTGCTTCCCTGCATCAATCCATGCAAACATACTCAACCTACTCATCTGCTCTGTATGGAGGAGGTGAAATGTGAAACCTTTATTGAGTGCAAATGACAAGGAAATTGCAGCAGATTGGCAAAGACCATCATATGTTGAAGAGTGAGGCTCTGCCTTGCCTTTCAACTGATTTCCCAGCTTTTAGAGTTCTACCCATCAAAGTCAACTAATAAATCAATATTTCAAGTGGGATATAGTGTCATAATGGCATCACGCTGTTGGCTGTGAAAGCACATTACCTACCAACCTAATGTAAGTGAGTCTCAATCACTGGGCTGCATGCTCTTGATCGATGTGGGTATTGTAGTGTTTTCAGAGACATTTGGGAACGTTAAATGCCTCAAAAATGGCATGTGACCCACTCTCGCAAATGAAAAGAGCGTTGCCATTAGAAATAGACACTTTGGCTGGAGCATTCCCAACGGTCTGCTTTGGAAATAATGGGAAAGAGCAACAGTGGACGCATGGAATATTAATGCAGACAGGGAACCAGCCTGTACTCAAACCGTTAATTTCCATTTTATCATGACAGACATGATAGCATCACTCCATGTGTTATGCTGCAGCTTTCCAGCAACGTTCCCTAACTAACAGATATTCACATCACATTATAGATTTTAATGAATTATGGCAAGACAAAAGAGATTTCAAAATGGAAAATTAGCTCATTAAAAATCGCAATAATGCACGCAGCACACACTCACTTTCATTTGGCGGCTTATTCATTATGAGATATTTGATGATAATTTCAAGGCAGATATTAAAGCAGATATCAAAACGGACTTGTGTTGAGTGAAGACACGGAAACAAAGTGGAGAACATTTAATAGTTTAATTATAAGCTGCTGTATACATTCAGTGATTATTCCGATTTTCATGTTGCCAGAAGCCATGGGTGAGACCAGCAAAAACATTCAGCTACAAGATCTAGTTTGTTGTATGCAATTTGTCCGTTTTCAGTCACATTTTTCCACACATTGTACACAGTTTACTGCAAAGCAACATAAAACCACATTGCTGATGTGCAATACGGTTCTTCCAGGACCTTAGTTCGTTCAAACGTATGATTCCACCCAGTCTGTTGCAATGTTGCATGGTGCCTGTAGGGGGAAGAGCCCCGGTTGTGCCACTCTGGTCTCAACCTTATCCTTGAGATTAACTGAAAGCAGATGGCACAGGGTGACAGTAGTGCTGAGCAAAGCTAGTGCGCACGTCTGCATACTGTCAGTTGAAATTGGAAAAACACTAGTCTTGTTAAACGTGATTGGGCCCAATAGGGAACCTGACTCATTGGACAGATAGAATAGGTGGAACCCTGTCACCAGCTTTAAGAACAACGGTTACCCTCTTTCTCTTTCTTAGATACTAAGATTAAGCAACATCCTGCAATCGTTAAGGTTTTGCTTGCATCTTTTTTGGTTTCTTTTGCTATCTCACTCTAAGCTCATTGAACTGACACACTAATGTTGGTGCTGAAATCGCTTCTTTTTTTCTTTTGTCTTTTTTTTTGTTGTTTTTTACATTTTCTATTAGCCCACAGAAACTTGATGGCACAAGAACTGACCAATAAGAAACTCTTTACAACAAGGTAGACTGCAAGTCAACAGTTGCCAGGGGTCACACAGTAAACAAAAAAATAATCCAAGTTAATTTTGAAAAAACTAAAATAAAATAAAATCAGGTTCAATAAAAAAAAGAGCAAAAAACAAATAAACAAAAGCAAGTTAATTTCAAGTATAACTTACTGATAAAATAACTACACAGCATTAAATATTCTCATTATACATTTTTAAATTATTTATAAAATATATTTTGGCATATATGTTTTTTTATTTTTGTGTTTGTGTAACAAACGCTACTGTAGCTTCAGTTGAACACCAATGTTTATTTGTTTTTTTGTCTTTGTTGTTTTTTTATACTGTCGAAACAAAACATTAAAGGGATTGTCACATAACAACAGGTTATTAAAAATGATAATAGTAAACCCTATACAGAGTTCCACATAGCAAGACATGAGTGACGATCCCTTCTAGCCTAGCCCCATAGTCAAAAGTCAGAAAAAAGTACAAGACCAGAGCACAAAGTTCTAATTTGTC
Organism: Poromitra crassiceps; assembly: GCF_964638095.1. Taxonomy (NCBI): domain Eukaryota; kingdom Metazoa; phylum Chordata; class Actinopteri; order Beryciformes; family Melamphaidae; genus Poromitra; species Poromitra crassiceps. The sequence goes on from NC_139634.1 coordinate 28,594,277, forward strand.
CTCCACTGGCTACAATCAAGGTTGGGCACAGGAGATTTCAAAATCAAGTCTTTTTTTTCTTCTTCTTCTTCTTCTTTTTTCATACAGCTCAATTGGAACACACAAGGATCTGTCTGTCCCACTTCCAGTGTTCAGATAGCGAGAGTCCGTTTAGCTCAATCCGTGATAAAACATAAATACTGTAGAGACCTCACAGTCTGATGACACTAGGATGTCCTTGGGGATATGCAGAGAAGGTTTCTCTTATTAGACAGAGAGAGAGGGGGTGGGGAGGGGGGGATGAGACTGGATTGTGTCAAAGGCCTCCTTTCTTTCTCCTGTGTGCACTGGAAATTGTCGAAGGAGCAAATTGAGGATATTGTGGAGATGAATCCTGCGTATGTCTGTTGCCGTTTATTACACTGACGGAGCTCACTATACAAAGGAACAAAGAGTGATTTTGGCAGCTGGAACAAACTGCAAAAACCAAAGAAGGCAAATATCAGTTTGTGATACAAAAGGAGTTCAAAAGGCATAACTGTACTTCCGAATTGGCACCTTTGGTGTCCAAACAAGTTGCGTCCTGCTTTTGGCGCACGGGGCTGGAGAGCCCCGCTGGCCACGTCCGTGCAGTCCACAGTAACCTGCCTGTCCACGCGTTGCAGAGTGATCGAAAGAAAACGGAACGAAAAGCAAACGAGGAAAAAGTACCGCGACTACAACAAAGCCACATCCACTACAGTACCTTGTCTGGAGCACGTACACAACTAGCTGCAGCATACTCCAGTTCCTTCTCCTCAGCTCGATCCGTTTCCTGGATATCGTATACTGCAAATGGGTGTCTCTCTACTTCCACGGCCTGACTTTCTCCTGCGTACACACAGCTATTGCGGGATATATATATATGTGAGTTTACACTGTATGTGTGTGTGTGTGCGTGTGGGGGGGTGTGTGTGTGTCGTAGAAAAGCACGCTAGAGCACAATGTCCTTCAGGCGCTTGCTGCTGGGGGATTCCTTGTCTTGGCCGTCGTGGAGGAGCGTGTTGATCTCCCTGACGGCGGGCTCACTGTCCTTCCCCTCGGGTTGCCTCAGCAGGCTGTGGTTAGCGATGCGCTCGGCGTCGCGGCATTTCAACGTGTTGTAGGCAGACGTGGGCTTAGCCAGCGGGCTCTTCAGGTGCACGGGGGAGGTGATGGGGCTGGCCGCCTCGCGCCCGTTGCCGGCTTCGCGGACAGCGCCGCCGTTGGCCTTGGGGCTGCACACCTGCGACTCCTGAGTCCGCTTCCCCTTAAACTCGCCCCGCTCCACGTCCTCAGGGCCATCCTTGCCAAAGGTGGCAAAAGTCCTTTTGGCGGTGCCGTCCTCATAGTGGGGCACGTCCACCGTGGTGGCCTCGATGGACAAGGCGATGACGTTGCGACCGTGCTCGGGCGACTTGGCGCGCGCCGGGATGGGGACAGGGCGAGGCATCCAGCAGCGGTCGGAGTGGCCTAGGATACGACACTCATCCTGGCAGTGGAAGCCTTCACTGGGGTCTGCAAAACACATGGGGGAGAGAGAGAGAAAGAGAAGATGAGATTGTTAGATTTGTTTGTTAAACCAGCCTATATTGCACTTTTATAATCATTTGCATTGCTTTCACGCATTTCATCATGGCATTTTTTCCAGCCCTTTCATTTCATTTTCATTTAATTCACGTCAAAGCCGTCAGAGCAACAGCAGCAGCAGCAACAACAACTACTACAAAAACAATGCTGCAAAGTTTCTATCAATTTGAAAACGCCCAAGTTTAAATTGTTATGGAAGATTTGCTTTCACTTTTATGTATGGCATTCTTGCCTCTACACACGACTGCTGCAGTTCTGCTGTCTTATAACACTACTCGCTGACAACAAGAGCTGGATGTTTGAGGCACGTTTAATATACCAATTAAATGATGTATTGTTAAATCAAAAGTCCATTTGCAGCTCATGCATAATTGGGTTTTCTGTAGCAACATTTGATGAAAGGCAGGTTTAAACAGTGCAATCAGATATCTCAGTGAGAGAGACACCAGACGAGTTGCGGTATTGTTGCCTGGTTCATCTCTCTCTCTGTCTCTGTCATCTGGCGCCGAGTTATAAATATGTAATGATGTTTAACGCCGGAGTGAAAAAAAGATTTGTCTGAGTCTGTACAACGGCACTCTTTTCAGGCTTTGTTGTGTTGGAAGGGAAGGGCTTTCAAGGCAATTTTCACATCATTAGAACAACAAAAAAAGAGCCAGGCGCTCTTACTCAAACTGAAGAGCTGTCATCTCTTTCTCCTCCTTCTTATCCAAAAGAAAACGCTCCTTAATGCACACATAATATACACTTTTAGTTGTCCAAAGGCCGTTAGTTGGTGCTCGAAGTCTTTCGAATCCATACATATTTCATTATTAGCCATCTGCTCTGATAACCTAACAGGCATGTCCAAGATGCCCTTATGTTAACAAACGACCTCAAAGAGAGGCGCTCTGCATACGCACTCACAAAGTGGAATACCACATAAAGAAAAATGCAAGGGAGGGGGCTCCATGCCTTGAAATGAAAATAGTTAACATGCTGACAAGCAATCTTCTGTAGCTCAGAAATAAAATTTGTATCGTCAATAGCCTTATTGAAAATATGTGGAGCGCACCGCTTCAACATGATTCAGCTCCAGTAAACATCATCTCTTTTCTTGGCTGTATAGCCTTCTCTCCACTGGGCCCAACAGAAGCCGACACACAGATGTGCAATGACACATTCCTACGCTCTCCAACTGCTCGCCTCTCTCCATCCTGCCTTCCAGTGGCCCAAGGTGACAAGAAGGCATTGTGAGAAGGATTGCCATCGACCCAAGTGCATACGCTTACATCTGGCAATCGCGGCTTGACAGATCACCTAATTAAAATCACTAATTATCTGTTTTTCTCCCCTCTTTCCTGCACTCGGAGGGCACCTCTGCTTAGGGTCTGGGGATCGATATTTAAAGATTGGAGGCAGGCTTGGAGTCTTGGACAGACACCAAAGCTATCTCTCATAAAGCATAATCGGATTGACAGATGATTTGGTGACTAAATGACTGACTGAATGAGTAAAGGGTGCCATGGGGTATTTGAACCCACAGAACACATGCTGTACAAAGCCAGCCTCGACTTGGAGCCTTGCCGACGGCAGCTAGACCTACACACTCCAACGTCAGCTTGACGAGGCGGTCACAGGCGAGTCCCCAGCAAAATGAGTAAATCAATTGTGTGATTTCACTAGGATTTCAATGACTAGAAGTTAGCCTAAGGAGAGAACGTAGTGCATATATACTTGGTAATAGCTTTCTCTCTCCCCTGTTATCTGCCCATCTACATTATATTATGCTTGCGCTGTTCACGTCAGCTGCGTCGAGTCGCATTTTCGGGGGGGTGCACGCCAGCTGCGCCGGCAGGCTCGCCAGCCGCGGCTCGGCCCGCGGCGCATTTGGCGAGGGCTTCGTAGCATGTTTTGCATTGAAGGTAACCTCGGTCATAGGTTACCTTAGGTATACTGTAGGTATAGCTATACCTGTAGGTATAGCTACCTGTAGCTATACCTGTAGGTATAGCTACAGCTAGAAAGACAGGAATACTGAGGCCAAGCAGGCAGGGACCAAGAACAACCAGTGTCCATCACGAATGCTTCATGGCGAGACGGTGGTAGCAGAGAATTAGCATACAGTACTTTGAGCACACACACACACACACACACACAGGCAGGCACGCACACACACACACACACACACACACACACACACACACACACACACACACACACACACACACACACACACACACACACACACATGGGATTCTCTCCTCCAAATGCAGATTCAGACACCCTCCTACCCACAGGGGGAAATTATGCAATTAAAATAGAATAACAAATAACGTCCTGGATCGACTGCAGCAGCCTAAGTAGCACAAATTTAGTCTGCAATTATAAGAGCCAGGTGAACACACACATGTCCACATCTTAGAAAGACTTCTCATTATCTTTACTCAGTATCACAATAATAACTCGCTGAGAATGATAACATCCACTGTGCAGCAGAAATTAGGTCTTTTGCATAGGCATTTTCTACAGAGCTAGAATCGTTTCAGAAAAGGTGAAACAGAAGAACGCGCAAACGGAATATATGTTTCGCAAGTTGCACGTGTACAGTATGTGTATGTAAATGTGTGTGAATGCTGATTGACACGAGGAACTGCACTGGCATCAGCCAAGCAGACGAGAGAGCGGTATAAAATGCAATATACAGGGATCCAATCATAATGTAATAAATGTAATCACAACTGAAAATCTGCACTAGGTACTGGCTACCAAATGCATGTCGCCATGTTCCTTTCTTAATCCTGCCTGCATCCTCATGAACAGTAGGCTATCTTCAACTTACCTGTTTATACAAATACTATCTGATATGGTGCTGCCAATAGAGTTGATGGAGGCAGTCAATGTTTCAGTCAAATAGCATCTACTCGCAGTACATTTGGAGAGATTATGTTGTACCTCTTAGAGGCCATTATAAATGGTGTGTGTAAACACCACGATACACGTTTAGAAATTGCTATATAAATTGCATATATGCTTCCAATCTAGATTTTAACTCCATGCCTAGTTTTCTGAAATCCCCACTAAAAAGCTCATGTTTGACAAAGCAGATCTCCCTCTATAAAGATTCCAGATTTGCCAGCAGCTTCTGGATGAATGCGACTTCCTGGAGATGTGCTTCTTTCTACAGCCCAGAGCGTTTCTCTAAAGAAGTGAAAAGCCTGGAGGCACAAAGAAACATACAGTCGGTAGACAAGTCGTATGCTCCCTACATGCATATGCAGTGAATACCCGTTCCCCCCATCTCCTTTAGGGGTCTATGGGGGAGCAACTGGGTTGTAAATGACATTGTTATGAAAGCTAAGTGCCGTCACCACTCACACATCCTGCCTCTGCCTAGAGCTCCACAAAAAGCAGATGTCTCTCTCCCTCAAAGATCCCACAAAAGATGGAAGACAACATTTAAATCGGTGTGATAGGGCCATTGGCCTCTGACAAAACACAATCTCTTCCCATTCCGACGAAAGGCAACATTTGAATGCTAAGAGATTAATTAAATGGCTTTCACATCGGCGCTGAGATTTGGAGGCGACATGCAAAGCGTAGAACACAGAGAAGATACCGCCTGCTGCGAATGTCTATTCAAAGGCGTCAGGAAAAGAAGCTTGCCAATCAGTTCCACCGACAGACTGAAAGTACGGGACGGAGCAGGATGTCAGTGGCAACATTTCCTATCTAGGATTTTTAATAGCTATTAATTACTGAGGGAGCTCCGCTCCGTCGGGAGGCAGCTAGGCTGCCCGTGTTTTTCACTGTTCCAAATTTGAAATAGGAATAAAAAGCAATGGCGAGGGAGGCAAAACGAAAATCGCTTTCAAGTACTGCAGCAATGCTGACAAATAGCGAAGGCTGTGCTTTTATTCTGAATTAAGGTCCAAAGACTAGCATAGGCATTGGGGAGCACTTTAAATGTGTGTATGTACTGATGCACATTGGAGAATAATAAATATTGCCACTTCAAAGCAATGGCCATGTTTTGCTGTTTGTAGTTACCTGGAATAACATCACTTTGCATCGTGTTCTCTGCTATTTCAGTCTGCCAGCAGCCCACTCAACTCAACTTCACTCCCTCAATCTGTGGAAGGGCTCTGAACTTCCCGTCACAGCAGACAGGTCCTCAGCATGAGGCTCCCACAACCTGACAAGCTCATTGCTCAATTCTACCCTGGTGCAGCACCTATAATCATCCCTCCAAGTCATAGCCTCCACCTGGAGGTGCACCACCTATATAACGACCCCTCCATGTCATAGCCTACACCTGGACGTGCTGTTTGTTTGTGAGGGGAAGACCAAGCGTATAATCCCCTGCCACAAGAAGGGAAGGGCCGTGTTCACTGGAAGAGGCAACTCCCCGAAAAACTCTCTGAGCTTGGGCCAGATACGACGCGTCCTGGTTGGCAGCCACAGAAGCCTGGCTTGGAAGACAGAAGGTGCTTTCCCTCCAACAGTGCACAAAGCCTGCAGGTTGAAAACAATGATGTCATCCTATACCATATAAAGAGGCCCAAGAAACAGGGCAAGATGAGAGGGCCAGACGCAGGGGCGAGGTGATGTGAACCCAGATTCAGGTGACACACTCTGATTTTCTATTGGATGGTTTAATTGTAGCCGTAGGGCTATGGGGACTTGTATGACACAATTCAGTCAGTTTGGGTTTACAGCAAGATGAGCCCTAGAAAGAATTTGGAACAGCAGTCTGGCGTGATACGTCATTTTATAACGAATGTCTGCCACTCTTGACCTCAACTGCTTTTTGGGAAATGTCTTTATAGCCTACTGACCTTTTTTTGTCACAGCAGTGACAATAAACGTCCTCATTTTGACTCTCATGAAAAGAAACACTTCTAAACAGAAAGCCAGACAGTTGCATGTAAAGTTATTATAAGAATCAGAATCAGCTTTATTGGCCAAGTTGGTAGAGACATACAAGGAATTTGACTCCGGTATACGTTGCTCTCAATGTACTTACAGGAAGAGGAAAAGGTATGCAAGCTAAAACGAACAAACAAGGACAGCGATTAACTGCTGTTTACATTATAAAGAATACATGTGCTGTAGAGTGACCGCTATAAATATGTATATAAGAAGGAATAAAATATAAAATAAAAACGAGACAGTAATTGCGCAGTTATTGAGTTATTGAATCACAGCTTTGGGACAGTTGTTACACAGTTATTGCACCAGTTAACACGTTTCACCTTAGACTAGTGTGTGTGTGTGTGTGTGTGTGTGTGTGTGTGTGTGTGTGTGTGTGTGTGTGTGTGTGTGTGTGTGTGTGTGTGTGGGTGTGTGTGTGTGTGTGTGTGTCTGTACACGGGGGGATTATGTGCATGAGGTAGATGCAACAGGCAAAGTGATTTCACAAAAATGATTTGAAAAACGTCTTTATAGCCTACTGACTTTTTTGTCACAGCAGTGACAATAAGCGTCCTCACTTTGACTCTCATGAAAAGAAGCACTTGTAAACAGAAAGCCAGACAGTGTCATGTAAAGTTATCACGCAATAGCTTAGCAAGGAAGGAAATCATAGCAAGACATTTGAAACCTGGAAAGCCTTTCCTCGTGGCCACATTTCCCCGTTGCTTTGCCTTGCTGCTGCCCCCCCTCCTCTTCCCTGGCTGTCTTCAGTATGACACCCTGCATCCACATCCTAAGACAGTGCCATCAAATCTGGCCCGTGTGAAGACACAATTAATGGGCTCTGCTGGTGAGTGAGAGAGCAAACAGCAACCGTGACATTTGCCTCTCTCTCCTCCCAGCAGCATGAGCGGTGCTGGGGAGTGGCACAGAATGAGAGGGAAATGAATGAGGCTGCAGTCGGTCCTGCCGACGGCACCTCGAGGGCAGACCGCTAGCCAAGCCTCCCCGTCACGTCTGCGTGATGATGTGCACTAGATCCCTATTTGCCACGACAGAGCTCTCCGCTGGCTGCTCGCAACACGGCGGCGTACCGTGTTTGACAGCGGAATGACTGTTTTCTAATTGGTCTCCGCATTAATTTTCCATCCTAGCAGCCACATGGCAAAGATTGATTAAATCTAAATTATCACCGCTGACTCTTGATGGAAGCCGTGACGCAGAAGCTGATGGGAAATCACAGGGGACGATGGAATCGGGGGAACAGAGGCGCCTGCGGACTCTACTGTTTGTGTAGCGGTTGGTACCGGGGTCGGGGGGGGGGGGGGGGGGGGGGGGCAGCCCTAACTGGCTCGGCTGCACGGCCCGACCCAAACACTGGGGATGGAGCTTTAACGTCTCGTCTGGCCTAACTACGGCGTAGGACAGTTCTATGGCCAGCTGAGGCTGAGTCTCGGCCAAGCAGCCTCCTCCACGACTCACCAGGGAGAGAGTCCAAGCGCTGCTGTCATCCCAGCCAGCCAATTCAGTCTGTGGGCCATAAATCAGCCCGGAGGCCTGGCTCCTGCGGGAGCGGCAAGATGGAGTGTGATGGTCTTGTTTTTACAAACAGTGGAGGGGCACCCTTACTGCGCCACGCACGCCATCACTCTCTGCACAGCGCCGAGTCCTCTCCCTCTCCCCACAGCATCTGGTTCACTCGCATCACGTAACCCCTCCCCCCAAACACACACACACACACACATGCACGCACACACACACCACACACACACCACATCCATCCATCCCTTGCAGCCCGCGTCTCCCTCCGTCCTCCTCTCTCATGTCATATTGCTGTCTCACGGACATTGGCTTAATTAAATAAATCATTCGCCCCCCCCAAAATCTCGTCCTCTCTTTTCTGCCTATCTGACCCCTCCAGACTTCCTGCTCCTCGTCCTCCAGTCAGATATTAATTATTGAGGAAATTAGACTCACTGGGCGGCCTTGTTAGGACTGTCGTACGGATGGCGAAGCCAAGGGGTTCATGTGGGCCTGGTTCTATTTCTGAGCATTAGTACCAGTCAATTTATCACGAAGGCGTTCACTATCTAGTCCATCCAGCATTGGCGAGTGTGCCTGACAGCTCGTCACGTCCACCACGCCGGCCTGTGTCTTCTCAACAGCCAACAGAAAAAACGACTTGCTAACTCAGATACATCTATAGCGTCAGCACTACAGTGCATCGTCCTGCCTGTTGTTTATAAGCTTCTCATTCATTAATTGCTTTAAAAGCAGCAGTAATTCAAGACAAATTCAGAGCAGGTTTACTTCCAGTCTCCTGCTTTCTTTCCGCCTGGCCTTCCTTGCTATTAGCCCATCCTCCCCAGTGTGTGCATTCCATAGCAGGTCCGGGTGTAAAGAATGAATTTCCAAACTGCTGTTGACAAACAATGCACTAGCTTCTAAATTGGTACAAACAGCATCTGTTTAACAGCTGTGTAACGGCGGCGGGTGAAAAAAGAAGAAGCAATCGCCACGCTGTTTTATAAATCACTTTGTCATCGCAGTGCACTGTTTTCTTCAAAGGCACGACCACTAGCCAATGGACTGCTTGATGTAGGGGAAACGATGCAAGCTGGTTGTCACGATGACATACGTGGGTGGGCTGGTTTCAACGCCCTGGCAACAAATTATATTTGTGCTGAGAGGTATCTCCTCACGCCCTGCGTCACTGTGGCTCTATAGTCTGTAGTCTATAGCTAGCATGAATGGCAGATCCAGGTCCCAGTTCCCGGGTAAAGGTCTTATAAATGCCACTGCCAGCTCCGGGGGCATTAGCCTTTGCTCAGCCAGTGACATATGGAGATAGGGACCGCGTGCAGTGGCAGGTTTCAGACTGATAATAAGTGATCTGCTGTGATCTGTGGGTTTCTGTAACTAGCAAATGTAATAATTCATTCAGTGGCTGTCATACGTTATACTGTATGAGCCTGTGAGCCCGAGGCTGCCTCTGTGAACTGGATTTAACCTGGGCAGACATGCATGAAGTGTTAAGCCAGGCTGAGTGAGGCTGAAGTGGGCTAAACTGAGAAAAGAGCATCGGGAGATTTTCCCTGGAGAAACCAGTATGGCACACATGTATATATATGCACAAAATGCCAGGAAGCCACTGCACAGACAAGCCTTGGAGCGAGACGCGTGTCTGTATGAACAGAGACTTGGTGGAGAGAAAAGGACTTCTTCCTAGCGCGTCCGGATAGTGCAGCGGTAGATTCCCTGCCGACCAACACGAGGGTCACAGGTTCGATCCCCCGTCTTGCCTCCGGCTTGGTCGGGCGTCCATACAGGCACAATTGGCCGTGTCTGCAGGTGGGATTAAAGGTATGTGTCCTGGTCGCTGCACTATAGATACAGTCAATGTCTCGTCATAGACGCTGGGGTAGCTGGCTGGGGGCGTGGTCAGGGTGGGGTAAATCCTCCCGTTCCCCCCGTTCAGCATAGTTAGCATTTAGCCGCTAGCCCAGCCCAGGCAGACACGATCGGGGATTCAAACCCCACAGTAAACAAAGATCTGAACAGACGTCTATGTACCCGCTCTAGAATCCCCAATCCTGTAGTGCAGAGCCACAGCACCGTCCTTTGGTGAGTCAGCCCATTGAGATATATGCAGGGTTTTACCCCACTTGCGCACCAGCCGTAGTAACATTTGTGGGTGTTCCCACACAGACCGACTGTATCTATGTCGCTGCACTATGTGCCTCCTCTGGTTGGTCGAGGTGCCTGGTGGGGGGTGGGGGGGGGGAATAGCGTGATCCTCCCACGCGCTACGTCCTGCCGGTGAAACTCCGCACTGTCAGGTGAAAAGAAGCGGCTGGCGACTGCACACGTGTATCGGAGGAAGCATGTGCTAGTAGACCACAACTCTCGCCAGATCGGCAGAAGGAGTGGAGCAACGACCGGGATAAGTGATATACTTAACCATTTGGAAATAGAAAATGTCATTCTTGTCCATGCTCTTCCACCATGCCCTTCTAATGACGGGCCTCAAATTAACCTGGGTCGTGGCATCCGGCCCCACAACAACAGCGCCACGCGCTCCCCAACCTCAGTCCAACAGGGCATCGGCGTCCCGTCTGCCTGCCTTTGTGTGCTTGGCTCATTTCCGCTACAATCCATCTGCAGAGGACATCTTTAAATACACTGGAACAACTGCAGCATTTCTGTGTTTAAGCTTGACCGAGCTAGCAAGCTAATTTGCTCCTAAACCCTTGAGTCTGAGAGAAGCAAGGGGGACAGATACAGACGCTCAATTACATCTGTGAATGGGGTTTGGGGGGGCAGAGGAAAGCTATAGGGTGGAGAGGAGCAGGAGAGGCGGGCTCAGGGATACAAGCACACGCCCACTCTCTCCTCTGTGTTGTTGATGTCACGACCTCTGAGTAAAACATGTCTTAGGTCACTTAGGTCACTGAGGTGACTTTCTCTGATTTCAAAGTAAGCAACCTTATACCAGTATTGCCAATTAAATATTCATAGACTGACTCTCGTCACCTGCTGGTCTAAATCCCAGTTACAGAACTGTGAGCTCTTCAGGAAGTCTGTGTGTGTGTGTGTGTGTGTGGGGGGGGGGGGGGGTTACACACAAATGTCAGGGAAACGAACGATGGATGATGGATAAAACAAGCTTTTTTGCAGCAGGCAGTGCTTCCATGGAGCTTTCCCTCCGTGAACAGGAATTCTATGCATTTGTGTTGAGTAAAGCTGCTTCCGTAAACTCTATATGAATAAAGATCATTCACCAACACTATGATTTCTATTTGCCAATCCGTGTTTTCCTCCCTCTCCCTATACTCTCACAAAACAGCACCAATCATGTTCGCAGAAATGGATTTGTGATTGAACATGGCTTTGAACAACCTATACAATCTGCCACAGCCTACTGTAAGAAAGCACTATATCCTCGCATGTTTTACCTTAAAGAGCCGTTTCTCACATTGTTTCCTTCCAATCCGAGTGCTATTTGTTGTCGGCAGTGGAAATAAACACAATACTTCAGTGCCTATCAAAGGCAAACCTGTCTGAGTATCCAATCGCCTGAGCTCAACAAATCAATGTGTCTTGGTCCAAACAACTGGGCGCAGGCAGCACACCCAGGCAGCATACTAACATCTCCGGGTTTCCCATCCCTCTGAGACTCCGCTCTGCCTCAAAAGAGTGGCCTTACATAATTAATGTAATGTGCCTTCTCATTCAGTCATGTTGGCTTTGTGTCAGCCAGGACTATGTGTTTTATATTCCATTTTATCCCCTCGCATCCTCTCTGCTCTCTCCCATTGCTTCCTGTCTGTGTGGAAGTAGGACCATGTAGCCTGGTGAGTGGAGTGCAGGGGTTCTGACATGCTCAATGGACGCATTATGGATGTCTTCTAGTTTCATATGATACCAGAAGCTTCACTCTGGCTTTAAAACTGAGTCTTAAAACTTACAGCCTCTGAAAGACAGTAAACCTAGAATCGGACCAAATACCATCATGTCTCGATCCTGGCACTTTGAGAAGCCCTGGTGTGGTGGTATGTGTTAGAGGCAGGTTTCACTCAGCATGCTGGTGTGGTGGTATGTGTTAGAGGCAGGTTTCACTCAGCATGCACGCACATTGGAAATGAGTTGGCCCAAGCAAATGAAAGACATGAGCAAAACACAAGTGTGACCTTGGCTTTGCGGAAGTGCACTGTGTGACCCTGGCTGTGGGGCAGTGCACTGTGTGACCCTGGCTGTGTGGCAGTGCACTGTGTGACCCTGGCTGTGTGGCAGTGCACTGTGTGACCCTGGCTGTGTGGCAGTGCACTGTGTGACCCTGGCTGTGTGGCAGTGCACTGTGTGACCCTGGCTGTGTGGCAGTGCACTGTGTGGCCCTGGCTGTGTGATCCTGGCTGTGTGGCAGTGCACTGTGTGGCTCTGGCTGTGTGGCAGTGCACTGTGTGACCCTGGCTGTGTGGCAGTGCACTGTGTGACCCTGGCTGTGTGGCAGTGCACTGTGTGGCCCTGGTTGTGTGGCAGTGCACTGTGTGACCCTGGCTGTGTGGCAGTGCACTGTGTGGCTCTGGCTGTGTGGCAGTGCACTGTGTGGCTCTGGCTGTGCGGAAGTGCACTGTGTGACCCTGGCTGTGGGGCAGTGCACTGTGTGACCCTGGCTGTGTGGCAGTGCACTGTGTGACCCTGGCTGTGGGGCAGTGCACTGTGTGACCCTGGCTGTGTGGCAGTGCACTGTGTGACCCTGGCTGTGGGGCAGTGCACTGTGTGACCCTGGCTGTGTGGCAGTGCACTGTGTGGCCCTGGCTGTGGGGCAGTGCACTGTGTGACCCTGGCTGTGTGGCAGTGCACTGTGTGGCCCTGGCTGTGGGGCAGTGCACTGTGTGACCCTGGCTGTGTGGCAGTGCACTGTGTGGCCCTGGCTGTGTGGCAGTGCACTGTGTGGCCCTGGCTGTGTGGCAGTGCACTGTGTGGCCCTGGCTGTGTGGCAGTGCACTGTGTGGCCCTGGCTGTGTGGCAGTGCACTGTGTGGCCCTGGCTGTGTGGCAGTGCACTGTGTGGCCCTGGCTGTGTGGCAGTGCACTGTGTGGCCCTGGCTGTGTGGCAGTGCACTGTGTGACCCTGGCTGTGTGGCAGTGCACTAGATGAGATCTGCTGGGTTGAGGAGAAGCAACAGGGAAGGCGGTTTGCCCGTCACAAAAGGCCATTTTGTTTGGCATCAGGGAGGCATGTTGCTCCTCTCCGAGGTGCTCCATTATCCAGCACAGTGAGGCCTGGGCCGTGAGAGCACTTAATATCACACAGTCAGAAGCAATGTCCGCAGTACTCCGTCAGCCGCTGCTACAGTACACTATGGGGGAGACTGTCAGCAGTGAGCTAGTCTCGCCGCAGCTCCTATCTAAGACACACAGATTGAAGTGGAGGTGGAGGGAGGCCGGACTGAAGAAAAGAGAAGGAACTAATAGGCACATCTTTGCTGATTTTGAGGAACATGAGTATAGCATACGTGAGGATGATGGCAGGGCTCTGACACGGTGGCAGTAATTGGATTTCCCAGGCCCGGTGCCCACTGGTGGTACCACGCTGAGCTGTGACATGAAAAGCCCGTATGTGTGGCAGGGGAGCAAGGTGCACTAGAGTGGAAGTGACAGGTGTCAAAGATCCAATTCCCCCGCTCCTCTCCACCCCCCACTTCCTTTTTCTCTGGAGACAGCCCAGGATCAACCTGCCCTGTGCTCAAGCCTAAACAGCAAGCCTGACAGAGTCGCAAATTCACGCTAGTTAAAACTATGTAAGGTGCTGTGTGCGTGTGTGTGTGGGGGGGGCAACAGCAGCACTGTGGGGATAGGTGGTCACAGTCTGATTGCACAACAGATGCTTGTGCACTTCTTGTCAATTTGCCGATCTAAGAATTAAAGCTCTCTCTCACACACACACTCACACACACACACACACACACACACACACACACACACACAAAACAATTTGCCATATCAGATGTCAATGGTGAATGTGAAACAGCATGTGATGCCAATTTCTGCTAACGTTATAATTAGGACTTTTTCTGCTAACGTTCTAATTAGGACTCATGAATGCCTGCTTTGGATATTTCCTGATGCCAACGGGAGCTGAATGTGGAGGTTTCTATTATAATATCGTGCTGAAAAAGACACAAAGGAGACTGAGAGCCATATTGTGGGGTTGTATCCCGCGTGTTGGGCGCAGTACACTGTCTGGCCACAGTGCTCTCGCTGCTCTCTGCGTGCATCCTGGCCTCATCGTTAATGGGCAGTGCATGAGAATAGGCACATCATTAAAAAGAGACATTCCCAGGATTTCCTGTCTGCCATTAAACTTAACAGCCGACCTCTCCCATTAGCTTTCATCCTCCCTCTAAAAGGAGGTAGGGGACAGTGGGCTCTGACAAATCACAACTGGCTGGCCGGATGCATTCATTTATTGAAGTCTGTGGCTTTTTGAGAAAAACACAATCAATTGCAGATGAGAAACACTATTCCTAGAATGCAATAGATCATCATAGACGCTGGGGTAGGTGGCTGGGGGGCGTGGTCAGGGTGGGGTACATCCTCCCCTACTCCCCATTCAGCATAGTTAGCATTTAGCTGCTAGCCCTGCTCTATGTACCTGCTCTAGAATCCCCAATCCTGTAGTGTAGAGCCGCAGCACTGTCCTTTGGTGAGTCAGCCAAAGGACTCGCGCGAGATACTCGCCCGCCAGCCGTAGTAACATTTTGTGAGCGTTCCCACACAGACCGACTGTATCTATGGGAGTATTTTCTCTCTCTCTCCCAAACCCCCATCACTTCTCTCATTGAGACATAGGCAGAAAATGGAGGTTTAAGAGACTGGGATGACATTTGCATATGAAGGCGTATTGGAAGAGCGAGTCCAAGCAAGGAGGAGTGGAGAGTTTGTGGTCAAGAAAAGGTTGGTGAGGCCCCCTGGGTCCACACCAAGCGCAACCTAGGCCTTGGGCTTGGCTTCAAGTGGCCAAAATGGCCACTTGAGGCTGGCTCCAAAAGGGTGTCAATCCCCATTTACCCCTATGTTAAAATGCCCGACTTCACAGCAGAAATAAACATGTTTTGGTCTCTAGCTAATTTCACCTTTCACGAAAACTGTACGGCGGGAGAATGTTTATATAACTCCCATCCGTTTAGTAAAATAGCCGATAAAAAAAGACGAGTTTCTGTGATTGACAGGTCGCCTGTCCAGTGATCGCGCAGCTCCCAGATCACAGACCAATAGCAGGCGGCACTGCAGCTCTGTGGGAAGCCCACAGGGTCTCGCACGAGAACCAAGATGGCAGCAGCCAAAATGCCAAACTAGAGGCTTCAAAATGAGAGTCCACAAAACAGTGGGTGACGTCACGGTGGATACGTCCATATTTATACAGTCTATGGTCCCCCAACACACACACACACACACACACACACACACACACACACACACACACCCCTCTACGAGGCCCTTCTCTGGAGCTGTGATTTGAATCCCTCATCAATAGTTGATAATCTGGGACTGGCCGAGTGCCTCCCTCCTTTACTGAGAGCCACTCAAAATGGTGAATTACAACACGGTGAGCTCATCCTGCCAAGGTCGTGCGGGGGACAGGGAGTGACACCGACACTGACTGCTGAAGCAAATATGGCAACGACACAGGTGCTCTGGGATGCCTTCTCCTTAACCTGGGATGACTTCTCCTTAACCCGTGCTCCTGAGGCAAAACTCCAACAGAACAATGTCTGCCCAACAGTGTATGTTTTATAGGTCTGAGGTCTGAGCACAACGTTTCTGCAAGAGAAAGCCTGCATTCCAACCGATAAAATGTTACCGAATAAATAACTCTCACTGAATATACATGAGCGGAGGGAAATATGGAAATGCCATATATGCCCGGCGAGGTAGTAACCTTTTGTCGCCACGACTGAGGAGGACGACACGACTTTACGGGCTCCACATTCCATCTGAGTTGTCACGTTGTCAGGAGAGACGAGGAGGGGATGCAACGAGATAAAATAAGCAGGATGGCGGCCGGCGACAGAAACAGTGTCAGAGATATGAGAATGAAAGAAAGGGGGGGAGGAGAGGAAATCTCATAAGGATTAAAGAGGAGCTATACGGCTTTTCCCACAGAAGGCAAGTGATAGGGGTTAAAAAAAGAAAATGCTGGTTGCCGCAGCAGCAGCAGCACAGGAGAAACCCCCCCTCCTCTTCTCTCTCTTCCTCTCTCTTGCCCCAGCTGCAGTGATAAATGTCTCTTTGTATTCTGGACAGAAAACTGCGGGGCTACAATGTACTTGTCAGAAGACAGCTGATTTCCCCCCTTAA
>NC_139634.1:28615619-28639665 GCF_964638095.1 Poromitra crassiceps
CATATCCAATATTGGCAGATATGGGGGAGCCATTACACGTAGAAGATAGCCCTTCCTTCATAGATTTTAAGAGATTAAATGTAATTTGTTCTTCAGATACTCCCCTAATCTAATCCACTGGGGGGGTGAGGAGATTTCAGGTCAGGTTTTAAGAAAGAGCTCACACACTCCTCTATATGGATTCTTGGCAGGGTTTCACTAAGAAAAAGCAACATCCACCCAGATTGAAGTCTGTAAAACGTCTCGTCAGAAGCACTTGGCTGGAAGTTACCTTGGTACTCGCTGGTACAGGAATCACACGAGCAGTGTTGTTGAAACCCATTTACTGAAGAAGAAAGACTAACAGTGCGGGAGATGGACAAAAGCCAAATATCCAGCTCCTCAATGGGAACAGAGGAAACATGGCCATTGTGATATGGGGGCTGCGTTTGTTCGCAGCTGGATCTCGTGGTGAAGGCTCACAAGATGGAGGGTCTTTTGTAAGGCAGCGGCTTGTCCCCTGGGCAAACACCACCTTTACATGGCACTGGGAACGGTAAACATTTGCGCTGTAAAAGCCCCGGGATTTTTAACCCCTTCCTCGCCCCGCCCCTCCTCTCTTTCCCGGCACTTATCAACACAAGAACAAAGAACAATCAAAACACACAGAACAATGCTCCTCTATATCCTCGCCTTGTGTGTTGGTTGTTGTTGTCTTTTGCCAATTGCAGTCTGGCAACTTGTTTTCTGCTTTAGCTGGCAAGAGAGGCACCATAACAGAGTTGCTCCCAGCAGACTACTAAAATGGCCCGGGTGTTTTAGTGAACGTGTCTATTTGTTCTCTGACAATTCCCTCCCGTCACTCAGTAGAGCTACCGCATGGACGGTGTCCATTGATGTCATTTAAGACAGATGAGCTCAGAGTGAAAACCACGTCTTTCACGACTGTAACCGCCGCGCTTCTCGTATTATCCAAACCTCAACTGTTCCATTCCTGCCTTTTGTACTCCAGTCAATTAGCACAGTGGGATATGTAACGGGGGAATCAGGAAGCTAATGTCCTCTTGGGGGGGGAGAGAGGGAGGGGGAAACGGATGATGTAAAAGCCTCATCCAATGAAAGAGGCCGATTCAATTGTGTGTCATGCTGAATGTGTCCAGCTTAGCCAGCCCATCATGCACTTTAACTATATCATTAGACCGTTGAGATCGTAATGGAGGGACAATTTCATTTGCTATGTCATTACATTTCTGCATGTGTAAGGATCTTTGCTCAATTCATTTAATAATTATGAACAGTGTGCATTACTCTCTGGCCTCACCACTGTCTGCTACGGACTGCTTTTCAACACAAAGAGCAGCACAGATCTCCAGTGAAGCCATTTTGTTCAGTCCTCGATGTTGCCTTTCTAAGGAGGGGAAAATGGCCTTTTGCTTGGCCATAACTAGGTCTTGGAGGAGGCGGTAATAAAAACGCCAATAACAACCACCCAATTGCAATTCCAAACAGACACTTTGTCATTATCTATTCGTTCTGGTCAAACGAGTGGACAGCACTGTGAAATAGCCTCTTGTTCTGTTTACCAGCACTGCGCGTTGCATTACACATTCCGGACGCATGCATCCATTTTGCTGAAACAGATACAATCATCAGTGGCGTTAATGAAAAAAGAACTGCCTCCGAGAGCTCTTCCCACTTGTAATATTCTTCATGTACATCATTTCTAATTGTCTCTCCAATAATGAGATACCGACACTAGAGGACCTGTCAGCATGCATTTTTAACAGGCATCGGAATTTTTCTGCGGATTGTGAAATAATCACAGCTGGCAACCACAAATTCACTTTTCATTGTTCATTATGTCTGACGCTGCCCAGTACAGGGAACACCCAGTGCAAGATAAGTCCAAAGGTCCCCTATTTTCCCACCCTATCTATGTCTGTCAACCCACTCAATACAAAGCTACATAGGCAGCGGCTACCAAGGCAGCTCCTCTCCTATGGTCGCACTCGCATCCATTCCTTGTGGAGACGGAACACAAAGTGGACATTGTCTGAAGTCAGTATTCCCCAATCACACCATTTACTGTAACAGCCAAAAATGCTTCAGGCCAAACGTCTGGTTTCTCTGTGATCATCCGCAGACAACACACGTCTCTTACTGCTTCTTCAACCACACCCTCATACTTGACGATCCACTGATAAAAATGGATACAAATTACTTTTTTATGCATTTTCATAAAGTATGAATCCCTTTCCTCTTGCTCATTAAAATGTCTTCCCTATACGAGTTGAGTGAGTGAATATATGATGAGAAAGTAGACAGCCTTACTTGGGCAGCGTTAGTAAAAAAAAAAGCAACCAAAATCCTGCAGATGTTAACTGAGGGGAGGGGAGGGGAGGGGGGGGGACTTGAGCAAAGGAACTCAGCACAGAATTTAACACAAGTTCATAAAACTGTGCAATCAGCAAAGTCCATATACAGTGTGTGATATCATTAGGCCTGGTCCTTAATAGTGCATTTTTAAGAAGTGTCCAGTTCCTCTTCCCTCAGTCATAAAACTGTTAATGTGAGTCATCCGAAAATGTCTTGGATTTTCACACTAACACTGACTGTTATTGTGCTCTACTGAGCCTGTGCACCTGTGCTGTGTATCCAAAGAGCTCACTAAATACCCTCAGGTGCATATAGTTACATAGGAGTCTGTTCCAGACAGCTTTACCCCCCCCCTCTCTCTCCCTCCCTCTCCCACCCCCGCTCTCTCCCTCCCTCTCTCTCTCCCACCCCAGCTCTCTCCCTCCCTCTCTCTCTCCCACCCCCTCTCTCTCTCCCACCCCCTCTCTCTCTCCCACCCCCGCTCTCTCCCTCCCTCTCTCTCTCCCACCCCCTCTCTCTCTCCCACCCCCGCTCTCTCTCTCCCTCCCTCTCTCTCTCCCTCCCTCTCTCTCTCCCACCCCCTCTCTCTCGCCCACCCCCGCTCTCTCTCTCCCTCCCTCTCTCTCTCCCTCTCTCTCTCCCACCCCCTCTCTCTCTCCCTCCCTCTCTCTCTCCCACCCCCTCTCTCTCCCACCCCCGCTCTCTCTCTCTCCCTCCCTCTCTCTCTTCCACCCCCTCTCTCTCTCCCACCCCCGCTCTCTCTCTCTCTCCCTCCCTCTCTCCCACCCCCTCTCTCTCTCCCACCCCCGCTCTCTCTCTCCCTCCCTCTCTCTCTTCCTCCCTCTCTCTCTCCCTCCCTCTCTCTCTCCCACCCCCGCTCTCTCTCCCTCCCTCTCTCCCACCCCACTCTCTCTCTCTCCCTCTCTCCCACCCCTGCTCTCTCTCTCTCTCCCTCTCTCTCTCTCTCTCACTGACCCACTCTCCTCAGTCGTACTCTGGTACATGTGACTGGCAGTAGTTAAGAACGAACATGACCCTTACACTGACTTCTGCCAAGCGAGGGGATGTCTTTTTAAAGCGGCGATTCAGAAACCTAACGTCCACATTAATTCCCTGCTAAATGATCCCGTTGAATAATGGATGAGGGGCACATACAGATATGTAGATTGCCACCTTCTACCTTTTTCTGTGAGCCCAAGTGCTGCCATTCAAGTACATCTGAAGTCGGCCACCCCTCAAGAGCGGACATGTCTCGTATCGGTCAATAATGTTACCTAAGCCTGTATCAAAGGCTAGCCTTTGCTCACATTAGCTGCCTTAGCAGGACATCAAAGACAGCCACACTGTAATGTTATTCATACTCGCACATCTGAAGTCTGCAATGGGCATAATGCACCTTAAAAGATGCGCTGGCAGCACAAACAGGCTCCGGCACGCACGCACACGCACACACGCACGCACGCACGCACGCACGCACACACACACACACACACATGGACAAAAACGAGCATCACAATATGTTTGACCAAATACTACCTCGATGTCGATATTGCGGCAATATTGTAGGGATGACCATTGGTGCAAATAATAGAACATCTAGAACAGTCTGGTAAGTTCAGAAAATGACATCACTTTACTGTAATGCAGCCTTTTAAAACCGGGAAAAGACAACACAAATACCATATCACGATATTACGATATCCAGAATCAAAGACGATATCTAGTCTCATAACATGATATGTCAATAAAGTATTCAAATATTGCCCATCCCTACTCCCAAGGATGTTCCAGTTCTACAAACTCAGACAAACAAACACAGATGTTCTTACCTTGGTCGGGCAGCTGGCAGACGTTGGGGGGGACAGTCATATTGAGCACGTCATTGACAGCCGTGTCCACGTAGTGCCCTCTCTGGACGTCATGTTCGCTGTCGGTCTGGTCGCTCTCTTCGTGCCCGCTGTCCTTCAGACTGTTCCCCTCCAGGTCCTTGAACGTGGACGTGCTGCATGGGGGCCAGCAGGGGGAGAAGGACATGTTGATTAACTGTCAGTTCACTTCGTCTCACATGTTGTCTCTCGTCCCTCCTGTCTGATGGCCTGTGACCAGCTGTCCATCTGTCCCCCTCTTCTTGTCCTTCCCTTATATTCTGTCCTTTTATGTGGCCCATTTCCAAGTATGCAGATGACTCATTCATTTTGAGATGAATCTTAGGTTAACCTTACACAATTTCACTATTTACGTCATGATTTCTGCAAAGAACAATTCCTCACTTCTGTCTCTAACTTTTCAGGGACCATGTTTTTTTTTGGATCCACTAATTATGCCTGCTTCTTACTGAATGATCCTTACTTCTATACTTAGATTTCATTTCTTTTACTTATACTAGTTGAAGTTGAGCTGGCTCCGAGCATACGAATTTACAGGTAATTATGTTGCATTGTTATCAGTATAAGACAATAAACTTGAAACTTGAACTTGAAATAAGGAGACGCAGTTTGCAAGTGTTGAGGGCCTTTTGGGATTAAATAGGCATTTTTTTTAAAGTGCAGAGATAGCACGGCAGCTGTGGGCTGTTTCAGCTGCAGGGACGTTTTGGATGGATGCGCTGCCTTCAAGGACATTGAACAAACAGGAGACACACTCACTACAATCAAGCGAATACTGCAGTAATCAGGAATTCCTGGAAGGAAGATGGATGTAGGAAATGCTGGAAGCATACAAACTGAGCATCTGTCTTGTTTGGGGCCCACAGTCAATAAAGCGGGTGGGGTGTGTGTGTGTGTGTGTGTGTGTGTGTGTGTGAGTGTGTGTGTGTGTGTGTGGGGGGGGGGGGCACAATCAACAGCTGCACAGTAACAGCGTGATTTCCCCTCATTTGATTTCCATCCCACTGGAACAAATTCCGCTTTACAAACAATGCTAAATAGGGGTGAATATATGAACATGTGTTGATATATTACTATAGACTATATGAATACGGGGTTCCTGTAGGGGGGAGAGGAGAGCGTGGAGAAGAAGAAATAGGAAGAAAATAAATTGTGAAGAAGAAGGAGGAGAAGGAGAAAGCTAGAAGAAATGAAGGACACACTATAGCTGCATTCCCCAGCCCAAGTCCTCCCGTCCTCCAGCCTGGGAGAGAGGACCGCAGTGGAGGTAATGCCGGCTCTCTGATGTTATCACTGTAATTGCACCTGTCCCAGACCAGAGGCTCAGTGGCTCCTGGGGGGATTTCTTTGTAGTGTGCTGCAGAGGCCCACACTTGAACGCTCTTTGTTTACATTAACGCAGGGAATCTTTGTGCAGGGAAATTGCTATAATGGCTTTTCAAAAGGCCAGCATGGCCCCAAACAAAGGAAAGCTCTGGAATGTTCCATAGCTGCAGGTAAAAAGAGGGGGGGGGGGGGAATTATAGTATTGAGGAGCAGCCTGGTCACATAACCCTCTAGGCTGGAGGGCATTATTATATGACCCCCACCCTCACCCCACCCCTGCTTTCCCACAACCCTATATAATGCCCCCCTTCAGGTGGGCTGAAATACCCAGTAGTCTATCTCCACAATGAAAATGTTTGTTCTTCACTCAAGTAAAAAAAAAAGAAAAAAAAGGGGGAAATCCTGTGTATCATTTAATCATCTGTATATAATTTAATCATCAGGTTTAATCATGTTACTAGTGAATAGACTTATGATACATGATACGGTTATTCATTGTTTATTATTACAGTATCATTGTTGTGAGAAATCATTGCTTTGAGATACTACTGATGTACGTACTACACATAATGTGTTATGGTGGAGTAATACGATTTATTCCTAAATTAGATTCCCCCCCCCCCCCCCCCCCCCCAAATTAAACTGAAAGAAACGCACACAAAAAGCAATAATTCATAACGCAGCCGCTGCAGCTGTAGCGGTGCCTTCATTAGATAAAACAATTACAGATAACAATGGCTAAGAGGTGCCGGCAACAGTTCTTAATCAAGACATACCTTTTAATGAGGTGGGCTCTGCTGTTCACATAACTCGAGTCAATGGAATAATTCTCCGTCTGTAACAGAGGGATTGCGGGGGGGGGGGGGGGGGTGAGGTGGGGTGGGGGTGGCGGTAGGGCGGGTGAGGGGGGGAGGGGCAACACAGAGAGGTACTTTTAATAATGGAAGGAACCAAAATAATGTTACCAGTAATTGCCTTTCAATAGAAATGTTATTTTACACAAAGGCCCCGGTGAGCTGCCTGGGCTTTCAAAGGGCTGAATCCCATTCTCTTTCAAAGCACACACGCGCACACACACACACGCGCGCGCGCGCGCACACGCACCTGCATGCATGCACACACACACACGCATGCATACACACACACACGCACACGCACACGCGTGCACACACACACACACACACACACACACACACGTACAAGCACACACACAGAGGGAAGCTGCCTGGGAGTGGAGAGCTGAGCAGAGTGCTGCAGTGAGCGCAGCCTCTCTCCTCCTCTTCACCCTCCCTCCCTCACCTTCCCCCCCTCCTTCCCTCCCTCCCTCCACCAGCCGTCTCCTTCACTGCCGGTCAGCCTGCAGTCTTTAAAATGGAGTCATTAGGGAGGGCAGAGCATCACGCAGCGCGGCGAGAGGCAGAGGAAGAAAAGTTTGCCCTTCTTTCTTCTTCTCCGAACTCTTCACTTTCACCATTTTACAGAAGACATTACTGCAGGAATATTAAATAAATAAGTGCAAGGAGGAGATGAAATTAAGAGCGCACCGGGGGAATCTTAACTTTGCAAATGCAGATGAAAAGGCGTTGAGAATATGCATACGATGGATCTCTGACCCACATTACTGAACACAGTTCAAAGGCATACTGCACCCGCAGTTCTCCCCCCCCCCACACACACACACACACACACACGTTTATTTAGTAAGGAGAGTGTTTGGGAGGAGGAAGAGCACACCGACAGAGTACATTGAGCAGGTAGCCCCTCTGTGCCTGCCAACCATCTAGTCACGCTAGATAAGATGTCAACGGGCCAAAGGCTATCAAAGCCTCTCACAGGACTTTCCCAGATCTGCCAAAAGGCAGTAGACGAGTCTTTCCACAAAGTTGGATAAGATGCAGGTGTTTTCTGCAGGGGGAAAAAAGCAGACCCTTCACTTTAAATTCCTCTGTGCTGATACTGTATCCTGATAAAAGCTGCCAGACCACGGCCCACTTGCGAGGGGAACTCTGCAGTCCTCCAGTATCAAAGCCATGATGGGGGAAAAAAGAGTCACCCCTATGATAAGAAAGGTTAATGCAGGCAGTGGAGCACAGTGGCTGATTATCAAGCGAGCTACACGTTTGACACAGGCCTGCTGTTAAGGCAGCTAGCGGCCCTGTGCAGCTGTCATACACGGTGACCAAACACATTTGGATGAAACTCGACGTGCGCACTACTATTATTAGATGTTAATGGCGGTTGAACTTTTTGGAATCCTCTCCTGATTACGACCGGCGAAAGACCGCGTGGAATTCAAACCGCTGTGTGCGGAAACAGAGCAGCGAGGACTGGAGAACAGTGGAAGTGGCAAGCGTTAGCCCGCGCACACTCGTCTCAGCGCACTCTCGAATAAGAACAGAAAAGAATGTGACGCAGGCAGATCACAGCAGCTAGTGTGTGTTGTTTACCTCTGGTAAGTAGCGCCCACGACCTGTCTGCGGTCTATGAAGAATGTAAGAGCTTGTTAATGCCACCAAATGCACGTCGTTGTTTGTTTAGACTGTTGTTGTCCATGCCATGTTCTGACAGCTTCAAAGAGAGGCTCAGTGCAGCCGTCTGCTGCTCCCTGCTGCTGATACGCATCTCTTCTCTTCTGTGAAACTTGAGGAACTTAACAATTTACAGTATGTCAGCGGTAATTTATTTCACAATATTCTCCAATGTCCTTAGGTCCACTTGGCCTATCAAAATCCATTCAATCAACGGAAAATAAGCGATTGTTTGCCGCCTCACCTCCAATGCACCTAATTATCTTTTTCCGGCAAATGATGATTAGCAACAATGTGCGGCCATGCCTCTGTTTGAGGTTTGTATGATGAGGTGTCTGCACTGAACGTTGGCAGCATTCTCTCTATTGTTTCACCACTGTTCACCCCTAATTAAACTTGAACTCATCATCATTATTATCAAGGCGATAATTCATAAAAGGCATTTTAATTAACATTTTATTATTAGCCCTTAATTTGGAGCACAGCATGTTTGTTCAGTTTAGCATTGGTTCTTACAACTTTTGTTCCTGTCCAGCTTGACCCCATTAACATCAAAGTAATTGGCACCTGCTGCCTGCACGACTCTTACAGGGGTGTGTAAGGCCTATTATTTTTAAATAAAATAAAATAAAATAAAATAAATACAGATTAATTCATTCATTCATTAAAGAAAATTATATGACATGCTTGAACAAAAAGAGCGCAATCTCTTTTATTGCTAACGTTATCTGCATAATGATGTTCTTTTGGTGGAGTGTGCCACCTGTGCTCAACCTTGGTCCCAGTGAATACTCATTATCCTCTCTCCATCTCGCTGTGCATCCAGTGAGAAACTAATGAACACGAGGAACAACGGCAAAAACTTAATTTAAGTGACAGCATACAAATGTCCATGTGAGTCCACTCTGCCTCCAGCCTGTAATTGGTTTGGATGGTAGGCTGTGTGAGCACAGCCACCACAGGAATGCCACGTCTCTCACGCTGTTCTAATTCTGGACAACTATATTTTCCAAATGCAATATTCTATACATTCTCTACATCAGTGATACTCAACTTGCGGCCTGGGGGCCAGATGCGGCTCACAATAGGTTGCCAAGTGGCCCCCCGACCATTTTCTAATTCACAATGAAACCTACGTTAAATAAAGTTTGACTGAGCTCCAGCTAAATTGCCAGATATTGCCTGCCACCTACTCACGAACCAGGCACTTGTAGTAGGCTACTTAACTAACTTTATTTAAACCAACTATCCTGTGTGCACAAAATTGTCAGACTAAACTCCGACTGACTCCCCAAAAACCTACAATCCGCATCAGAAAGAAATATATTATTAATGTCATTTTACGAAAGCGGCCCCCGGGCAAAGCAAGTCGAGTATCCCTGCTCTACATAAAACCCTAGTAGATAGTAGGTAGCAAGCAGAAGAGACCCTTCATAATACTCAATCAATCTAATACTCAATCATAATACTCAATCATCGCTGCATAATGACACTAAGGCCATGTCCACACGGAGACGGAAGCTATCTTTTTTTTTTTCGTTTCAGAAAAGTTTTCCATAAACATGGAAACGTTTCAAGAAATGTGTGTATCCACATGAAACCACTGAAACCGCTGTAGAATAACAGAGAAAGACAATCTCGTCAATAATGGCATACAACCTCTAGGGGCGCACAGTCTATAATGTGTATCTCACTGTAGCAGCAGCTTAAACCCTTGGCTTTGCGGGGAGGTTTGCCATGTCGATGAATAAAATGATGAAACCTACAGTATACAGGCAAATGCAGAGCTGTTCAGCAGGGCTGATGGTCTCCCTGTAGCCTACAATATAGAACATTAACTATCGGTGACATTCCTGATATCATCCACTTCCATGATCTTTAGACATGTTGCAAACACATCCCAGCGTATTGGCCGCTCCTGCACATCACAGCACAGGCTAAATGATGCAACATAAATATACATTATATAAACTCATGGCATAAATGTGTTTTTATTGGAAAAAGTCGCGTCAAGTAAGCTAAAGTCTTGTTGGAGTGGACACGAGCGGATATCACAGACATCACAGTGCAACCGCGTGTTCCTCAAACCTCTCACTTCCCTATTCACGTTGTATTTACGAGGGCTATATATAGGGCAAGAGAGTATGTTGGTTACACTCAGGGTTTAGATTTCATTTCATTTCATTTTGTCCAATATTAAAATATTCCAGAATTGCATGTTGTATTAAAAATAAATATAATTTCTATCTAACACGTTAAGCCTGATTTTGTTTGTGTTATTGTAAAAATGTAGCCGCCGCTAAGCCTTCTGGGAAATATCCGATGAAGGGAGGGGAGGGGTGGATGGGAAGAGTCAGCTGTGTGGAGCCCTGAGGATGTTGTAGGCTACACGCTGTTCTCCGTGTCCACTTGTTGCTGACGGTGGTAATAGAGGAGCATTATATTTTGCTGCAAGATCCCCACTGCTGTAGCACGAACGTTAACTGCCATGATTGTTATTGTTGCTGGTGGAGAGAGGTGGGGCTATGGCGTCATCGTTTCAGGAAAGATGCGTATGGGTTGTAAACACGGAAATGCAAGGGTGGCGTCTTCAGATTTAATCACTCTGGGACCCGTTTTGAAAAATTAGCGTATACGGCCAGAACGTATAGTCCCAGAACGCGGTTCCATCTGGACGAAACGGCTATATGACAAAAAACTTTAGCGGATACACCTAAAGTCGTCTCCGTGTGGACATGGCCTAAGACAAATTCCTCCTCTGATCATTCAATGTTTTTGATTTTTCTTCTTCAACTTTTTTTAATCAATTCTGCCAAATTGTACTTGGCCAATTCCCCTGCTGTCCCATTGCTTCACCCCTTCTGCCAATCTGGGGAGAGCCGTAGACTAGCACATGCTTCCTAAAATTGCGTGTGCGCAAATAATTTGCGGCATGCTGACGATAGCAGAAGGCAAGCATTTTGCGATGACGCGCCTGGTTTGGCATGGTGCACGCCCACACCTGTGTCTGCGCTCAGCTCCCGGCGCAGAACTGGATGGTATCATGTCATGGCCAAAGTGCAAAATGACACTTGCGGGAGACAGACGATAGCATAAGACGCAGGGAAGATAGCATAAGAGGAGCGCAAATCGGTGCATAAGCGATAGCGCCTGTACCACGATAGGGCCCAATGTTTTTGATCATTTTGATTAACCTGCTCTCCCAACAATGCTCATCGTCAACGGTCTGAGTAGTTTCTCCCAGTAACTGTATTAATCACTGGAATTGGAAAAGATAACAATATTTCCTCTGTTATCAAAGAGTCAGTGGAAATAAGCATAACGAGAGCATAACCTTGGGCTTTTATGAGTCACTCAGTCAACAGTGCTTACTGTATTCTGACTGAGATAACCAGATGCATTATCTCTGGCTTCCTGTAAAGAAATGTTGGCCCCCACTTTTCTGACCGACCTCAAATTGAAGGACATGTCAATATTTCTTGCTGGGGGGGGGGGGTCAAGTTTCAGGCAAGAGGATGAGAAGTGCTTAACGACAGGCAGGACACCACAAATAGCTACTTAATCAGGTTGGACAATGTGTTGTTGTGATCTGAGCAGCCCCAGTTTGGCGGCCAGAGCCACTCGATCCCCATAATTATTGTTGCGTTTCATCTGGACGACTGCAGGGAGGAGCGCGGTCCCTGGCGTCACTGAGTGACGGATAGGTAGTGTCAGGACTAGTGGGGAGGGAAGAGGGGAGAGAGGGGGAGGGAGGGGAGAGATGGGTGAGACTTGACCTGCGGGAGAGGCTTGTGGTCCAGCTGCAGCCCAGCAACGTGCCCCTGTTCACCCGCGCCTCGTTCTCTCCAGTAAACCTGGGGCACAGGGACGGTGGGCTCAGCTCTCTGCCACTGAGAGGAAAAGCAATCTCCTCGCCTAGTTGCTGCCGTGAGATTTGATTTGCCTTCCTCCCAGCGTGACAATTGGTTCCATAGTCTGGATGCAAGTGTATTCATTGTGTGGGGGCACGGGGAGCACCAGAAAGAGGAGGAGGAGGAGGAGGAGGGGGCGGGGGTGTCGGGTGAGAGTGAAGACACCGGTTGTGACACCAGTAAGCACCAGACAAGTTCGGCAGATGTCACAGAGAGAGGAGAGAAAGAGAGAGAAAAATGTCACACAGCTGCACTAATATATATCTATATTACTGAGGCTGATACAGCAAACTATACAATTTAAACAGCAAAGCAAGCCAGAAAACATATGGACAAATTGAAGCAACATGTGCTAATAGCATATTATTATGATTTTTTTTTTATAATAATGGACGCTTAAAATGGCAGCCTCCTGTTTGTAATCATTCATCTGCCTGGCTCATTCCACAATTGAATATGTAGCCAGTGTTTTGTTCTGTGTCTTCCCCTCTGTCCAGAGTAGCAAGAGTGGAGAGTGGAGCCATTAATAGTATTGACATGAGACCAGAAGGCTGCCATCTTGATACGCATGCTCCACTATCAGGCTACATCCTTCTCTAGAAAGAATACTACCGTATAATAATGTATTTTTTAAAATGCTCACATTTACTATTTAGTTCATTTAACAGGGAAAAAAAGACAATTACAGAATCAAACCTTGCTTATGGGATGGGTTAGATCAAATTGTCTTAAAAGAGCCTTTAAAAAAGAGCATTTAAAATATGTAAAATCGATTGGAGAAGTGAGTGCTTCACATCTGTCAATCCTATCAATGTAGCTGGAAGAAAAAAAAAGACACAAACATCCAGCCACAGCGGTTTTGGACTTAAAACTCCCTTATATCCCTCCCATCACACTAAAATACACAGTCAACACATATACACGACGTACAACATACTGGACAGAATCAACTAGGACTGTCGGGTGGCATTTAGCTGGCTGATTTTGTGTTTGAGCAGTTTGAGTTGATGTCTCAGACAGTCTTCCTTCATTGTGGAGCGGCCTTACTCATGCACTCCCTTAGGTCCGGGACAGGAAACGCTGCACATAATGTGCCTTTTTATTGATATCCTATTCCTGAGGACAGGACAGAGGAAGAGAGACCAGAGCGCTGTACAGGGCGACTCAAGTGTAATTTGAAAATAAAACAAGCGTTATTGTCTGGCTATAGTTTGGTGTGGCCAGGCTGAGAGTGAGGAGTGACGGAGGGAAGAGGAGGAGAACGGAGGAAACAGGAGCACATCCTCTATTCGCTGAGGAAAGGTCAGTGTCTGAAGATGCCTGTTTACAATGCATATATTCCTCCTTGTGTAATGCTGCAGTGAAGCTGCAGAGAAGATGCTGTGTGTGTGTGTGTGTGTGTGTGTGTGTGTGTGTGTGTGTGTGTGTGTGTGTGTGTGTGTGTGTGTGTGTGTGTGTGTGTGTGTGTGCGTGCGTGCGTGCGTGCGTGAGTGCGTGTGTGTGTGTGTGTGTGCGCGTGCGCGCGTGTGTGTGTGTGTGCACGCGGGTGTGTCTATGCATGGATTTGTGGACATGTTCGTGTGCCCAGTGAGCCAGTACGGCAAATAACTTCCTCATTCCTGATCTGCTGCTCAGACATTGCGACTGTGAAAAGAAGTGCTTCACTCCGAGCACGCATCTCATTCTTGCGCACACGCACGCGCACACACACACGCACACACACGTCCACACAATATCGCTCTTTCCGCTTCTGCGAAAAAGCGCCACTCCAACAATCGCTGATTTGCATGGCTGTGCTGGCGCCCCCGCCTGCCCGCCTGCCTGCCTGCCACCACCTCGGCTCGAGGTCTAGCACCCAGCAGCAACTCGCTCTAAGCAGCTCAGATTCACTCTGTGTGGCACCCGTGACGATGACACGGACCACCAGTGCACCTGCTAGGAGTGGGCTCACTTTGTGTTTACCATGCGCGAGGGAGGAAACGCTCCTCAGCCCCTGTAAAGCTGCCAAATCGCACCGCTACCGCTAACACCCCCCCCCCCCCCACCACACACACACACACACCGCTCCCCTCCCTGCCCTCTACCGCGACTACCATCATCACCACCTTCTTCCCGATTATAGAATTTCCCATAGATCCTCTGCCATCTGCGAGATTATAGATTTCCCTCTTCCTTTAGAGAAGGCCGGGCCCCTTGGGGAGGATCAGCGGTAAAAAGGGTGAAAGAGTGCCTGAGGCACAGCCATGGTTGTGGATGAGATTACATTTTCTATTTCTGCCTGCTAAAGGGCCCTGCCATGATGAATACAGAGACTTGTTACCATTTAATATCAACTGGCTCCCCTGCAAACGCAAATTATACACAATCAATCATGACAAAGGGCTAGAAAATAACCTGCCACTTCCTCTGCATCATTTTACTTCATCACCCATCAATTCACCCCAAACCCAGTTGGCCCATCGGGGAATCAATCACGTTATGAAGGCGAGTGGTTTTAGAGAGAGACTGTTGAAAGCCTTTGAAATGTCCCTGCTTTGTAGTTCTTCCTGTATACGTCTGTACTCTGCTGTAGTTCTTACTGTATACTCTGCTGTAGTCTGCTGTAGTTCTTCCTGTATACGTCTGTACTCTGCTGTAGTTCTTACTGTATATGTCTGTAGTCTGCTGTAGTTCTTCCTGTATACGTCTGTACTCTGCTGTAGTTCTTCCTGTATATGTCTGTACTCTGCTGTAGTTCTTCCTGTATATGTCTGTACTCTGCTGTAGTTCTTCCTGTATACGTCTGTACTCTGTTGTAGTTCTTCCTGTATACGTATGTACTCTGCTGTAGTTCTTCCTGTATACGTCTGTACTCTGTTGTAGTTCTTCCTGTATACGTCTGTATTCTGCTGTAGTTCTTACTGTATACGTATGTACTCTGCTGTAGTTCTTACTGTATACGTATGTACTCTGCTGTAGTTCTTACTGTATACGTCTGTACTCTGCTGTAGTTCTTCCTGTATACGTCTGTACTCTGCTGTAGTTCTTACTGTATACGTCTGTACTCTGCTGTAGATCTTCCTGTATATGTCTGTACTCTGCTGTAGTTCTTCCTGTATACGTCTGTACTCTGCTGTAGTTCTTCCTGTATATGTCTGTACTCTGCTGTAGTTCTTACTGTATACGTCTGTACTCTGCTGTAGTTCTTCCTGTATACGTCTGTACTCTGCTGTAGTTCTTCCTGTATATGTCTGTAGTCTGCTGTAGTTCTTCCTGTATACGTCTGTACTCTGCTGTAGTTCTTCCTGTATACGTCTGTACTCTGCTGTAGTTCTTCCTGTATATGTCTGTACTCTGCTGTAGTTCTTCCTGTATATGTCTGTACTCTGCTGTAGTTCTTCCTGTATACGTCTGTACTCTGCTGTAGTTCTTCCTGTATACATCTGTACTCTGCTGTAGTTCTTCCTGTATACGTCTGTACTCTGCTGTAGTTCTTCCTGTATACCTCTGTACTCTGCTGTAGTTCTTCCTGTATACGTCTGTACTCTGCTGTAGTTCTTCCTGTATACGTCTGTACTCTGCTGTAGTTCTTCCTGTATACGTCTGTACTCTGCTGTAGTTCTTCCTGTATATGTCTGTACTCTGCTGTAGTTATTCCTGTATACGTCTGTACTCTGCTGTAGTTCTTCCTGTATATGTCTGTACTCTGCTGTAGTTCTTCCTGTATACGTCTGTACTCTGCTGTAGTTCTTCCTGTATACGTCTGTACTCTGCTGTAGTTCTTCCTGTATATGTCTGTACTCTGCTGTAGTTCTTCCTGTATACGTCTGTACTCTGCTGTAGTTCTTCCTGTATACCTCTGTACTCTGCTGTAGTTCTTCCTGTATACTCTGCTGTAGTTCTTCCTGTATATGTCTGTACTCTGGCTGCAGGTGCTGCTGCATCGACGGGCTGAATTCAATGTCATCATGGGGTCACTTGTGACCTTGTCCGCATGTGAGTGTCGTTGGGATTGTCTGAGTGAACAGCGACCAACTGGCTGTCTGAAACACAATGAAACAGATACGTAAACACAATGCCACTTCCTGCTTGTGTTTCCCCACTCATTCATTCTGCCTTCCCGTGTGACATGGACAAATATTTACCCATTCTGACCAAAAACAATCAGCACATGTTCTCATGAAGCGAGGGAAAAGCTCTGGATACAGTGTTTCCCGTTGAGGGGGGGGGGGGGGGGGGGGTGGAGGAGGGGGGGCACTGAGATAATATGACTCTTGCCTCGCTCCACCTGTGTATCAGGCCCGCACACTCTACAGATCATGACCCGTCTTTTCTTCTGAAACAGAGACAATAGCCTGGACCAGTCTCCATGCCACTCAGGCCCAAAGGCTCCATACAAGTCCAGTCCAGTCAGTGGAGATGTGATTAATTATACATACATTGATAGCAACAGCATTAATTATTCATGAGCTCCTCAACGTCAAAGCTATTTCCCTGCCTTTCAGCATGATGAAAAGATTTTAAATAATAGGCTCCCCGTGCAGACGTCTGCATTCCAGCGCAGCCGGCTGACGCTAGCCAGGCTTAAGTCCCCACTGTTGTCTTACCAGGGAGCCATTGTTGGAGCCAGGCGAGCCCATGTCTCCACATGCTCGTCAACGGGGCAGCTGAGTGGCTAACCTGCGTTAATGTTTTGGTTTCACCTCTGTGCTTTCCAAAATCGTCTCCTAAAAGTAAGCACAAACTCTTAACAGACACAGATTCGTGGTTAAGGGCACAAATGATGTGAATATTACATTCCTCTACCACAGATAGAGGCTCATTTTCACCTGCTCATCACAGGAAAGGTTTAAGCTAGTAAAACAACTTTGGCTAAGCTTATGTTTATTAGGTTTAGCTAACTAAATCTTGGTTTAGGGGTTATAGGCAACTAAAACAATTTGGATAAGGTTTTGGTCATGTTAAATAAGACGGACTGAAATGTAAGAAAGAAAGAAAGAAAGAAAGAAAGAAAGAAAGAAAGAAAGAAAGAAAGAAAGAAAGAAAGACAGAAAGAACTTCTTGGCATGAGTTGGGAATTGGACCTTGGAAAGGATAGGAAAGTGCATACAGCTATCTACCAGCGCACTCCTTCAATGTCAAACTCCAGCTGATTGGAGCAATGTCTCCTACATGTAATCCTTTTACAATAGGGAAAGGTATTTCTCTCATGGAGTATGTACAGTATTTGCATTTTAAGGCATCATGCTTGTTTCAAAGGTTTTCAGGAGCTCAAGCTAGTGGTTTCATGTAAAGCAGATGGCATACAGATAGTCTCCAGTAGCTTATCACTGTATCGTTGCAAAGGTGTCTGCTTCTTCACACCATTCACCTAAGACCGAGGGTTACATTTAACACCTGTGTCTGAAGCTAATACCTTAGAAGGTGTAGAATAAGTGCTTTCAGACTTACTCTATCTGGCTGCTGAGCATGGAAACCTTTCTATGAGATTATGATCCATGGATTCATGGTAAAAAGGGGAGGGAAGAAAAAGAGTTGATTCTCTCTGCTGTTTCTGAAAAAGAAATCAGCTTACTTTTCTTAACTCATTGAGTGCCAGCCACTTTTGGAGAACGGATGCTCCCAGTGCCAGAGTTTCAGAGCGTTTTCAGTGATTTCTCGAGGCCCACAGAATATTGTGTGATATTACTATGTAAACACTGAACACGCACAAAGAACGATGAGACTCTATTCTATCATCTGCAAAAAAAAGTTTATTGATCCCATTTTCCGTTCTTTAGTTATGAGCCGGAGAAGATAGCTTGATTCATCCAAAAACAGCAATTTTTTCTAGAAGCTGAGATAATTGGCCTTTTGTGAAATTAAACATTTCAAGCACATCACTGACTCTGAAGCTAATCTTTTCTAATGTAGTCACACCTCAAAAATAATTTCCTTCAATAAAACAGTGAAGGCCAGGGAATTCTGTTTGGCAGAATAATATTTTTTAGCTACAACCAGCAGCGCTGGCCCCTGCGTGCGCTGCTGGTTGCAGCTTCTTGCTGGTCTTGATTTGCTGCTGGTGGGCATCGGATATTCTGGCTTGCGTTTGTCAATCCTGTCCTGCTGTCTGGGTCTGTCTGGGTGTTGCGCGCTGCTCTGCGTGCCCCCCCCCCCCCCCCCCCCCCCCCGCCCCGCCCCGCCTCGCCTCAACTGCACACTACTCCTCCTGTCTGTGGTGGCTCTCTGCTGAGTTTGCTGTGCGCACAGTGAAGGGACATCGACATCCTGCTTTTTTACAGCGTTCCGCGTGTGTTTGTCACCGGCAACGATGCTTCCAGTTGAGAATAATAACAACTCCACGGTGTGGATGTGCGGATGTGCTGTCCGGCTCAATTGTGGGAGCAGATTGGCTGCTGCAGGCACAGCTGCAGTAACGTGCTTCAGCATATCGATGCATACGGATGCGATGCGATTTCCGTTTCCATAACGACTTCTTCTTTGTTTTTTCCTTGCCTTTCTGTTATGTGGAGAGCACTGTCGCCACCTAAGGGTTCTGTAAAATAGGTTAGACACATCCAATAGCTATAATATTTGTACATCAGAGGCAGAAGGCTTTGATCGACGCCCCACCGTCAAAAAACGCAATTGACGAACATGTCCGTCCTTGGCACTCTACGTTACTATTTGAAATGACGAACATGTCCGTCCTTGGCACTCAATGAGTTAAAGCCGAGGAGCCTAATCAAACTCAAATAGCAAGGACTTCCCCCTCAGTCCTGAGGGATTTTCCTTAATTTTCACGTCAGGCAGACTCCTCTCATCCCAAAATCTGTTAATGTGTGCATGGCGCCACATGAGAAAGGTAGGTGGTGATTATTTGAACATCCTCAGGATGCTCAGTCAAACGTTAAGGGGAACATCTAATCCAGGTAGATTTAGAGGGATTCCAGTCCTTCTGGGAATGAACATTACAAACAGGTTATTAGCAGCCATTTAAGTTCCCTCAAAATAATTACCGTCAAGCGTTTCTTGTGAAGTCTCTGTTGTGGCCTATATCTCTTCAAGCGCTGTTGAAGGGGAAGGGGGACGTACTAATTTAGTGTACAGTTACAAGGTATTCCCAAAGGTTTAGCCAGCCTCCTTGTGCTTGGCCTTAAAAATAAACGTTCAGAAAACAATCCTTATTAGGTAGCCATATTCCCCTAAAATGTGTACCTGAGACAGTATTTTCTGAATACATTTTGGATTCAATGAATGCATGTAAGATTAGAAATCTTTTTTTTTTATACATTTTTTTTCATTTCCACCCCTCCCATTTGCTCGTCAATTGTACTTGGCCAATTCCCCCGGCTGTCCCCGTCGTTGCTCCCCCCCTCTGCCGATCTGCGGAGAGCCCTAGACTAGCACATGCTTCCTCCGCTACATGTGCAGTCGCGAGCCGCTTCTTTTCACCCGACAGCGAGGAATTTCACCGGCAGGACGTAGCGTTTGGGAGGATCACGCTATCCCCACCCAGTTCTCCTCCCCACGGAACAGACCGACCAGAAGAGGCGCTAGTGCAGCGACCAGGACTCATGCCCCACCGGCTTCCCACCCGCACACATGGCCAATTGCGTCTGTAAGAACGTCTGACCAAGCTGGAAGTACCACTGCTGAGAATTGCAACCGGGTCTCCGCGGTGAGTGCTTTGCTTTTACCTACACTAACACTACCACAGACTCCTGTAATATTAGAAATGTGTGCGGATGAGGACTGTGAATCTGTGAAAAGAACTGATCTGCTTGTTCAACGCTACAGCATGGAGGAACATGGCTTCCCTCTGAGGTGTATTTGCTCTTAGCAGCTTGTAGGTGGCAGCCAGTCACATCAGTTTTGCTATAGTCCTCCCCCGCCTCTCTCTCCCTCCTCCTCCTCCTCCTCCTCCTCTCTCTCGCTCTCACTCACTGTGACAAGGCATCTTTCCAGACATTTTTGTTGGACGGAGATTTGCGGCAGCTCATTACAGACTGGGAGGCTCCGTAAGCGGATGCACTCACTCGGAGATGGATTGAGTGG
This sequence comes from Poromitra crassiceps, assembly GCF_964638095.1. Classification (NCBI taxonomy): domain Eukaryota; kingdom Metazoa; phylum Chordata; class Actinopteri; order Beryciformes; family Melamphaidae; genus Poromitra; species Poromitra crassiceps. Next base: position 28,635,642 of record NC_139634.1, read on the forward strand.
GTCTGTTTATTGACATGCCTTAATCTGACACTGGGTAAAGGGAATGGCTCACCGCCTCCAGACACACACACGCCACCACATCACAGCCACTCCAGCAGATAGGGAGGCAGCAGCGCCCAGGACACGGGTGGAACTTCATCAGTGCTCATTAATCCAACTACCCCGGGCCCAGAGCTCAAACAGACCGTGTTTACACTGCGTGCTGGCCGGATGGAGGGGTGACGGAGCTTTGCAAAGGGCATGTGTGCAGGTGCTCAGGCCCAAAACACACACACACACACACATCCACCCACCCTCCTAACCCACAACCCCCTAAACACAATATCTACATACACCAGCTGCAACAACACTTTGTCTGGCAAATGAGAGCCGGTGCTCAAATCCTAGAAAGGAGCATTTTTTTAATCAACAGATGGGAACGTTGGATCTCCAGCTCGCATCACAACAAGGCGACTCCAATCAGTGATCTAGTAGGCCTAACGCAAGCCTAGTTAGCTTTTTGATCCTGTTTGCCAGCGCTTCAACGCGAGGCACATCTGGTGCTAATATTTGGGACGGTCTATCTATAGGCAGCTGTCAGGGAAGGGGGGGGGGGGGGGGGGGGGGGTTGGTGGTGGAGTATTAGCGGCTTGCATGTCACCGCCACATCTGTAAATCCAGCTTGTTAACAGGACTGTGACAGGCTGCACGAGGGCACAGGCAGTACTACACATCCAACTCCATACGGTTGAACTCCTCCTGACCTCCTCCTATGTGAACATGTACAGTACATTCCTCTATCTTTTAGATTTCACTATAAATTAATAAAACACTCCAGGAAACGATCTTGCAATCGCAATAATTAATGCGAATTGAACCAATCTCTGCAGCCAATATTTGCTGGGGCATGCAATAAAAAAAAAGAAAACCTGTGATTTCTCAGCAAAAACGGCAAAACAGGCTCCCCAACTTGCAATTTTTGCCAGTTCCCGCAATTTTACAACAAAAAAATAACGTAAGACTTCACAAATTGCATTACAAGACACTCTCTCTCTCTCCTTCACACACGCACACGCACACGCACGCACGCGCACACGCACACGCACGCGCGTGTACATGTGTGAGGCTAGGCTGAGCAGGGCCTGCTGTCGTTTCCGCCAGGGAGAGGGGGCCTAGCAGCTTGAGAGCAGGGCAGTGGAGAGGGGGCAGATGCAGCGGGGCTTGACCCACTGCTTGGTGGGGGGTCTTCCAGCAGCAGGGATTAGCCACACTGACTTCATTTAATTTAATTTGTATTAAGGCCGTCTTTAGGGGGCAAAACATCGTTTGTTTCACTGTGCGAGAGAGTGTGGGAGGATGTCCAGGGTCACTGAAAACAGTTCAGACTGTGGCTCTCTGCCGCCTACTGCATCCACAGGCACACTAGAACCCAAACCTCACACACACATGCACAAACAAACAAACCCATATGTTGTTTCCCCAATTATGTCTACATTATTATTATTATTATTATTTATTGATTGATTAATTTAAAAATCTTGTTTTTTTTATTCTTTCCTCCCCAATTGTACTTGACCAATTCCCCCTCCTGTCGGGGTCGTTGCACCGCCCCCTCTGCTGATCTGGGGAGAGTTGTAGACTAGCACATGCTTCCTCTGATACATGTGCAGTCACCAGCCGCTTCTTTTCACTCACAGCGAGGAGTTTCACCAGCAGGATGTAGCGTGTGGGAGGATCACGCTATTCCCAACAGTTCCGCTCCCCAGGAACAGGTGCCCCGAGTGACCAGAGGAGGCAATAGTGCAGCGACCAGGACTCATACATACCCCACCGGCTTCCCACCCGCAGACACGGCCAATAGTGTCTGTAGGAACGTCTGACCAAGCAGGAAGTACCGCTACCGAGAACTGAACCCGGGTCTCCGCGGTGGTAGGCGAGTGATTACCTCTACACTACCCAGACGCCCCAATTATGTCGACATTATGATGTCATATCCCTCCAATTGAAATGCATCTCAGACCTTGCATACACCTTCCCGTAGTATGACTTCCTTGAAATGAAGACCTTGAATCCTTTTGCTCTGCCACCGTAAACAACTTGTAATCATTGTTGGTGCTTATCAGACAGTGTGTATGTGTTTGTGTGTGTGTGTGTGTGTGTGTGGTGTGTGTGTGTGTGTGTTTGTGTGTGTGTGCGCTGTGCGTGTGTGCATGTGTGTATGTGTGTGTGTTGTGTGTGTGTCTGTGTGTGTCGAAAGCACACACACTAAGCTGTTATTCTACCAACAACATATCTTAGGGGGGGGGATGCTTATCTGTTTTGATGCAGATTGGAGGAGTTACATAATATACATAATATTATTTGTCTTTTGTTTTTTCATCACTCATTTCTCCTAGGCTGATATAGTTTGATATCCTATAACGGAGAAATCCTTTTAGTTACCCGCAGGCAATCTAATGTACTTTTACTTGTAATCTGGGAATATAATAAATGAAAAGAAGAGGAATAAATCAGTACACAATCGAATAATTCAGCTCCCTATTGTATTGTGCATGACTTACACTGTAAAGCAGAGGGAGAAATAAACAACTGCAGGAGGTCTGAGGAATGAGAGCGCACAAGCCGACGGTGGGGTACGTGGGCTATTTGAGTGAGTGATACGTCGCCACAATTTACAACATCTCTCTGGGAAAAAGATGGCAGTGTTCAGCCATCAAGCCTGCTGTAGCCAAAGCCTGCGGTCATATGAAAGCATTCCTTTTTGTCTTGTGCAGGTGACAGAGTCTGAGAGAGAGCTAATGTGCCATGCACTGGAAAACGTAGTTTTATTACAAACACATCCAAACAACAACAGGAAGAGGAAAAAAGAAGTGTTGAGCTGCAAATGCACGGCTTTGTCCCTGCGAGACAGAAGAGACGACCGCTGGCGTCTGTTCATGACTATCAAGCGCTCACTAGCAATCGTTTTTTCCCCCTCTCTCCCAGCCCCTATCAAAAGATGTTACTGTGTAAAATGTCAAAGAAAAAAGCGGGAAGAGAAGTAATCTCCTTCTCCTTTTTGATCGCAAGTGGAATAATTGGCGCCCTCTTAGGCTCATTACATGAGTTGCCCGCCAGCCAAAAGAGGCTCCAACTGCCCCTTTTCATTCATGTTGGAGCTTTGAAAAATATTGCTTCCTCTAGTAACCACTCTTTATGAGATGCAATGACTAGAGGTCCCGCTACCTACATTAATGGCTAATACTGCAATGCCTTTGAAAATATGTCTTTCAACTACACTGTCAAAAATCGATTCACAGAAACGGGTAAAAGAAAAAAACGCAGCAACAATCTGGCTGTGTAATAATAACATCATTACGCACACTGCACATCACTTCTCACTCTCACCACTCTCACCCGTTTTTGGCAGTGTCGCTCCTCTCATTTGCATAAGGTATTGCATACGCGGGGCTAATTTGGATTCCTATTACTAATAGCCTGTTCTTCAACGTTATTACAACTATGCTTGTAATTATTGTGACGATAATTACTATTACTCTGTATTACCCAAATTAACCTTATTCCGGGTTTAGATCACCCGCGCTGACGGCGGGCGAAGACATGCCCATGAAGAATGGCACCACTGTCCCTTCAGATAAATCCAGTATAATTAGCTGCGCGCCTTACAGCGCCTGTGTGATGGTAATAATTAGCGCTACTGTAGCAAAGGTCGCGCAAAACAATTTAGCGAGGATGCTAGCTGCATGGGTAATGGGGAAGAGAGGGGGAGAGAATAGGGGAGGCGAGAAGCCAGGAGGGATGGGGGTGACGCCACCACTTTTGCGAAAGACGCCAAGGCATATGGCGGCTCCCCTCACCTAGTCTCCGAGTTGGCTCGTTTCTAACCAACGCTCTCCGAACAATGGCAACTGAGAGCCCATTATAACGGCAAGTAGACTCCCAGCTAACGCAGTTAAAATGGATTCATGATTAGATTTGCGGAAAGTGCTACAGGGTCTACCTGTGAACTGGCATCAGCTCAAATTGAGTCTCTATACCTCGGAGG
>NC_139634.1:28639865-28894865 GCF_964638095.1 Poromitra crassiceps
CCCTCGGAGCAGTCTGACAGAGGCCGAGTGCTTTTCATTCATTAACGTTGCTACTTGCACTGTGGTACGTCAAGGCATCGGACGTGAGAGGAAAGTTAACGCTGGCGTTCCATTGTGCTCCGCTGCCAGACGCCGGCGGAGCCCTCAGCATTGTTTTCTCTGATGCCATGACAGAGCACAGAGAGGCGGGGCCTGCTCCTGATCAATTCACTAGCAAAGCAATCATAACTATTATCATTAGTCGTCTTTTCATCCTGCGTGCTCAGCCCACAGTAGATATTTCATCTGTTCGCAGACACGCATTCTTGTCGTTCCAACTTGACCTGGTATCAGTCAAGCGAAGAAATGCTTTTCCCCCGCCTCCCAGGAAACCAGATATGGGCGTAAATAATATGCCCAGGCCCAATTCTGAAAAGCCCTAATCCCAGGAAAACAACCCTGGGTGAAACGGGCCTCCCTGAATTGCTTTCAAGAAAACCAGATAATCAAAATGCAAAACAGGCTTTGAGGGGGGAAAAAACGAGTCGACTTCTAACAACAAATACCTTACACCCTAACATCAGCAATTTCTCCTGCTGAACTCTTATTTGTATGCTCTGTGTTTGGCTTTTGAATGTCGTGGCGCACAACACGCTGCATAGCCTGCTCCATCAATCAGCTGCTCTATTCTGCTTCATGCCGGGCTGAAGCGGGACGACTGCTCCGAGCTTTTACGGACAAGAGAGGGGGGAAAAAAGAAGAGCCATTGAAGACGCTAGGGGTCCCAGACCTCCCATCACAGGGGGACAATGGGCAGGGAAGAGGAGATAAAGAGGGAGAAAGACAGAGGTGAAGACATGTCTGCAGATGGGGGAGCAGAGGGAGAAGAGGGAGGATGTGGAACAAGAGAGGAGGCAGAGACCCGGGCGACACGGGGCAGAGGGAGCTCTCAGAGGCCTATAGTCATAGCCCATTAGGCTGGCTGCAGGAAAATGCTACAGCTCATTACATGCTCTGCCTCTGTTCTGCGGATGAACAATGCACAATTACGCTAGCCTGCTGTTCCTCCAGCCATAGCGCTGCAAGCCCGTATTGCTGCTATAGTGGCGCTTGCCTGCGTGTGCTCATCAAACAGCCCATACATGAGCACAGCAGCACGCCCTCATGCAAATCCAGGTTTATGTCTAAGAACAAAGGCACGGCATGAATGTGCTGAAATGAAAAGGCAAGTCGGCTCCATCACTGGAGCAAACCAAAACAAAAGTACAATGCGCCGTTTCTGTTTGTAATATAACCCTGTTAGCTCCCCTGCTTTCCGCTCCTGCTGACCACTTTAAATTGCCATTCGCGGCACATTAAAATAAGTCAACGTGATGTATGTCCACTCTTAAAGTTGAAAGTAGATGCAATGCTAAAGTACAGATGCAAATCTATCTACAATTAATTTACTGACAACAAGGTGCAACTGGTCCACACTGAAGCTGGCTGACATTATCTGCACTGCAGTGGATAACTAGCCTGGATTCATCTACCCGCCAGCAAATTGGTACTCGACTAGTCGTCCTCCTCTCCCCTCTACAATTATGCATGCAGAAGTTGACATTTAATCTGATGGGGGGAAATGCTAACTAACATCCTCCTGCTCCCTCTTTGTTTTAGCCGGAAAGCAGGACACTTGGAAAGGTCATTCTTCCCTAGTGTCAGAGTTAGCTGCTTGGAAAAAGTGTCTGCTCACAATGAGCATTGTTACGTTCCACCGCATCCCTCCCCCATTTCCCTGTCACTCAAAGAACAAGACGGCCGTGGGAACACTCTCATCAACGCAGCAACAGGTCTCACAGTACAGGCCGGCTGTTAGATCCATACATTTTAATTCATACCTTTTTCCCTTCCCACATTTAGATGAAATTATTTTTTGTACACTTAAATAATGATGGTCATTACTATAAAGTTGTAATTACTTTTTCGTCACTTCTATTACTTGGTGAGAAACATTCTGGTTTTCTTGTTCCTGCTACAATGGAAAAGGGGAGGGGGGGGGGTTAATATTCGCAAAGACAGATTGTGAGTCCCTTGCTATTTTCATCGGCTGAGAGGGACACATCTATTGAAGGAGTGTCTGCGTTATCAAATCGTACAGTGCACGCCAACACGTGTACAAAGTGTTCGTCTTTAATATGCCTAAGCCAGAGGGACCGAAGTGAGCACATTACTCTGTCGGCATACAATGGATATAAGCAAATAGTACCTTGGTTTGTATGGAGGGTCCTCCTCAGCAAACCGCTTTTACCCCTGGCCACAACACGCCTTGCGGGTGTGTGTAGTAGAATGTAGGCTGACCTTTCCTACCGCATATTAATTTAACTACAGGCGTTTTCGAACGCTGGCAGCGAAATGCGCATTAAGGAGAGATGACGAGGTGAAGTTATTTTCCTCCTCTCCTGGAGCCGTCCTTCCCTCTGCGTTTGCTTTCATTAGGAAATCTAAAAAATGACACCTTCATTTTGCTTCGCACCAAACACCACAGGAGGTGTACACACAACGTGTGCGAGAAGACGTGTGAGATGCTGCACAGGATCTTTTCAAAATGTCTTTGGAGACATTTGGGGGGAGGGAATTCTGCCGACATGGTGAAATTCTATAATGGCAACAGATATTAATAAGGACACATACAGTAGCAGCCATACCAAAGCCATACCAAATTTGCCTGTAGAGCAGATTCATGACTTCTCTCTTTTTTGTAACCACGGTGACAAAACATGTTTGTCTACAAGCTGTGAGACTGTAAGGGTTTACAGAGTAAACGTGTCTTGAGGCTCACAGTGCACAGTGAGGCTGTAGAAGACAGATAGCTACTCTAAATCTATTTGCTTGATGGTACATTTCCACAAGTGAACTCGCTCGAGGTTGAGACTTGTGAGGATTGCCATGAAAGAAAACAGAATGTGGCATATTTGTGTCACAGAGTTTAATTTGAGAAATAAAAACAGTGCTCCGGGAAACTCATTTAAATGGGTAATTACGTCCAAGCAGCACTGCTCGCGGCGCTTAACAAGGTGCGTAATGATGTCCCCGTCCCCAGCGATAAACATCATCACTATGTCCATTTCCTCCAGTCCATTTAGCCTGTTGGCCTTGAATTCTCTCATTTATTCTTAGACCCATCACACCCTAAAGCCAATGTCATTACAGCCTTATTACATTTATGTATCCAGTAAAAAAAAAAAATCCCTTTTTATTTTTTTTGTTGGAACGCTGATAGCATCACATGACTAACTTTTACTCTTCTTATATGTTTTCCTAGACTGAAAACAAGTGGTGATTCTTTACACATGATACAAACAAACTTAAAATGAAGTTAAAATAGGCCTATATTACCGGAAATTTAAATATATCTTTATTTTCAATAGTCTTGTCTTGGAACTATGAGAAATGGCGCATGAAACTGCTTAGAAGATATACTTATACTCTGGACTGTCATGGTTTTAAGGCAATAAGTGTGTGTGCAAACTCTGAGCTTTTAGGAGAACGACTATTCAGGTAAAAACTTCAGATACATTTCTAAGTATCAGAATGCCCCCCCCCCCCCACCCACCCCCACTACCTTCAAAATGTTCAGGTACATCGAGTCTAATATTTCGTTTGGCAGACGAAGTGGCAGAGGAGAAAAAACATCCCGAACCAATATTATATGAACAGAAAGAAAATCACATTATTTCTCTCCATAGAAGTTTAATATGGTTTGAATTCTCAACAAACGATGGCCTCCATCTATGTGTAATAATAAAATATCCTCCTCATCCTATAACACCACATTTCACAAAGGGGGAAGAAGTCTTTCAGGCAGGCAGTTACAATACAGGTGGTGGAAAACATCACCATCCTATAAATAGAAAATCCTCTCTCTCTCTCTTGTCTCTCTCTCTCTCTCTCTCACTGTCTCTCTCTCTCTCCCTCTCCCTCTCCTGAGCCTTGTCGTTTGTCTACAGTATTAGCTCCTCTGCACGCTGCTCACCAGGCACATCACATGTGGTTAAGGACACACTACAGTGACATGTGTACGTCAGACCCTGTCACTCATGTGTTCTGACACTTAGGGCTCTTTGGCTGGATGCTCTGATCCCAACAAGAGGGTGGTGTCCCAGAGGGCCTGGTCCATTCTGATTGGCTGCCTGGGGTTGTTATGTCATTTTATTGTACCTCTCCAACATTGAGGATGACACATAGTGGTGCGGGTGTGTGTGTGTGTGTGTGTGTGTGTGTGTGTGTGTGTGTGTGCGCGCCGGGGGGGTGGGGGTTGTGGGGGGGGGGGGGGGCTGTTGTGTGGGTCAAGGCTATAAAAACCCACCCAAGTGGAAGACTACCACTGTTTGTACATGGAGCAAAAATGCGTCTTGTTGGGTAATATCACCAAATCACTCGGCAGCTCTGCCAATTTGGCGGTGAAACACGGGGAGGAACTGAATGGGGAAATGTAACAAAAGGTCATCAAGTGTACCGTAGTCACGACGTTCGTTTAAAAATTCTGACAGGCAAGGCTCTATTTTTGCTCAATAAATACCGACAATTAAAAGTCTCAAGTTTCAAGTCTGCCGCCTGGCAAATACAACCTTTCTTAATAATCAACAGCTTGCTCTGCCACTCAATCAGCATCTGAACGCTGGAGATGAGACGATCCTCTCTCAAATCCTTTGAAAGGAGGAGACATTAAAGCACGCAACATACACCGCCCCTACTTTTTCAACAGATAGAAAAAACAGAAAAAAATATATATATATATCTCCCACTGATTTTCTACCATGCTGTGTTCCTCCTCATTATGCAATCTCAGTACCCTCCCCCCCCCCCCCCCCACTACCACCACCACCACCAGCTTGACATACTGTCAGAAACACCTTTTACTGGGAGTGTGGAAGTGGGTCTCCATCATCAGAGCTCTGGAAAGCTCAGAGTCTCAGCAGCTATACCCTTTAGCTTCTCCTATCGGATTTGGGACGATTAGCCGGGTTACTCTGATGAAATTTGCAGATATATAAACATGACCTTGTTTAAATGGTCAGAAATCTGGAAATGCATATTTAAACATGGCTTAAAAGGAGTGGTTTGTGCAGCAATTGTACCTCTCACCAACTCCAATTAATCATCCTTGACCAACTTGGAATAATGGCAATTTCAAAACAACCGTTGAAGAAAGTATGTGAAATGCTCAAAGCGAGACATTATTTGAATATGACTGAACATGTTGGAATATGTTTGTAATTTACTTCTAGGTTTAGTTAATGGTGTAAATCAGGGGTTCCCAAACTTATGAATGCCGCTGCCCACTTTGAAATCAGAAAATCTTCCGGGGCCCACCCAACCCTTTAATCACATTTTTTATTTCATTAACAGAGCATATGAACTGGGGCATAAGGGAAATTAATAATCCATCCACATACAAAAAGATTTAGGCAAAAACAGATTGCCAACATTTTTTCCCCCCTTACTCATCAGAAGTATTTGCATGCATAACACATTTCTTGAGACATTTGTTGTGATGATGAACAACAGAAGAACTCAATCCACAAGCTATTAATGCTCGGCTGTGAAAAAATGCTACCTTCTCTCTGTAAAGGCGAGACTCATGGGTAGCCATGATTGGACCCAAGGGACCCCTTTGAAATAGTTTTCCCTCGCCCAAATTTAACCTACGTTTGTAGCATTCTTTACCCCCCTTGCCGACAAGATAGCATATTATGCTTGGTACCAATTCTTAGGTCTAGATCCCTTAGGTCTTCTACTTTCTTCTGATAACAGGATCTCCACTGTAGCTTTAAAACTGACCCTGCTACAGCCATGTGATTACCCGCGAAAATCGGAAGTGTTGGCAGACTACTCGGGGGCCCAACTGCAGTACCTCCACGGCCCACTAGGGCCCACAGTTTGGGAATCACTGGTGTAAATGATAATGTCACAGTCCATATTTTCACGTATGTGTGCGTGTGTGTGTGTGTGTGTGTGTGTGTGTGTGTGTGTGTGTGTGCATGTTTTCCTGGGCATGTGTGTGGGGGGTGATTGGCAGTTTGAACAGATGTGTTGTGTGCGCTGACAGCATGACATGTACTTTGCACGCTCAATATGACACGTCTGAACGCACCCTGTGCGTATTGTCCTGTTGTGAAGTGATTGCGGGGGATGCTGGAACCACTCCCTGTTGTCTCTGCTACATCAATATCAAAATGTCTTCCTCACTAACAGGGAAGCAAGATTGCTATATTGAGACACCTTGTAACCTATTTTGTTTCCATTTCCATTTCCTTTGCTTGACTGTGACAATAGAAAAGACGAACACAGATTTCTCTCAGTGCCGCCATTTTTTTTTAATTCGGCTGGAATCTGAACATGAACTTTAAGGCATATACGCCATAATATACATTAGAATAAATGGTAGAACTTGCGTAGCCATCTTTGAAGCAACAGCGTGGAGAGCACCGGGAAGGTTACATCGATTAGCAATGAACTACACTTGAAAGAGTAGTGCATTCTCATTTTGCACAAACAACTGCAAAGACCACCTCCTTTTTCCGTAGAGAAAAACTTTGATCATATAAATTGGCAATCTTTTCCCTGTCTAAGGCTAATTTAAAATAAATCGATGATCTAAGGGTACTTATTTTCCAGCTCTATTCATTATCTGAAATCACAGGTGTGAGGAACCTTGGAACGCATTACAAATTCAAAAACACATTCTAGCCAAAGGCCATTCCTTTACTGTATAATTGTCTCCCTCACCAAGTGATTTGCTATAATTAAGCCATGCAAGACAGCTCTATTCTCCTGCGAGCGCTTGTATTAGTGCTGCCACAGGCAGGTCTAACAAACATCTCACAGCTGATGCTCTTCAAAACAATGGACAGGGATCTGTAGGGAGGTATATATGGGTACACGCTCTCACAAGGGAGAATACAATATACACAATGCAATTGCAAGTATGAAGACCTGTCACTGTTATCTTGGCCAAGTCTGCTCCGCTCCAGTCCCACAGTGCGTGCGTGCGTGTGTGTGTGTGTGTGTGTGCACGCGAGTGTGTGCATGTGTGCGGGACGAGTGTGTGCTGGCGTGCGAGTGTGTGCTGGCGACGTGCGCACTGCAACAGGCTTTGTCTGAAGCAGGAAAAGCTAGTCTACAGCTGCTCTGACATAACCAGGATGCTCACTGCCCCACATAAGCCAACAATTGGACTACAAGTCAAATCTATCAAAACCATATATTGCACATATTATAATAAACACATATAAACACCTCTTTTTTATTGCACCTCATATGCACCTCCTGATGGCGATGATCATTTGAGACTAAACAAACACACAAAGACATTGTGCCCTGTGCCTGGTGTAAAAACACAAGCTCTCTCGCAGAAGATGAATGAATCATGGGTAATTATGGGGTTGCCCTCAGGATGGAAATGATTTTTTTTTGGCACAAAGCAGCGTTGGTAATCACAACAGTACAGACACTCGTGTGTCCTAGCTAGCCACACCAATGGGATATGGGTTGAGGACTTGTGGAGTCAAGTGGTTTCAAGCCCAGGCTTGCTCATCGGAACAAAGCAATTATCAGTGATTATTTCACAGAAGTGCTGTTTGTTTCTGCTATAAATGGCATTGTAATTATATTGAAAACACTTTTTATGTAAGCAAAACATTTGGATATAGTTTCCATATTTTACAAACATCACAATTGGAAGGAAGGCTATACTGTCGTTGCACTATAGGCTAGTTCTGCTGGAGGGTAATGCATGCTCTCTCTCTCTCTCTCTCTCTCTCTCTCTCTCTCTCATACACACACTCTCTTTCTCAGACCAGGGAAAATATGCAGAGGACGGGTCAAAGAGATGTTTGTCAACGTCATGTGCAAGGCGGAGTGCGATGGAACGTGCATGTTAAACAGCCCCCGGCCTCCATCAAGCCAATCAACTGCCTCGAGGAAAATGAGAAAACGCGGCCGGGGGCTCAGACACCTGGCACTAAGACACATTCACCCCTCGCCCGCTCCTTCCCTCCTCGCCCCGCTATCTGGCCTGATGTCGCCCGATCAAGGCACCTCCGAGCTTTGCATATGAAATCATCTGCAACCCCTATTCGTCTTCCTCCCCTGTTTTTCATTAGCTCAAACAAATAAACGCTCTCCTAATCCTGCGGCCAGTGTTGCTTTTATTGGGCCGCTCATAAGCCACAGAGACAAGAGGCCACTGCTGGAGCTCGCACAATGTCGGCTAATTCCTTTGTGTAGCCAGACTGCTGCTATGTCCTCCTGCTGTTTTGTCCATAGAAAGGGCGGTGACCTGCATACCACCACCTACAGGCAAATGCAATCCTGGTCAGTGCGTGCACCACCTGCTGAATCCGCCCCACCTCCACCACCACCACCGCCGCTGCTGCTGCTGCTGCCTCCACTGACTAGATAACACAACAACATCTCTCATGTTATTCCCACACAGTCTCACACACGGCGCAGACAGTCCCAGTAAATCAGCATGCCTGTAAGTGGGTCTCATTGACCCCTCAGGAATCCATCGGTGCCCAGATCTCTCTGGATCATCCGGTCGATCGATGGATCAATAGCCATCTTGTGTTTCTTGTTTTGTTTTAAGACCGCCCCCCCCCCCCCCCACCTCCTTCTCACTGAATGTCAAACGGAGATTGGAGTCATCAATTATAAGTGTTTGTGCGGAGCTGCTGGGGCTTATTTGTTGCTGTCTATTGGAGTGAACACGGTAGGGAGACAAATACACACAGTTACACAGATTCTCACACACACAAATACACACAAGCACACACAAACACATGCACAGTACACACGCGCGCGCGCGCACACACACACACACACACACACACACAAACACAAATGCCCCTTCCTCCCATGGGATCAGGAGAAGTGGGTCATGGAGAGAGGTTGTCCAAGGAATCCAATAGAGCAGTTCATACAGGCGAAAATCTATAAACTCAAAATCAGCTTGTTGGCGTACACACTCTGTCGGCCTGAATAGCCTTTCAAGTCAGACCTGCTCTGTTCTGCTGCAGCCATGCATGAGATGTCAATGGAAGAAACAGCCTATGCAGGGTCATTCAATGGCTGGCTGTGCAGAGAGCGGCCATGCACTAACACCGGAGCCAAATGGATGGTGCACAGATAAAGCATTTAAGCAATGATTATTCTTTCTGCTAGCACCTGAAATGACATGTGGTGGAGCTGATTAGCTGGGTCAATGCATCTGGCAGGTGTTCAAGGTCCCGTTCTTTTGCAATAGCTCAGCACGCCGACCCAAAAAAAACAACAAGTGGAGTAAGGAAAGCCAAATAATCCACTTTGTCAGGCCTCCAAATTCTGCTTGGCAAAGCTCTCGCATGCAGGCACAGGTCAGGCCCAGAGCCTCGGTTCCCTGAAATGCCTTGAAGGATTTCAGTCAAATGGACTGACTGACATAAGGCCACACATGCCATCTCAAACAGCTTTGCTTTCCATCAATAGGAAAGTGCAACTGCACTCAGGTTAGAATAAATTATTTGGTATTATGGAATGCTAAATGCTCAATAATATTGGACCTTGAACTGTGTTGCAAGCTGCTCTCAAGTCAGATTCACCATGATAAAGTGACCCAGTGAAGCTGACTGCCTCCTCTCGATTTGGGAGGGAAGCTCGACAATGAGTTTTGGAAGCCCACCTCTCCCAATGTCCTCCCCTCGTCTCCTCCCCCTCTCACCCCAGGCAGCCCGGGCCAGGCTGTAGGACAGAGCACAGTGGGATGTCTCACCTCTGGCAGTGGCATGCCGTTGATGATGAGGTCAGGCTGCTGGTGGCCCTGCCCGGTGAAGGGGTGCTGATAGCCGTGGTTGGGGGCCGCATTGCGTGAGTTCTGGTTCTCCACGTTGAGGAAGGTGCTCTCGGAGCGCCTGCAGCCCAGTGGCAGGCTCTGCTGGTGGTAGTCGAAGTAGTTGAGCGAGGAGGTGAGAGACGAGCAACTCACCACGTTCATCTTGTCCGTCTCCTCGACGTCACGCGGCACCAGGCGGATGTCGTTCTTGCTCAACTTCTTCTTCTTGCTGGACTTCTTCTGGTTGCCGTATGAGTACTCCGCCACCCTGCGCAAGTAGAAGAAACTGAACAGACTCAATAAAGCAGTGTTCTGCCTTCCCCTCCCCTGTCTACACGGTCAAATCACTTGCCCGCCATGCCAGCTAGGGCGCTGTTCGACCGTGGGTGCCAGGCAAGGGCTCATTGGCTGTGTCCGGGAGTGGAACGCCACACTCAAGTGACTCCCCACTCCCGGCTTGCAATGGAGCTGTCATCCCTTGTTTGTTTGCATTTGCATGCTCGGCAATCGACATGTCACAAGCAGGCAGACACTGTGCAGACGTGCCAAAACCACAGAAGCAAAGCAAATGGACACAAAGCAGCACTACCGGTATACGCAATCGTATTCAAAGCACACAAGCCAAACTAATTCTTTTTTTTTGGTTTCATTATCAAGCCAGCCCAGTAGCAATACGGAGTGCAGGAGAACTGCAGATTCAAATTCATTTAGCTAGTCTCTGTGGCTGCTGCAAACTTAAGCTGAGCATTTTGACTATAATCAGACCAAATGAGAAAAACAGCTCAGCTTTATCAAAGTGTTCTCGGACTGGGGGAAATATATGTTCTTTATGCAGCCTTGCATATATATATGTAATCTCCAGCCATGCCGTGCTATCTTAACCAGGCCTATTCTATAGGTTTTGTGACGGTTGAGTTGAGTTTCAAATCTCTACTTTCTGTTCACACCCACCACAAAATGATGCTTATGCATTGCATAATAGTACCATGTCTAGAATGGCTCAATTCTAATCGTGGCATACTAGCCCTACTGTGGCCTTTATTGCTCACTAGGACACAGTCATTTCTGATCCTGTCTCTTTCTAAGAGGAAATGGCACTTTCTTTTTCATTTGTCTTTTATATTACACCTTGGAAAGAGCCACCTCCTCTCAATTTCAGAAGAAAGAAAATTTGAAGCTGCAAGGGTCAAAAATAGTGCATCTTTTTGTCATGTATCTTTTTTTATGTGTTTTCTCTCTACTCTGTGCCCAAAATGAAATCTTGCAGGGAAGATCTTCAGTCAGTCAGACAGACAGACAGACAGACAGACAGACAGACAGACTGACAGAGCACAAGCAATCAATTGGAGATAAGGTGGCTACTGAAAAGCAGAGCACATCACATGCTGATTAAAGCAGCCAGCAGGGAGAGTGGCTCATACTAGGAGAGCAAACTGCTGTGAGCGGTTTCCAATGTGTTGCTTACTATTTTATCTATTTGACATCATAACATAATGTATTATTGAGATTAAATCTATGACACTGCAGACATACATGATGTCTATTCTCCTCAGAAAATAGCAAGGCGTCAATAAGCCTACATCACATCACGTGTTCCATAACAACATAAGAACACATGCGGTATGAATGTATTTATATGCTGAGGAAATATGTTCATTGTTTGTGTCAACAAGGTCACTGTAGTAGTTTATATGCTTTGTGACATAACTTATTGCCCAGAGCTATCAGAAGAGGAACAAGCATTCATGTTGCCTCCATGATGTGCTATAGGCGAAACCTTGAAAGCACAGAAGGGTGGTAGCCTACTCATCTCCAGTCAACCCTCACATGAGAGTGGAAATAGATCACATTTAATTTCTAATCAATATTAATACATTATTCAGAGAGATATTGGCAGTTACTTTTTTTTATTTTTTTTATTTTTTACAGCTAGGGATGTTCAACACTTTAGAAACGGCCTGACTTAACTTCAAGTCAACAAAATTATGTCAGGAGCAAAATATGATTATGGCTTCAGGTTAAATTCACAAATCCAATCTATATGTAAATTTATAGTGGTAATGTAGCACAGGGAAATCAAAGCCAGAGCTGATGTGCAGAGATTGATGAACAAAACAGAATTTTCTATAGAAAAATCCAGAAAATAATAATCTGTTCATTTCCAGGCAACTGGTCAAATCAAAAGTTCATGACTTTGTTGTCAATTATGTGCTTTTGATATAGCCCTCAATGGATAAGCAAATGAGATTATTTGCTTTATTATTAGTCTTTTTTATTTGATCTCTAGCCTATTTATTATTATTATTAGTGTCGAAAAAACACTGAAAGATCTTAGAGGATTGTTAACCTATGTATAATCACACTAGATTAAAGCTGAAAACTGCCAATCAACCATGGTAGCTGTTAAATAATAAATGTCTGGGACTGATATTGAACCAGTGAGACGTTAATTGCCTGGTAACACACCCACAAATTGAACATGACAGTTGGCCCGTCATATTTATGAGCCAATTGGTTACAATCGAAAGATTAGATCAATCAATCAAATACTCATAACAGAGAGAGTGGGCCTCTGGAACGAGTCGAATTTAACGCCGCTTTATTATCCACCTCTCCTTCAACTGTGGAAACCTGCAGTCCTCCTCACACTCAGGCCTCTGCAAGCAGCATGACAAAAGCAACGCATTGACAAGCAGCCTGCGACTCACACACTTTTCAGGGCACGACCGCGGGGGCGCGCACAGCACGGCCACATGCACACATGCGCACATGCGCTCTGCCTCTCCCCTCTCTCTCATGCCAGCACTCTTTCATGCCAGCACATAAGCAACGAGAACACATAGACACACACACACAGACAGACAGACAGACAGGCAGGCAGGCAGGCAGGCAGACAGACAGACAGACAGACAGACAGACAGACACACACACACACACATACACACACACACACACACACACACACACACACAATTTGAAACTCCACTGAACTCACAACAAACAAACAAACACAAATTTACGCATAAGATGTCAGTACCTGCAGTTGTACGTTCGGATCTCCTTGTTATCCCGTTTGCACTTGACCGCCACAAAGATCATGGTGACAAACAAGATAGCGGCGATAGAGCCCAGGGCGATAATGAAGATGAGGGACAGGTTGACGGGTCCAATAGACTCCTGTGCGTTCAGGTCGGGTGAGAGGTAGACCACGATGTAGGCCGAGGCGGACAGGGCGGGCTTGCCGTGGTCCCTCGCCACCACGGTGATCTCGTAGGTGGACTTGGCGTTCTCCCCGAACATCCGGGTGGAGCGCACCTCTCCGTTCACCTGGTCGATCTCAAAGAAAGCCCTGTCCCCCTCCGAGATGGTGTAGGTCAGCCGCCCGTTCTCCCCCTCGTCGTAGTCGTCGGCTTTGACTTGGCTCACCATGTAACCCACGCCGGCGTTCCTGGGGATGGAAACCTCGGCGGTGCCGTTCACCAGTGGGGGGTTTGTCATGACAGGCGTGTTGTCGTTGACGTCCAATACCACAATACGCACCGTGGCGTTGCTTGATAAAGAGGGGTTCCCATTGTCTCTGGCCAACACCTTGAAATCAAAAGTCCTGGTGTATTCGTGGTCGAAGGATCTCATGGAGTAAATGCGGCCTGAGGGGTTTATGCTGACATATGTGTTTACATCCATGTGTTTAATCTCTCCGGGGACGATGGAGTATGAAACGGTGCCATTCATGCCCAAATCCGGATCTAGTGCTGATACTGACAGCAGGCACGAGCCCGGCAGGTTGTTTTCCATCACCATCTCTTGATAGTGGGGCTTTAGGAAGTGGGGAGGGTTGTCATTTTCATCTGTGACTTTGACTACCAAAGACTTTGTGGCACGCAAAGGCGGGATGCCACTGTCCTCTGCTTGGATAGTCAAATTGTACGTGTCCCTTTGCTCTCTGTCCAGCCTGCCATCAACCAGTATGGTTGAGAAGCTCTCATATTCTTGTAGTCTGAACGGTACGTTGCCCTGGAGCCTGCACTGCACTTTGCCATTTGCTCCAGAATCCTTATCAGACACCCTCACCAATGCAATGACATATCCACGCTGCGCATTCTCAGTGACTTCAACCATCTCTGTGTTCAGTGAGAGTAAACTAATGACAGGTGGGTTGTCGTTCGTATCCATCACATTCACTGTTACTTTGCAGTGAGCTGGAACGGAATTGGGACCTAGGTCTTTCGCCTGGATGTCGATCTCATATATTTTGCTTGTTTCATAATCCAAAACACCGTTGACAGTGATGATGCCAGTTCTGGAGTCAATTTTGAACGCGTCCCTGGTTTTCTCTGTGACGTAACTGTTGAACGTGTACACAACCTCTCCATTTGTGCCCTCGTCAGGATCTGTTGCATTCAAGTCTATGACTAATGTATTGATTGGGGAGTTCTCCATCACATTAACAGTATACACTGATTCATCGAAAACCGGATTGTTGTCATTAGAATCAATTACCTTGATATTCAATTGGACCGCACCTATCTTTGGAGGGTCTCCTCCATCTTCTGCACTGATTTCATATGTGTAGTGGGACTGGGTCTCTCGGTCTAACGATTTTTGCACTACAAGCTCAGCAATTTTGGACCCATCCCCTCTTGTCTTTATTTCTAACCCGAAAAGCTCATTTGGGGTGATGGAATATGACTGCACTCCAAAGATCCCTGAGTCCGGATCGCTTGCCCCCTCTAGGGGAAATCTGGTACCAGGGGAGGCATTCTCTGAAATCTCAATGTCAATGTGGCTCGTTGGGAATCTGGGTGCATTGTCATTCAAATCCTCAATTTCCACTTTGATGACGCAGATCTCCATAGAGTTTGACATCACTTCTAGGGAAATAATGCACTTTGGGTTCTGTCGACAGACTACATCCCGATCAATTTTCATTTGGGTCGTAAGGATTCCGGCTGGACTGAGTTCCACCCAGCGTGGCTCTGAATTAGAAATAACCCGCAAGTACGGCGGCTGCGGTGCGATCTGAAATCCTTGCTTCTGTGCGTCCTTTGTCACGTTTCCAATCACAGAGCCCGGCTTCATCTCCTCGTTTATTCCATACTTAAGGTTGATAACAGCCTCAGCTTCGACCCAGAATAAGAGGAGCACACAAATAAATTGTATTAATTCCATCTCCTTAGATTGCATTATACCTGTTGAGTCGCCTGATAAAGGACCTTGGATGATTACGCACACGAATGCATGTCAGAGAAAACAGGCAAAATGTTCCAAATAACTCATCTCTTTGAAATGTCCGATAAAAAAAATGTTTTGATGGAGAATAGCTCTTCTGTATGCAAATTATAGCATGGTAATTCTAGAATAAGTGCTTTATTGTACTCTTCTCAGGCAAAGCACATCCTCCGGTCTACTGCAGCGAGGGAGACATTGGGGATGACGGAGCTGTGAAAACATGCTGAATCTTCTTAGAACAGTGATTTACCCATGTAAATCTGAGCAGCTCTCATCAAGCGGCAAACTGATGTTACACACTGCTCAAACGATGATCTGTCCATTTTCAAGTAGGTTAAAATGAACAAAAAAAAATCACTGCAAAAAAGACAAAATGGGAATTCCGGTGAGCAAGTCCTGCAAAACCGTAATCTTCCGTGCAGATTAAATAATGGGGTTCAAAGGGTCCCTGATAAATTCTCCCCAACGCCTTGATGCCAAGGAATGTTTAAGCCGCATTTTGGATAAACATATTAGAAGTTGTGATACAATGTCCTCTTCGGTCGGCAGCCGTACAGGCTATATCAAACTGCACATCGGATGAAAAAAGCTAAAAAGGATCGGTAGTCACAAAATTATTCAACAGCTTAAGTCCGGTTATCTCAGCCTAAAAGAGCACGGCTGTTACTGCAGGAATGTCTCATGATATCACTGAAGTCCACGGTTACCTTTTTATTTCCAGACAAGCAGATGTACTCTTCTCTCCTCCGCCTCTTCACAAGTGTTGAAGCTTTTTACTTGCTATTAATTTCCTCGCATCTCTCACTTGGAAAGGGCGGCACATATCCCGATAGTTAGTCCGTGCAAAAAAAAGGAAAAAATTAGAGAAATCCGTTGAAAATGTAGCCAATAGCCGGTGGGAGGGAACGATGCAAGATCCGAACGTATCCTACAAGAGACAAGTCATCTCGGGCTGCAGAAGCAAAGCATATCCAGCAGAAAACAGCGCTCGTTGCCAGCAGGCTGTCTAGTTGACTCCAACGCGCGCTCCTGTCGCTTCACTGCTGCACACTGGCAGACGCACCGCTCACAGCCGAGCGCTCAGTCTCAGGACCGCAATCCCCTCAGCCAATCAGGGGTTACACAGGGGGGCTGGATCTGCTGGTGGGTGGGGCAAAGCACGGCAGTGAAACACGGCCAACTACCTGTGCTGCCTGCCTGCCTGCTGCAGATGGACGACGCAACGGGCAATTACAACCTACAAGTTTAAACACGTAGCTTTTGGATTTGGGTAGGATATAGATGTTCGTTTATAGGGCCGTTGTGGGGTGGGGTCTGATGACCGACGGCCCGGGGGTCCTTAATGAGCGGGGTCTAGAGGAAAAAATAGATACAGCACAAACTAAGGAAGAATGTGTATCAGGATAACTTTTCATAGACGTCAGTCTTCATTGATGATATCTCTCCACTTAGGCTACAGTAGAAGGCTATTATAGAGTCTAAAAACAAACCTCTTCTCTGAGGGCTTCCAGAACAACATTTTATCGAATCAGCGGTCAACTATGGATTTATTTTATGCTCATTCACGCGAGACAAAAGTTTGGCAACCTCCACTAAAGATGACGGGCCGGTAGCAAGACCAAACAGCTTTTTCATGCGGTTACCATATGGCTTATCTATAAGAAACCTGTGAGCCTGATGGCTATTATGAGCACTGCATTATTTCAGCTTGACGTGGCTGTCAAGGCTCCACATGTGCCCTATTTCTAAATTTTAGCATCACGGTGAGGCAACAATAGCCAATATGAGTAAACATTTCTATACGTTTGGGGAAAAGTCTTGCCAGAACCCTCATCTATTAATTATTCACCCACAACCTTTTGGTGTCACAAAGAAAAAATAATCCATAAGGTTTGATGACAAAGTATTTCCCTATGGGACAATATAATAGCCTAATTGGTTTCAGTTTATTTCAGATCCAACCAATGCCTTTGTTTCATACAGTTGACTGTGTTCATGATTTCAGTGAGCATGCTGATTTAGATAATTCACTAATCATCTTGAATAACTATCAGCTCAATAAGCTATTTATCACAGTTCACACATCATCAGTAGATTTCTGTCAGATTGTAAAGGCATGTGTTTCATTATAGACAAAATCGTATCGATTAATCTTCTTGGAAGATAATAAATAAACTCCATTCTTATTAAACCGCTTGCATTTGTCAGCATGAATTCACTCTCGCAGGTAGGCCTATATATATCGAGTGATGTGGTAAAATATTGAGGTGGATGAACTATGACCTCCATCGGTATATTGATTATAAGCCAAACGCCAACCATTTACAAAAAATCTATTGTATTTTCAGAAAAATGTATTATTTTCTGCTTTCCCTCTCCTTACAAGACCTTATCCTCATATAACTGAAACCAGCATCACTTGCATCTCTTCGATGCTGCTTACTGTGATGTGTAGTCTACAATGCCATAAAGATCTAATGTTTTTACATTTTAAAAACAAGGTGGGTCTCTATTCCGCATATTTAAAAAGAAAAAGGCGAGTATACGTCAGTAGGTGAGTTTACCCACCACATACCTGCAGAGATATCAGAGCAGAGATTCTCATTTAGCCTACCTTCACTGGAGGCACTCAGCCCCCCCCCCCCCCCCCCCCCCCCACACACACACACACACACACCTCCCCCCACCTCCCGTTCATCCAGTCTGCCTCTCACCAGTAAGCTTATTGGCTCCCATCACATTCCGTCGAGGGCAAGCCGGTTTAAAGTCACAAGGGTGACACCTAGCGTCCAGTTGCCGCTTGGGTCTATTATTTCCACTCCAGTCAACCCAGACATTTTCACAATAATGCTAGAAAAAGAAACAAATACATTACAAAATATGCCACCATTGGAGGCGTGAAATGCATAACATACAATTCTACATAAGCCTCTTCTTTCCTCTCTTCTATATTAGAATAGAAGTCTGAATCATGGTAATGGGAGTTTGATTAGGCCAATTGTTCTGCTGTTCAAGATGCATTTTTAGTATTAAGTCATACTGTAGGCTAATTAATCAAAAATACTGGTTGAACTGTATATAGAAGAGGAATATAAAGACATTCTCATTTGGACTTGCAGTTTATCTTAACATCGCCTATTTATTTAGCATATTTAGTTATCTGTTTATTTGTTCCTAAACTTAAGCAGTCAACCAAATAAGCCTTATTTAATAAGGAATCAGTCTGTTTAAATTTTTCATCAATGACATAAAACTATAATTCAAAATGCAAGTATGGAATGAATATTTAGTGAACTTACAATGTGTTTGTTTGTTTTTACAGGTTGCAAAAGTGAGGGAGTTAATTTCCCCTGAAATGTTGGAATGACTCACCACCATCTTTGTGTATGTCAGTGTGTGTTGTAACAGAGAATTGGCCGCAGTGTCTCTGAACAGGGAATCACTGTTAAATGCCTTGGACGTGCTGTTCTTCAAGTGCTAATATTTTCTTTTCTCTCGTATGATGCGAGGAAGTCTTGAGAAACAAAGCAAGCATCAACAAATACAACTTGTTTGCTCTTCTGTAACATTTTGCAGGGCATGTTGCAATTGCATAAGGATGGATTAAGCCAGAATAATGTTTAAGCTTTTTAGAGTGATAAATCGTTCATGTCAGGGATGGACGACTGTTGGCGGTGGGGGACTATACTGGCAGGGGACGTTTATTTTTTTGCCTTGTGACTTTTTGATGGCCATATGCACAACACAGTGCATAGCAGGAGAGACCGGGTATAGTTGTAACATCTTTGACATTTCTGTCTGTATCTTGGAGCTCTTTAAAGCCAGTGAGTTCAAATTTTGATACAAACTAGCTACATGTGTCTGTTATTAAATTGTGTAGCTGTTATTTCTGCAACACAAACAGAGAATGCATGGTTTACTCTCAAACACAAGGAGTGACATTTTACAATCCACCCCATAGTCTGGATTAGTTGTAACAAACCATGAGGTGAAATGTAACATTATGAAATAAGGATTTTGACAAAAGCTTAAGATATTGAAAACATTTTATCCAATATACTTTTTAACATAACTGATGTGTGTGTGTGTGTGTGTGTGTGTGTGTGTGTGTGTGTGTGTGTGTGTGTGTGTGTGTGTGTGTGTGTGTGTGTGTGTGTGTGTGTGTGTGTGTGTGTGAGAGAGAGCAAGGTGTTAGTTACTGTCAGTCATAATATGAGTAACAGACATTTGAACATCTTCTATACAATTTAGTGTGTGGGCTTTGTTTGTTTCAAGTTCTGTGTTCGGCCACAGCTATGCCGTTTTATGTGCGATCGGGGCACCCATGCGGGTGACCTGAAGCAGTTTTAAATTGGGCTAATTAGCTAATGATGTGATGTCATCAGTGAAGTCATCAGTGATGATGCCATCAGTGATGTCATAAGCACGCACACACACACACACACACAAGGAGGCATTGTAAGAAGACTGATCAGTGATGTCACACGCACACAAGGAGGCATTGTGCATGTGTGCATGCACACGTGTGTGTGCGTGTTGTTTCTGCTTGTGTTTGTTTGTCTTGCACCATCACAGTCACAGTGGCAAGTCTGGCGACAGACACTCCTGGAGTGCAGGCCTCATAGGACTACAGAGTAGCCTACAGGTCTTACTGGGCGTTCACACCGGGGCGATTTCCGCAAAATCACGCGTCGAGATTACATACAAAGTCAATGCAAACGCGTGAGTAGACTACTGTAGTTGTGATTTTTCCCATGGCAGCGCAAACGATGTGAGTGAAGTGAATTTTCACCGCATGAATGATGTGATTTTTGCCTCGACACCTGTTCGCTCAAGTTGAACTTTTTCAACTTTGGCGAATAATTCTGAAGCTTTCTTTCACCTTGGTGTCAACACACATAATAATAAATGTGCAAATGTGCCCCAGCTTCAACAAGTGAACATTAGCGTTTGTTATTACAATGTTGTTACAACTAATGAGACTCTTAAAGCCATGAACTAGCTTACCTTACAGCTAACAGCTAAACAAAAATGCATTAACAACTCACAAGAAAGATATCTACATAAAGACACGTAATTCATCAAGAACTATCAAGTTTGATTAGTTTAACTAAAAAGCAGGCAATGCTATCACAAAAATAAATGAAGTAAAGAAAACTATACGTTCTTACATAAAATTAGTTTTTTCCTTCTAATATTGGCTGTGTCTGCCACAGTAGTAGTAGTTTATTCAAGAACATATTGCATCGAGTTCACACTAGATGAATTTAATGTCCTTTACATTATAAATGTAAACCACACAAACACAAAACATTATTAAAAAGAGGGGTTAGAATTTAAAATTGTTACTTTTCATTTATAAGTCTGGTCAGGTAGGGGATGGTGGAGTTCCTATAGTGCTCAGTTCTTGTTCGCATAGATTGGAGCTTACTGGCCTGTCTTGTGCTGTGGCCAGAGACAGAGCCATTGGAGGGGGGAGGAGTTCTCTCAGGTGGGAGTTTTGGACATGGTGAGCGTAACTCCGACACAGGTCTTCTCTTCTCTCCGAGAATCGGCAGATGCAGATGATACTGAGGGAGGGCTGGTAGTGTTCGTACTCCCGGCCCAGAATAATGAGACAGGCAGTTTTTGGGATTTTCTCCAACTGCATGGATTGGAAAGCTGATAGGGAGGAGTGCCACACTGGAGTACTATATTCTATGGTGGGTCGGATGTATGTTTTGAAGATGGTCACTAGATCAGCTCTGCCTACACCGAAGCGTTTAAGTCTACGCAAGACATGCAGCTTACGGTTGGCAGTCGAAAGCATTTGGTTGACCTGCTGGTCCCATTTTAAGTTCTCTTGGATCCATAGGCCAAGGACCTTGACTGACGGCACCACTTCTAGATGGTGGTCATTCAGAACCAGGGGAGCTGGGGGAAGTGGATGGCGGGAAAAATTTACATGGACAACTTTACATTTACTAGGGTGCAACTTCCTCACATGTGAAGTACTGTAAGGACTAAACTGAGCATGTGCAGAGTGAATCAGGTGATTCGTAACTTGTTCCTGCTGATTGGAGAAATTTAAACTGTTATTACACTGACCCCTGTTACTACTACCCGGTCTCCCCTACATTACATCTTGTATTTTTATCTGAGGCAATGTTACACAGGCTTATGTAGGCTGCCCAACTGTAAGCTGAACAGATACAGTACAAGTTCTCCCTGGTACCACTGTCAATTAAAACGCCTGGACAGTAAGCACTAAATATACACTTTAATTGCTGTTTGTTTGTGTGTGTGTGGGGGGTGGGGGGGGGTGAGACTAGTATGGACACAACTTTTCTCAATGGGACTTGTATTGGTTTTTAGGACTACTTTCTGCTTCTGTTGTCAGCAGCATTAGTTTTTTCTGTCCAAGACAAATGTCCCCAAAGGGACTAATAAAGGGATGCTCACACCCAAAAGCAGTGAGTCAGCTCATGGCTCCAGGATGGAGTTTAGACTTCTCTTCTTCCTGCAATGTTCAGGCTTAGTCACAATGTTAGCATCCATCAGAGCAGTGTAGCCAAACCTCAGGCTCAAGTGTTGGCCCAAGTTACAGAGTAGCCTATTAACTAGACGAGGGCAAAGAGGGTTAACATGTTCTGGCTGTGGTTAAGTGCAGCAGGGCCATGCTATTTCTTAAAGTGGCATGTAGTGCAGTGATTTAGCCACAATCTATTTATTTGTCTCTCAGAGAGTGGTGGCATATTTCATTGATGAGCAAAACTGCCCCAAAATACATGCTGCTGCTGCTGCTGCTGCTGCTGATGTCCCTTCATGTGTTGCACTATTGATCGTAGCACTACGCCCAAATCCTTCCTGTTCTGTTGTGAGTAAAGATGCTTATCTCTCTACGGCGTCACCTTTGTTTGCAGAAGCATCATTTGGCCAGAGAATCAAATGGGAAAATTGATGGTCGACAAATGATCTGTTTTGATCCAATCTATTAAACTGTCAATCATCCAAGCACTGTGGTGTAGCATCTGACTGACACCACTTTATGTTCTGGCTACCACCCGTGACAGCGTTGGCCGGTATTGTTTTCACCTTGTGAGTCTGTGTGTGTGTGTGCGTGCGTGTGTGTGTGTGTGTGTATGTGTGTGGTGTGTGTGTGTGTGTGTGTGTGTGTGTGTGTGTGTGTGTGTGGATAATAGTCATTTACATGCGCGCGCGAGCGCACGTGTGTGTGTGTGTGTGTGTGTGTGTGTGTGTGTGCCATCATCAGTGATGTCACCAGTGGGACGAAAATTGAAATAGAGAACATTGCCCACTTGCTCTAAACTTATGACATCACTGATAATGTCATGATTTATGACATCACTGATGATGTCACAATGCCTCTTATGACATCACTGATAATGTCGCCATGCCTGACAATAGAGCTTATTCACAGCGCGGCCATCTTGGATTACGTCATCGCACAGGGTGGCAACTGAGCCTGCGTTACAACCCATGTAAACAATGGAACGGTAGTCGCAAAACCTGAGTTCTGTTCCACCAATTTCTTTTGATCAAATTGATAAATGGGCAGATGACAACGTCAACATCCCCAAAAGGATTCAAAAGAAGGGCTACAGTAACTGGATTGACGATATTCAAGGTAAATTAGGGTGCAACGTTACTGTGTACAAAGACTTGCTATCTGTGTCATTGCTCCATTGCTCCAATATCTACTTACAGCTAACTGACGATGTCAGCAATGTTAGCGCTACTAAAGTTGTCAGATTACAAATGAATCGTGTTAGATTGATTCATGATTAACATGCAAAAATCACGATAAGTGCAGTTAATATGACGGCGGAGCAAGCACTGCGCAGATAGCAAGTCTTTGTACACAGTAACGTTGCACCCTAATTTACCTTGAATATCGTGGATGTACCCTTCAATCCAGTTACTGTAGCCCTTCTTTTGAATCCTTTTGGGGATGTTGACGTTGTCATCTGCCCATTTATCAATTTGATCAAAAGAAATTGGTGGAACAGAACTCAGGTTTTGGGACTACCGCTCCATTGTTTACATGGGTTGTAACGCAGGCTCAGATGCGTTGCCACCCTGTGCGATGACGTAATCCAAGATGGCCACGCTGTGAATAAGGTCTATACTGATGATTTCACAATGTTTCTTATGACATCACTGAGGATGTCACAATGCCTATGACATCACTGAGGATGTCACAATGCCTATGACATCACTGCTGACATCACATCCGGGACAAAAATTGAAACAGAGAACATTGGCCACTTGCTCCCTTTTATAATAGATAGATGTAGCGTAGTTGATATAAAAATGAAGGGCACGCAGCTCTTGTGATCCCATCGCAATATGGTCTCTAGTTTACATGTATTTTTTGAAGTATGCTATCAGTGGAGAAAGAGTTTGTAGGTACCGAAAAATATGTACTGTATGTAGGCTGCAAAAAGATTAGGTTACTGTCCAAAAGCTTATCTGGATTTTGAAATTCAATGGAGATTTTAAATCAACCTCCATTTGTAGTTGAAAAACATGAAACAAGCAGAAATGGATCTGTTGGCAAAATGTCAAAAGTCCAAAGACAGTGGATTATATGGAGATGGTGTGTGTGTGTGTGTGTATGTGTGTGTGTGTGTGCGTGCGTGCATGCGTGTGCATACGTGTGTGTGTGTGTGTGTGTGTGTGTGTGTGTGTGTGTGCGCATGTGTGATAGGGACTGTTTATGGTCCATCAACATAGGTTTTATATTTCAGAGACAACTGTAACATGATATTGCTGCCTTTATCCTCAGTATAGAAGAGAGAGGATTTCTTTCGTCACGGGTGTGTGTATACAGCGCTGTACAGTATGTGCTATAAGGAGCTGCTAGAGGTTTATTCTTACGCTTCAAAACACAGGGAAAAGCTCGGCTATTTAAGGCCATGGGAGGGGAGTTTAGAGTTTCACAACCTTGCTTGGGTTTTGAACATATTTGAAGCATTTGCGGTGGTAAGCTTGAAACCAGTGCAGTAGAAAGTACACAGAGAATGGCTGATTTTATTTCATATCATTTTTCTCCCCTCTGCTGCGAAGGAATGGCACACTTCTGTAGTCTGTCCCTGCTGCTTGCTTGGAAAGCAATATCTAAGCTCCTCTGACAGATGCTGGCATTATCACCCACTGTCCTGCCCCAGTGCCCGCTATACTGGAACTTGGCCCATGCATAAACGCATACGGAAGCTCGAGCAAGATAGACAGCAGAGACCGACGACAGCGGCGCATTGCTGCTTCTCAACGGGCGAGATGGCCGTGCTTGTTTTGGCTGCAGCCGAAGATGACCTTGTTGTTATGGTCTTCATCCATGCAGCGTCCCCCCAAAATGGATTCCTCCTGAGCACCCGTTGCCAGAGGCGTAAGCAGGAAGGGGAACTGACAGGCTTAATCTATGGGCCTGTCGTCAATGACGATACGCCCTCCACTCCATTCCACACGGTGCCTGTCCATGATACATCAATTAGTATCAACCATCCCCATCCATCATCCATCTGAGGGCTTAGAGTCCCCTGGGCAAACCAGTAGGAAGAGGCTACTACTACAGCAAAAGATGCTCTTTTCTTGCTCTGTCCTACTATTTTTGTTGCTGTGCTGGTAGTTGTTGTTGTGCTACTTTTAATTTAATCCTGTTTTTTTAATCCTAATTTCCCAAAAGCATTGGCCTGGGAACTCATAGGGACAGTGGGTGTACCTTGTCTTTGTGTCATTCAATTGCTTTTCCTCTCCCGCTCCACTCTCCGTGAATGTGGGGCTGGAAATTAAGTGGTGTTTGATGGCGTGTGACTATTACAGTCACACTATTTGTGGTCGCCTGTTCTGGCTCTGGGCTCTCCTCTATTATCCACTGGAGGGTTAGCATAGGACAAACATGTGACTTTTCTCCATGGCTGTTGTTGACACACAGAGCAGCTGCCATGCGTCTCCTCGTGTCGGCACAAGAACGCCGTTTGAATTTCATTTACAGAGTCAAGAGTTTGATGTGGATGTTTTCCTGTCAAATGTCAAGAGATCTTCTGAATCTGCTCCCTCTGATTGAATGAAATAACCAACCCCTCTCTCTCTCTCTCTCTATCTCACTGTGTGTGTGTGTGTGTGTGTGTGTGTGTGTGTGTGTGTGTGTGTGTGTGTGTGTGTGTGTGTGTGTGTGTGTGTGTGTGTGTGTGTGTGTGTGTGTGTGTGTGTGTGTGTGTGTGTGTGTCTGTCTCTCACTTATCTCTCCCGGCTTTGCCTGACATGGCCAGGAAATGGATGCAGATGTTGTTGTATTAGAAAGGATGTGACCCCTTGTTAGATGGAGATGCAAATGAACGGTTTGGTGAATGTGGCTGTTTGAAGTTGCTCGACGCTTGGTGGGGGTCCTGATCATCAAAAGCTGCAATGATTTAATATACGGTTTGTTGACGTTTAAACAATCAATAATTAGTAACCCAATGACCCATTTGCTTCTGAAATTAAGCATGTTTGAGAGAAGCGTGCTCCATTTCTGCATAATTGATGAAACTATTTATGCAGTTAGATGGTCATTAAGAGACTTTGTATAGAGTCCTCTCATGTTTACAGCCCTCACTGTAAAAATTGAAATACATATGTCTAAATGATAAACAGCAATTTAACCTGTAAATGGCTAACTTTAAAGCAGCTTCTTCAAAGTGGAGTTGTTGAGTGTTACAATCTAACCAATTGACATCATATAACAATGTAATATAATAATAGTGTGTTACTGTATTTAAAATGATACTTGTATGATTTTCTCATGTGTATATTACTGTAAAATAAATTGAATTGAACTGAATCAAAAGACAAGTGGAAAAAAGAAGCAATTGTTGCCATTACAAACAGTTGACCCAATCATCTCATTTGCACACTCTTGGGTATTTATTCCAGCAAAGAGATGTGAAGGTAACTCAGCAGGAGGGTGAAATAATGAAATATGCTGGGGGATAACAGTTCACAAAGGCTATAGGATATGGTACTGACAGCCATTATCACAATTAAGTAGACAATAATTGAAAATATCCCGCGGGGTGTACCTAAATTAGAGTTGATTCACCTGACAGAGGTCAGGTTCGTATTTTCATTATGAATTTTTATTCTCTGTGTCTGCAAGAGAATATTAGTTTAAAGAACAAAACTGATTGGAGATATACTTTGGTTTCAATGTAACATAGCGTCTGTAGTCGCACATAGTTGTTAGTGTTTAGCCACCCACAGCTCTCTGCTAAATCAGTGCTTCTTTTAACAAATGTCATTTCTTTCCCCTGGAAAGGATTGACCAGCAAGCAGCGTTCTTTTAATCATTCTGGTATTGCTAAATGGAACGTTGAACAGAAGCTACAAACGCTCTGGGCAACCCAAACCACTACAAAACATTATTCCAGTCGGGGCGGTTTGGACTGGGTGGGCCATATTGATTACAGTTTTGAATGGAATGCCATGCTTTTGCTTGCTTGACTGTTTAAACCACAATATTTAACATTCTTTCCCCGTTTCCTATATAGCACAATAGGTGTAATCACAGACACAATATGGTGCCAGAGATTTCATTTTCGATCTGATTAGCTACAAAATCAGCTGGCTTTGTTAGAAGGCCTGGCCATTTTGTTAAAGAAAACCACACAAACACGACCCCATATAGACGATGGACGAGATCTGTAAACACAGAGCTGTTCACCTGCTGTACGCTCAATTAGCTTTGTATTGCTGTGTTTATTCAATGTCAGCCCTGATTAATAGGCACACCATGGTGGATAGAGCACCTGAAAGTGTATAGGGGGCCTGGGTGGGGCATTGTT
Organism: Poromitra crassiceps; assembly: GCF_964638095.1. Lineage (NCBI taxonomy): Eukaryota > Metazoa > Chordata > Actinopteri > Beryciformes > Melamphaidae > Poromitra > Poromitra crassiceps. The sequence goes on from NC_139634.1 coordinate 28,666,749, forward strand.
GCCATCTGATACCATCTCCCCAACACACGGCTTATCTTCTTGCCCCCTTGGGGCTGTTTACAGCAGTTTTCTCCTCAAGACAAATTAGCATGGCCGTTTAGCACTTTCAGCCCCTCAGAGGAAGGCAGCGAGCGGACGCATTTCCTGGTCAGTCGTCACTGTGCTTTTGGATTGGTGGATCCTCCATGGCAGCAATAGATCACAGTTGGTGGCATATGTCAGATTTAAGTAAATATGTTTGCTATTGTATTTATGACTGAGGATGCAATAATGAAAACGTATTGCCATGGGGTTTATATTCCTCCTCTAATCTGTCTATATGATCTATCTAATATCTAAATATTTTCTGAGCGGGTGTGGATGATTTAGTGTTAATGCTCTCTAAATCCTGTCTAGCCTGACTGGGGTGTTAGTCCAGTAAAAATGTCACTTGACCTCACACTAATTGCAACAAAACCAAACTCAACTGATTTTGTATCCTCAATATGTCCTCAATGAAGGAAAAAAAGTGTTAAGGAAATGTATGAAGGGAAATTTTTGAAAATGACCCATATGATGCTACCAAAAACATTTTTTTATTTATTTTTTAACATTTTATTTTATTTTATTTTTTATTTTTTTTATTTTCTCCTTGAAGCAAAAAACACATAGAGGATATAAGTGATGAGATTTATGGCACATTAAAAAAAAAAAAAAAAAGGCTTCCATAGGCTTCCATAGGCTACCATCATATTTAGGTCATTTTCAAAACTTTCCCTTCATACATTTCCTTAACACTTTTTTTCCTTCATTGAGGACATATTGAGGATACAAAATCAGTTGAGTTTGGTTTTGTTGCAATTAGTGTGAGGTTGACCCACATATTTGCGTAAAATGCCTGGACTATGTGTGTTATGTTGCAACATGAGAAAAAGAGGTTATGGAGATAGGCCGTGTGTCCATATGCATATAGCTACTTTTTCTGGCAGTTAAACGCTGGAAGTAAACTGGGAAGCACTAATCCCGCACACAATATGCAATCAAGCAGATTGAAAATAACGTTAGGAAGCTAGCTTGATAGCTAACAGCTAACAACACACGTTCTGTGACAAAAGCACAACACTCACCAGAAATATTAAGTGTCTAGCCAATCTGCTCCCACAATTGAGCCTTTCTGTCTCTGTTGTGATAGTTTCTCCATGATTAGTTGCCTGAAAAGGTGCGCCCGACACCAGCGTCTTTCTGAAAAGTTAAAATATTTTCAGCTGGAAGTGCTGGGAGTCGGCGCACAAAAACGCCAGAGCGCTGTGAAAATAGACGCTGGTTGCAGCACACTTTCTCTAGACCTCCGTATGCGCCCGCATACGCTCTCTCCTCATTGGAAACAACTGAAAAAAGACGCTGGAGCTTAGGAAAAGAAGCTATATGGACACACGACCATAGAGGATAACACCCACCCACACACACACACACACACACACACACACCTAGCAAAACAGCACATTTTCATTAACGACTGAAACATGAGTGATCCTATTAAAAAGGGATATACCGACTGACCATTATGGATTTTTATTTATGTATAATATAATTTATAATAATGAATTATAATATCTCCAGCCAGTGACAAATGGAGTTCCGTAAAGGAGGCATTTCCTTCCACACTGCCCACGGTAGTTAACAAACTCCAGGGGGGTAAGCGCAGCCACCCTGCGGGCACCCATATGTTGTCCTATGTGATAAATGCAGCAGCACGGAGGGCCTTCTGTTTATTGCTCTTCATAATGTGCTATAGTGCCTTCATGGTAATGGGGACTTTGCCCTATGATTGTGTCAGCTTTAAATGTTACACTCCATCACCTTAATACTGGGCTCCAGCCATGTTCTATTGCAGAGTTCCGCCACACAAATGAGCTGTTTTGGTTATTTGAACATTAGCTTACGGACACCTCATGTTCATTTTGCATCATATGGAGGCCTCCCATACTGTGGCTGTTTGTGTCCATGGGAGCTATAGGTGGTGTGTGTGTGTGTGTGTGTGTGTGTGTGTGTGTGTGTGTGTGTGTGTGTGTGTGTGTGTGTGTGTGTGTGTGTGTGTGTGTGTGTGTGTGTGTGTGTGTGTGTGTGTGTGTGTGTGTGCTTGTGTCCATGTGTGTTTGTGCAAGTGTCAGCATGTGTACTGTATAAAAGGCAGTCTCCTCCTTAGAGGGATGGGCATTCATAGTAACAGACACAGCGAGACAGAGAGAGAGAGAGAGAGAGAGAGGGGGGGGAGGAGAGGAGAGAGATAGTGAGAGAGGGGGAGAGATAGAGAGGGGATGGGTGAGAGAGAGAGAGAGAGGGAGAGAGAGAGGAGGGGGAGGAGAGAGAGAGAGAGAGGGAATAATCTCATGCTATGTTATCCCTGCAAAACCTGACAAACCACCCCCGAGACTGATCGGGCTTAGCAGTCAGTGTGGCTTGGGGCTTGTTTGTGCTACTATGATTGGTGCAGGCTGGCTAACTTGGCCTCGTAACAGTCCAGTCACAGCGGAGCCCCGGTGGAGTGGCACTGCCTGGGGACGGCTGGTCTGTCTCTATCTGGCCACAGATATCAATAAAGGCAGCGGGGCAGTCTTCTGGGAGGCTGGACACTCCAAATTCCCTCCCCTGAAGGGGGATTATTAATTGTCCCTATGTTGTATGTGCACTGCCTGCACAACATCTCCCAGAGCCTTGTGAATTCCAGGTATGTATCCTCCAATGCAATTAGTCCTCCACCATAGATCAAGCGACACGTCTCCTCGCCTCATGCCTGGCATGGAATCATGGCGAGGGGAGGGAGAGAAGAAGGAAATTAGTATGGAAATTAGCTGTCTTCAAAGCCTGTGGCCATTAAAGGTGGTGTACGGAGCTACGGGAAGGTGGCATTTCCCTTTGCAGATATCTGAGTTGGAGGAAAAAGCAGGGATACAGGGAGATTGCTTTCCTATGGAGACTCATATCCCTCTGTGCAGTGGAGGATTAAGGAAATAGCATATGAAAGGCATAGCATGCTGTTTAGTATACACTAATTGCGCATCCGATGCGGAGTGGTCTGGGTAGGCAGATTGTATTTTAGCATCACAAACTGGCTTTTGTCCCATGGAGATTTGGAGTTCCTCAGCATTCCAAAATATGCAGCCTATACTGTACGAGCTCATCTGAACCTGTAGCCTAACCAGAGCTCATCTGAACCTGTAGCCTAACCAGAGCTCATCTGAACCTGGAGCCTAACCAGAGCTCATCTGAACCTGGAGCCTAACCAGAGCTCATCTGAACCTGCAGCCTAACCAGAGCTCATCTGAACCTGCAGCCTAACCAGAGCTCATCTGAACCTGGAGCCTAACCAGAGCTCATCTGAACCTGGAGCCTAGGAAAGTTGAGCTTTCATGCACTTTTTCAGCAACACACACACACACACACACACACACACACACACACACACACACACACACACACACACACACACACACACACACACACACACACACACACACACACATTCACAGTTACACATATTCACAGTTATTCACACATAAACTGTCCAATGCAACCACAGGCTTCTGCTGTTGGCCAAGGAGCCTTGTTTACAAGCCAGCTTCTCTAACCTTTAGACCATACTCAACTTGCTTTGCCAAAATAATAGGAAGCCAGGGGCCAGTTAATAAACTAACATTAATCATATTTATTTTCCTGTAGAGGATTGCCTAGAGGTTTTGGGGGTGCCAGCTGGAGTTTACTATGACAATTTTCACATGTAAGACGTTTAAGGTCAATCCCCCACATGGCTTCATGAATCAGTGCTTCATACACGCTGCCATGAACCCACATAGAAATGAAATGAATGAATGAAGCATAAATCCAAACCACCAAGCAGAATGCAACCAAATAATCAAAGCAATAATCAGAGCGACAATGCGAACACATGGAATTTCAATAGAAATCAGTATATTGGAGGTACAAAGAAAACCACTCACAAAAGAAAAATGTCTTAGCGCGAATAGGAATCGAGATTGGGACTGTGGTTTGGCGGTGATTTGATGAGGGCGGCCCGAGAAGCAATAGGCTCTTTCACACCGGCCTTGAAAGCCGAAAAATGCACGGAAAATAGGATTCGCGCCTCTGATGTGAAAGTCGTGAACGCGCGTTGGTGGATAATTGTTTTACGCCTTTTGTCCCGCCACGGTAGGTAGTAACAGCGCCGGGTTACCTGGCAACCCGCCTCCATTTGAAAGCGTCGTCGCAGCAAGCCGGAAAAGGTGCGAATGGTCAGCTCATTCATAAAAAGATTACAGGGGAAATCACCTCATGTAGCAAGAAAGTGCACGAGTGAAAGTAAAAAAAGTAGCCTATACAATCATGACTGCAGGGACGCCAGGAGGAATGCTCCGTGCGGTTAGGCTTTATGCTCAAACGATGTTGACATTAGTAGGTAAAATTAATGGATATAATAATAAGCTTCAGAGGGCTATAGCTGTCTGTGGCGAGTTGGTCTGAGGAGCAGATGCATGCGTTTTGATATTAAGGCGAGTCCGCCCACCATGCGAGTGGTGCTCGCCTTTCAATCCGGGAGCAGGGGATTTCACCTGAAAGTACGCTGCAGCACGGGAATGTGGCCGTGCTGCTTGGCTCTGTGTGAAAGCAATTTCTGTGGCGAGGCTGCGAGCTTTGCGGGACTCCTAAACTGCTTTTTTGTCGCCATCTGTGTGTGAAAGAGCCTAATGATTGGTCTTATAGGTGGGAACATGAGAAGGCCAAGATGTTCTGAGTTTGGAGAGACAATGGTGGAGCGAGGTTGAGTGCTGTCGGAGCGCATGGGAATGTTTACCTGTGTCACTGCAGGAATGGTCACTAACTCTGTGGAGTACCTTCTTTCATTTTCCCCTGAAAGCAAAGACTCTTTTTGCAACGGCAGGTCCCTCTTCTTCTTCTTCACATTGCGACGGCAGCTCAACAAACCACGGACGATTGGACACGCCGAGCCGACAGCTCAGCTAGACGGAGTGCTGGCCGGGTGCAAGAGGGTCCGCTGGAGAGTCGACACGAAGTGGGCCGCGCACGCAAAAGGAAGCCTTCACTACTAACAGTCACTGAATGCTAATGCCCAGCCCCAAACTGATGCACCATTTATGAGGTTATGGTTGGCGTGAGAGATATATGGTTAAGCCATAGACAACATTAATGAATGAAAATAGATACATTCAAATGCGACCGCAACAGTATTCAGTCATCTGTCGCGGAATACCTTTTAAAAGTAACCCTTGCAACACTAGCCACCTGGCACCCTATCCTGGGCCGCTTCTGGCACGCGGGCCATACGTGGAGTATCACTGCTTTAGGCTATCACTCACTACCCCTCAGTCTGATCTCTTTGCACTGGGAGACACACATCTTGGCATGAGATTGCAGAAAGCTGCCCCTAAGTCAACATTTCGTTACGCCTTGCTTTCCCCTCAGCGGCCTACATGTTCCTTCAGCCGTCTTTTATGCCATGCAACCTAAAGGCAGTCTACGTCCATCCTACCTGAGGATTTAAAGCCATTGCTCTTCCTGGCACCCTCTGGCTTCATTATCTCTCTTCCTACTGTAGGTAGAGAGGGATGCTGCTGCTTATTTGGGCAGGAGGCAATCTGGCCCCGAGGCCACAGAGATTCCTTTCCCCCCCACGTGTCAGCTCATGTTTAGCAATGCCCCAGGACGGAGGATGGATCACACCATTTCATAATCCGCTGCCCATACAGTGGAACAAGGGCACCAAAATAACTCTCTTTTTCTCAACAGTTGTTTCATCATTCATGGCTAATTTCCCCATAGCTAGCCACACGCTGGAGGGAGAGGGAGGGAGAGAGAGAGAGAGAGAGAGAGAGAGAGAGAGAGAGAGAGGGAGAGAGACCTTGCTATTGGTATTTCACCTCTATTCTTCATTTTAACGATATCTTTCACCCTCATTCATGTGTCTTAACTAACCGTGCATTTGCATTTATGAGAACTACATAAGTCAGGAGATGCAGCTGATGCCAGCAGTTTTTCAGGCGGGATACTGTACATCTCTGCAATCTCTACTCAACCATTTTCTGCTTGTTCTTTAGGTTGTTGGCTGTTTTCCAAGATCTAGTTCAAGATCGATGCACTGGAACCCAACTCGGAATAGCAGCACTGGGGAAGGCGGGGGTGAAACTCGCTCACACCCGAGCACGGGCAATATGAATCTGACATGGAGAGATATGATATTTCATATATGATATATATCAATATATGAAGCAACAATACTTCCTCTTTGACAGAGGAGACGCCAACGCCTTTGCCGGGGGAACCTCATTCATTGTAGTGGTTGATAGGCTTTATCACACAGAAATACATAGGTCTGCCCACCCATAGCCCTAAGTTATGGACTCCCCAACCCCCACCTGACCCCAAACAAACAAACAAACACACACACGCATGCAGTGTTTCTTCCCACTGCCCACCTCATTAGGCCTGGACGATGGGCAATTTAACCCACATGGAAACAACTGTTCCTCCAGCGTCTCCCGCAGCTGCACTCCTAAACTCTCCCATCAATATGTGTTTATGCTGCTGTCACTGCTGCAACCTGGGGCGCGCTGTGCTGGATCCCTCAGTGACCATGAGGGGGGGGGGGGGGAACAACCCTCCACTGTTTGCCCTCTGCACAACTCAAGATGGAGGTCCTGAGCGTATTTATTTTTCTCTCCTCTGCTCTGCTCTGCTCTCCTCTCCTCTGCTCTCCTCCTGACTGATATCTGGACTGCACAGGACTGCAGAAGCAGGATCATCTTACGGTGGATAAAGCGGGTCTTCCACTATCATAACACAGTGGATTTACTGCTGCCTTCTCTATGCTGATATGAAAGTGCACTGCATTGCAGGTATACAAGCCAGAGGTGCATTGTTTGGCAGTGTATCAATTTAAATGGGTGACTCAGAGTTACAGTGTTGTGTTAGTTGATTTACAAAGGGGAAAAGCCAGTAACTTCCCAGAGTTCAGGACTGAGGAAAGAAAGGACTTTAAAGTTTTCTTGTCGTCCAGTCAAAATAGTTGCAGGCAGATCATTGGATATGTGGCAATTCTTTGTTATTTATCTACATAAAAAATATTGAGCTAAAACTTGACCTTTGTCCCTTTGGAAGTTAACGTTACTGTATTCTGCATACATGGCTTACCCAAAAATATGGAGTCACACCAAAGCAAAAGGAAGTAACCTCCATTTTATCTTATCACTTTAGTTTTAAAAAGCAGTATAATGATTATTGAAAAAAACCATAGTCTGATGATGATATAAGATGAAATTGCACTTTTTACTATTATCCGGTATTAAACGTAATCTTAGTTTTATGAAATCAGCGAGGCCCTTTTCAAGCTTCGCTTATTGGATGACATCCTCTCACACGTGTGCGTGAGTGTGTGTGTGCGTGTTTTCCCCGCTATACCAGAGTGAGAGTAAGGAGCCAGACTCTCTCCTGCGCCAGATGTCTTTAATGTCACAAAAACTATTATAGTTAATGGCTTTTTCCTTTGTAGAGCATGTTATACAATTTGTGTTAATCATGTATAAATAATGACTGTGAATACCAATGCTCGGTAACAATTAAAATGGGTTCACCAATGATGGCTCTTCCTGTCTACAGAGGTAGTTGTGAAATAAAGACAGTCTGCTGCAAGCTTTCACACACTCTTCCATGAGGACACATCATGCATTGATTTGACTCCCGTACGTCTGATGTTTCATTAAGATAAGATAATAATGGATTATCACAAGGCTATGAGGGCTAGTTCAGGAGCAGTGTGTCAATTGAATGTAGGTCTCATGCCAACGTACACCATGTTAACAGCAGGAACAGAAGGTGAGGATTATAAAACGTGCGCGCGGACGCGCGTGCGTTTTTACAGTTTATGTCTTTTAGTGCATTTTCTATGTGCGATCACACGATCGTGTCTGGAGTCAGCCAGGTTCAACGGATCACCAAGTTTTTCTATCCATGGGCTCCAGAGACAAGGAGGCAAGTGTGGACATCAACTGTCCCTGCCACACGCAGCATTCAAATCACACTACACACAGATGAATTCATGCTACCACTGGGGTCATTTCTACCTGTGCATTATAGACAAGTGAGCGTGAAAGTGTAATCCACCAGCAAATCAGAAGGTGATAAATAAATCGGCTATTTTAGAGATTAACCACAATGACCACAATGCCACTAAACCAATCAGGTGGACATTAAAAAAAATCGTATTCCCCCCACATTTTCTTCCCAATTGTACTTGGCCAATTTCCCCCTGCTGCCCCAGTCGCTACTCCACCCTTTGCTGATCTGGGGAGAGCCGTAGACTAGCACCATGCTTCCTCCGACACATGCGCAGTTGCCAGCCACTTCTTTTCACCTGACAGCAGGGACGTAGCACGTGGGAGGATCACGCTATTCCCAACAGTTCCCTTCCACCCCCCGACCAGGCACCCCGACCGACCAGAGGAGGCGCTAGTGCAACGACCAGGACACATACCCTCTATCCGGCTTCCCACCCGCAGACACAGCCAATCGTGCCTGTATGGACGCCCGACCAACGGGGGTGCGAACCTGCGACCCTCGTGGTGGTAGGCAGGGAATCTACCGCTACACTACCCGGACGCCCCAGCCATTTCAATATTTCTAAACAAAGGGCACTGCTGCTGACAGGGCTTTGGCCAATACCCATGCCTCTGGCTGCCCCCCTACTACCACCCACCTCCTTAGTGTTAGATAAGTAATAAGATATAGTCAATGCCTGGTAACTAATGTGATATTTCATCTGGGTGAGACATAGGAGACATATCAAAACCTGTTAGGAGTGGGCACTAAGACCATTAGAGTAAACGGATGTGTACCGGCGTTCCACTCATCCACTCATGCTTAACCCTTTCAAGCTGCCAAATCTGCTTCATGCAAACGATTCCTTTGTCTCGCCTTTGATGAAGACGTGCGCTAGTTTCAGACATAACTCTCCACACACATGCCCAACACCCCCTCCTCCCCAAAACCCCCCTACATCCCCAACACCCCCCCCTACATGCCCAACACCCCCACTACATCCCCAACACCCCCTTCTCATTTTCCCTTTGTTGTGTCTTGAGAAAAAGGCGAGCGTTGAATTGACTGAGCCCGATTCTCTGTCCTGTGACAACACAGCACTGGTTTGCGTCTCCAGTGGTTTTGTAGTTGTGTGCGTGTGCGCGTGTGTATGTGTGTGTGCGTGCGTGTGTGTGGTTGTTTTCCATATGCGTCTGTTTGGTCTACAGACACATCTCTATCTGTGTGTTCACTAAGCGCTTAGTACCTTAGTGCAACCTAATCTGGCATAGCACAGGTGTGGCTAGGCGAGATTAAGAGCAACGAGACTGTGCAGGGCAATTAATCTTCCCTCCCACGTCCAGCAACAGCTTTAATTCCAGGGTGGGCCGATCATGGCCAGGGTGTGCTGGGTCAAATGTCAAAACACACATACTTGACCTTTTGAAATGTGAACACCGGTATTAGTTTCAGGAGGGGGGGCAATCCCTGTTGTTGAGTCTCGCAGAAGGGAGGGAGGGGGGGGGGCAGTAGCAATGAAATCAAGTCATCACTCTGTAGCAGACAGCTGTTACATGGGATGTGAGCAGTCAAGCCAGAGAGAGCAGTTCAGTTCTGTCATCTAGGTCTGCCCTGAAGGGTGGCATCCAGGAGCGCACCAGTCCCTGCTCTCTGTGGGGTCGCGACCCTTATGACTGCATCCCCGGCTCAGACGAGGTGTGTGTATGTAACCTTACAGAAGGGCACAGCCATCAATAAACCGCAGTCTGAGGTGGGAGGGAGAGGCAGGGGGAATAACAGGTGTCAATCATCATTACCCGTGATCTGCTGCCTCTCCAAATTCCAAATTATTCCCCAATTAAGGAGAAAAATGAAGGCAAGGACGCTCTCCGAATTTGACATCCTAATTAATTACTTCCCTCAGATGAAGAATTGACTCCCACTTCATGTCACCTTGGAGCCCTCTTATGTGTTTTGCATTGCATAATTAGTCCAGAGAGCTTACTGTAATAATCTTCCAAAATGGAGAGGACTATAGAATCAGTTTACACGTTAGGATTGTAATTATATAATTGGGTTTATGATTAATATATAATTATTTTTGGATGTAACGATATACCATCTTAAGGTATCGCAATATCAAACAACCATAGATATTGTACCGTAAGCTTTCCTTGTAATCTGTGCCCACGATACAGTATGTTCTGCAATATGCACGGAGCCGCACGCCACTACAACTTCATGATGGAGGCCCCTTGTGTAAACATTTTCATATTAGTTTCAATGTCAGTTCAATAAAGTGATATTTTTCTAATATAATAATACCAATAATAGTACTTTACATTAAAATTGGGGGGGGGGGGGGGGGGTTAATACCGTGAAATACCGCATACCATGATATTTAGGTCCCGTAATGTGAAATTTAATATTGTTACATAATATATCTTAATGTATTCCCAAACCATATCAATAAATGATGGACAGCACAATGGATGTTCAAGTGCATTAGAGTTGCTTTTGAGGCATAAAACTAGAACGGCCACAATAATAGAACTCAGCGAAGGCATAATTGGCTCTACTGTGAAATGGGCTGGAGTTTTATGATCAAATCAGTTGTGGTGAATTAAAGCAGTGTCTTTCATCCTGTCCGAGTCATTTGAATATTTAGTTCCCTTATGCTATCCCCCAGGCAATTCTATCTCAGATTATAATAGGCAATTTCATTCTTACAATCAATTACAGGTTGATTGTGAATGATTTACTAGATGGAGGAGAACATTTGAAAAAGAATAGAAATATGATTTTGACATCTATGGGTAACCCAATATGAGCAACTTTATTGAAGGGAGATTTTATGACTTTTATTTTATTTCTCTCTTGCTAGCTGTCTCTCTCCCTCTGTCTCCCTCCACACTCACTCACACACACACATACGGACAGAATACAAAGTTCTATACCGGCACCGGCAGCAGCAGATTTCTGCATAAATCTAACTTTTCAGTGTAACTAGTGTCGTGAACAGCGTAGTGATAGTTTTGCAGCTTACAGATGGTTTGATAGATACAAAAAAAAAATCCCCTCATTATCACGTCTAACATGACAAGTCGAGGGTAACATTGTGCATCACTGTAGGACTTGGCTCCCACCATGCTCATCAGTCGGAGTGTCTTGTGCTCGTGAATGTATGTCATTCTAGCTTTGAGACGATGGCCTCCTTTGGTGCATTTCTTACACTTGGCAGGGTGATTAACGCATGTGATGCACTAAATCTGGGTTGCCCGGAAAGCAACAGTGCTAGATAGAGTGCGACTCCAAATCTGTCCCTCTTTTGCCTTCTGGCTGCAAATATTTGTTCACTCAAAAGAAGAGTGTTATCAGATCAAACGTTGATCTGTTGATTGCCCTCCTGGTGTATATATGCACAGCAAGACAGCTGTGTGTTTTTGCATGCGTGCACACTGACTCACATGGTCTGCCTACCTGCGACTGAGTCTGTACATGTATCTCCGTTTTTTACCGACTCTTCGAAAGTTACAAAGGCAAGTGGATCACATAGCCTTGCATGATTGCCAGCAGAACCTCTTGTTCAATGAATACTGGTTGAGCTGCAGCGATTCTCACTCTGCCTCTATATGTCTCTGACTCAACTGTATTCAACTGCTTAGCAAATTGTCAGACAACCTACAAAGAGAATTATGGGCCCTGAGGGGTCTGGAGGAAATTGCACCACTGGCAGTTTTATCTGGGGGGGAGCTGCAGGGCAGAGACAACGCTCCAGTTAAGTATGATGACAGACTAGAGGGGATGTACCCAGGCCCTTTCTCTGCTTCACAAAACCCTTACAGCTCCAAACTCAAAGCCCTGGCATCCCCAGCTGAAGTTGTCCCCGCAGGGCAAAAGTCAATACCATACATTTCATATCTGAACCCGCTTGAAGAGGGAGAGCACATTTCTGCGTGTCTTTCATTAGAAAACTAATTCAAGATTCAAGATTCACTTTAGTAAGTTAAGTAGGTTACAAACGAGGAATTTGACTCACGTCAATAGAAGATGGAACAATACAGAAAAACAATCTCAAATTAAAGTTACATAATGGGGTGTTTGGGGGGTAGGATGTGTTCATGGGCTAATGTCCATGGGGGAGACCTCCACCCGGTACTGAGCCGGTTGTGCTCAGGGGGCATTGTGGGGGAGGGAGTGATAAAGTCCTCATTTGTGGCGGGTCTCGCTGAAGAGGCGGATGGTAGTTGGGAAGAAACTGTCAAGAGGTTCTGGTACTGCCAGACATCGGTCTTCTGCCAAGGGGGAGAGCCTCAAAGAATGTATGACTTGGGTGGGAGGGGTCGGCAATGATTTCCGAGACCGCTTTTGCGTCCTGGCAGTGTGTGTAGAACCTGAAGGGATGGCAGGCTGCAACCGACCACCTTTTCAGCACCTTTTTCTACATTTTGCCAATCTGAACTTTCACAGCATTATAAGATTCCTTCTTCCCTACATCTTAACTTGAGAGTCACGACAAGTAAACCCACTCGACAGTGCTGTACTGCGCAGAGAAATGATTCATATGATGTGCTGGAAAACAAATCAAACTTAATGTAACACCCAGACAGTTGCCTTACATTGCGAGAGACTAAACTGAGCAGGTCGGCATGCATTTGCCTTTGCTGTGTTGACATGTATTCTGCTGCGGGGGATCATAAGAGTGGAGGCTAGACCTCTAAATGCGTGCGTAAGACATGTAGCGTATTCACTTTGAAGTGGTTATTAAAACACAGACAGACATTTCCTGCAGGGATCAAGACGAGACATCAGAAACACACAGTGGTGGAAGAAGCTCTACGTAGGTTAACATGTTGGTTTGATGCTCTCCCTATAATTTGAATGGAGCGAGCATGGCTCCACATCTGAATGAGTTTCCCCAATAGGTTTGAGTATATATTGGCCTGTTTATGAGGGCATTTCTTACAGATCCTGTCATATTTCTGATGAAACTCTGCATCATGTGCCTCTTAAATACATTCCCTTATTTCTGAAATGTGCACTCACCATGTGTCCCGTGCAGTGTATGAGGAAACCTCTCATTAAACACAGTAATGAACACGAATATCAACACCGGCCAAGGAGGTGCTTCATCAAACCCCCGGGGGGGGCGGACAAGTGAACCAAGCTACACGGGCTGACTTCTCCCATTCAGCAGAAGGCTAAGTAAGTGAGCAGTGAGCTTATTTCAATACTCCGAGTGCAGCAGATAAACAGTGGGATGAGGCGGAGTGTGTGTGTGTGTGTGTGTGTGTGTGTGTGTGTGTGTTGTACTAGTAGAGCCTCATGTGCCTGACCCGTTCATGGCGATGAATAATGAATGAGCAGGACAGAAGCAGTTACCATTTGGAGACAGTTTCCTGATGAATGATTACCGGCTCCATTGGGTCTGTATTTGCATAGGAGATGAAAACGTCGAGAGGAAGACACATGGCGCTTACAGCAGTGGGGGAATGTAATATTTTTGACTGCTGAGCAGGCAACTCTCCTAATGTTATAATCAACTAGCATGGCTGCTCATAAGAGACCACACATAAAACAGAATTAGCGAAGACGGGTGGGGGGAGGGGGAAGTGTACGAGGCGACGTTTCAAATGAGATGTATTTTTCTGTTATGCTAGTGAATGGATCGTCTGCTCCGGTAGAAATTCCGATTCATGTTTTTTAGCATTCTGTACAGCTGTTCCTTTAATAACCACATTCATTATCAGGCGACAGCTATTAACGGAGCAACAAAGCTCTGCAACAGAAGTGAGGGGGGGATTTCTCTGCAAACTCGCGCACATATAGAGCTCCACGAGAATGATGAAGGTAAAGATAATGATCACTTTTGCAGTCAATAAAACGGATCGAGATGTATCATCCTTTTGCTGACAGATGCAACCTGTCTGACATGTATTTTACAGTCGGCGCGCACGCCCCACGAGAGGCAAAAGCTTCCGGATGTCGTAGCGAGTGAGATAAGAATTTCATGGTCAACGCGTCTCCTCGCAAGGTGGTTGTGGCGCTGCAAGCGTGGGATGGCCCCCCGCCCTGCAGGGGCGAGATGAAGTGTCTCTGTCAATGTCAGCTATAGAACTCTGTTTACACCTCGGAGCAAGCCGCCTGGGCCACCACTTCTCGCCTCGCCACACAGAATCTCCTTGGGTTTGATCAGCGTTTTCAGTCGGCTTAATCTTGTCAGGCTTGACAATGCGGGCTGATCTCCTCTGTTCTTCTCAGCAGTGGAATCGGCCTACAGCTCACCCTATTCAAACAGGGCCCCACATTCCCCCAGAATTCATCATCATTTCTATGAAGGATTTTTCCATGTATCAAACATTCTCAAGTAAAGGCACTGATCTGCATTCATCCCTAGTACATAAGCTGGCCTGGCTGAATACAAAATGGCCCAGCTAAATTCTAAAGCCCCCCCCCCCCTCGCCCTACAGTGCCTGAGAAATATGCATATGGGGTAGAAGAATAAGAGAGAGAGAACTCCTTCCTTGGCTGAAAGAGATGAGGGGACAAGTGTCTTTTAGTGCTTCCAGGGTAGGTTGGAGCTAAGAAAAGGATAAAGAGAGAGAGGGTGTGTGAGAGAGATAGAGATAGCTCCATAGATAGAGAGAGAGATAGAGAGACAGAGAGGAGAAGAGGGGAAAGTGGGAGCGATCATTACCACAGGACTACTTAAAAACCTCTGTTGAGGGCACTTAATTGAACCATTTGTAATAGAGGCTTCCTCTCACCACATACCCATCTGGCAAAGTAAGGAGCAGCTCTGCATGTGGGTGGATGTATATTGGGAGCAGAGTGGATGTTCTGCTACCCAACATGTTTGCCTTCTTTGTATACCCCTTTCACACTCAAGTCCAACCAGGGTTATTCCTGGGTTGTGCTCTTAGCACACATCTTATTGAATCTTTGTATGAACAAAGATATGATATTAGAGCTATGAGTCATCAGCACTCAGAAACCGCATCTCTTCCTAATGGTTCAAGGGTTCTGCGATTCGTCACCGAGGTAAAGTACATGCTTTTAAATCCACACCCGCTTCTCTCACCTAACACCAATGCGCCAGCCAACATGTGATTTCCATCGCACAGTACATATTTACAGTACCGATTTATGATTTCAGCAAAGACGTTCTGTTAGGTGGTGGAGTTGAACTTCATTTTGAAGGTCTATGGTTTCAAGATGAAACTGAGTCATGAGTGGAGATCTGCCAAGAGTAAGCAGTAAGTCAGCCACCGCAACTCAAACCTTTGCTAAAGCTGCTCTGTTATAGACTATATTAAGTGGAAAAACGGTGTACCTAGACAAAGTTTAATTTGTGCCAAACAATTCCCCAAATTATCCTTAGTATATTTGCACTGAAAATATAGCCCTATTTTTCCTCCACTCTATTCCTATAAACACACTGTGAAGTTCTGGTGAGTCATCATGCCCTCAGGAGCGTAGCATTTTTAATTGACATCTCTTAGATACAGCAGCTTGAGACGCTCCGCTTCCATTTCCAAGGCAACATGCAGACAAAGTCCTGTCATTTCATCTTTATCACATAATAAGCATGTGCATGTTTTCAATGAACAGCCATTAGCCTATACCCAGTGTGTTACAGCAACGGAGGAAAACAAGGAACGTGTGAAACCACCGTTTTCAACCCCACGGCCAACAAGTGTGGTTTATTATTATTATACTCTACCTTAAAACCACATTTGCTGCTGCACCAACTTCACCACAGGGATCATTACTTTAATGTTGTCTCATCTTCAATCTCAAATCTTCCATTTATTTGGGGTGTATCTCACACAACATGGAAAGTATTGGCAACACCTGAGATGATTGGAGAACTATCAAAACAAGATAAACACCATGCAGTAGAAAGGAGATAGAGAAAAGGAGTGCACAAAAGAACAGACACTCAAGCGGAACAATAAAAACATGGTTAGTGATTATTTACAAATCTACAGAGGAATGGGCGCTTTTTTCAGTTGGCAAGCCAATGCCATAATTTCAATCAGGAGAGACTCATTGTTTAGCAAACAATAATTTATTTACATGTGTGCAGAGTGATTATAGAATGTACGACGGTTTTTGGCAATTAGAATCAATCATGACGTCATGGTGATTATGAAGTGGGTAGTGAAGCCGAGAAGAACTAAATATCCCGTTATCGAGTCTAGACACTGGTGCTGGGGGTGGTGATGAAGAGGACTGAGATCTGCGATGATGAGAAGAGGGTTTCTGGAAATCTCACATCTGGGAGTGGAAGTGATCGACTGAAGGGGAATGGTTGGAGGAGGGTTGCAGCCAATCGCACTCAAATGACAGCGGACAGCACAAGAGAGGAGATTCAGCTTTTAAAGTTGCCAACTAAGATGTCATTGGCTGAATAAAAAGATGTGGCTCTGATTGGTTTAGCAAAAGTGCTAATGCCCAGTGGTGTAGTGGTCCCTAGCTAGAGAAGTGGGTAGACTGTTTTTTTATTATTATTTCTTTTTTAAGTGGCCTGTCCAGCAAAGGATACATGCTGTGTTAAACTGTGACATGTAAAACAACATTATTTCTCAAGGGGCAGCAGTTTGCAAAATATTACTGGTCTTACACAGGCCTAATGCATGAATATAAGATATATTCACAATGAGGCAATATAGTGTTTCAGTCAGAGATGACTCTGAGTTTATTTGTTAAGAAACATTCACCTGGTACTGTCGGTATGCAGCAAACTGATTTTTTTAAACACCATATTAGTACTGATATGACAATAGCAGAGAGGAATGACAAAGAATATTTCTCATACTGTGGCAAACTGGCAATGCATCCTTGTTCATGTTTCACCTTAAAAAAAAACACATTATGCGCTTCCACACATCAAAACCAATTAGATAAACTCAAAAAATGCTCAGTCCTAAAACTATAAATGAAATAAATAATTTGGTTTCAACAGCTGAACACTATTTATAAAGTCAGACATATTCGGGAAGTACCTCTTTAGCAGGCTCTCTTGTGGTGGCCTGGCCTGCTGCCAAAATTGGTCTCCCTCAATCTGTTGTTTCTCACATGACATACAGTAACGGGCAAATGATAAATAATGTTGATCCTTGGCATGTTATTAAGATCATTTGCAAGGTCCTGCTGGCTGCTTCTATTAAAAAGTGCTCACCATGGTTGTCATCTTTATTCGAAGAGGCAGCGTCTGTATCGGCATCTTCTCCAACTTGTTTGGGCACCGATATAATGTTGTTAGCATTAGCAATAGCATCGCTATCAACATTAGCTGAACTGCTAATTAGAACCGAGATGACGTTCCCATCGCTATTGACGTTAGCTGTGCTGCTGGCTACCGATGTAGCATGGTCGTTGCGAGGTCGTTTTCTCTGAAAGCAGTCTAAAATTGTTTAGACTGCTGTTTGTTGTTTGTGTAGCATTAGTAGCTTGCATTCGCTTCATCTTCTCATCTCAGGTCGGGCAGGCAAGGTAGGCCGCAGGCAAGTGAGCCGCCATTCTTATCCTAGGAAGGCAAGGGAAATGATCCCACCCTTCTCTGCCTGCCTGATTGGCTTACCTTACCCAACCAACCAACGCAGGCACCCAGTACTACTGGCCAATCGAGGCAGAGTAGGGCCGGTCATGACTTTAGGCAGAGAAGAGAACAAAATGCAGCACAATGCTTGAATGGATACGCATCAGAGGATATTTAGAAGTGAGTAGATGCAAAGCCGTCTGACAAAATAATCAGGTAGACGCCATCTACCTGCGTCTACCCTCCACTATACCACTGCTAACGCCCCCTCATCAGCTGGTATGCAGGGGAGCTGCGACGAGAGAGGGATTAATTAATGATAGACAAAGATAGTCTTCCTGTCTGAACTTACGTTAAGCTTCAATAGTCCAATGATGGAAAATAGAAGTAAATTGTAAGTAGGATGCAGCTGCATTATCCATAGAGTCTGATTTCTGATCATGGGCTCTTCGATTGTTCCTATGTAGCTGTCTTATTTCTTACAGGAAGAGCAAACACAAACATGATCAAAGGAACCAGCCAAGTCATCGCCATAGTGACATGCCTCACCAAAGGTACACTCATTAAATTATTTGTCGCAAATGCCATGGCATTTTATAAATACAGTAGTAGGGAATGTAGTATACTGTGAACCTTTAGTTTGGTCTCAATATTTAAAAAGCACACAAATATCCCCACTTGCCATTCATCAAAGTCCATCAGTGTGTGCCTTTGCTGCATTTATCATTGCCAAAGCAGTTACCTTTAGCCTAAAATTGCTTCACATGCGGAGACGTACGCCGCAGGTGATTACCTGAGCTAAGGGCTGTGTCAACCTCTCCTCTCCATCTCTGGCCCCTTGCTCTGACGCAGGCGGTTGAGGAGGCAGCGAGCGGGAGCCGACTCCAGAGGTTGAGCGCCGGGGTTAGATGTCGGAAGCACTGGGCTCTTCTGGCTTAGATGTGCGGGGCTGTGCGGGCGTGCAAAATTGGCCATGAGTTCAAAGAGAATCATTGAGAGCAGGGAGTTGAGTTGAAACCTGTTATTTCTCTCTCTCTCTCTCCCTGCAGTCTCTCTCTTTCTTTCTTTCCTTCTGTCTTTCTTCCTTATGCTCTCTCATTGTCTGACACTGACTCTCGCTCTCTTTCTCTCTCATTGTCTGACACAGACTCTCTCACGCCTCCCTCCCTCAAGCCTTTTCTAATGACGACTCTATCTGCTTCACACTGTAAGGCAGAGGAGCGCCGGCCTCAGGCCCTTCACACAAGGTATCCTTATCGCAGCTGCAGCTTCCCACGCTCTGCTTTTCATTTGCAACCCTCATTTGGCTGTTTAGCCCCCAAATATACACAAGTGGAGTGAATCATTTGAAGGATGTCCAAGAGCCAAAAAATTAGCTGGTTAGAATTATTTGTTCTTCTTACTTCAAAGCGGGGTGCATTTTAAAAGCTGTCCACTGTATACGGATGTGAATACTCTGCTGTTGGGGCAAGGGAACTTGACTAAATCTGTGGCCATGCCTCTGTTGGAACTTATATATAAACTTTATTACAGGCTCATGGCCCACAGGGTATACCAATACATTACATTTGCGAAAAGGATAAAAAAATAAAAATACAGTACAATTCATCTACCCAGCCCCACAGGTTACTACTCTAATAGAGGCACTCATGCCAGTGTCCTCTGATGGTAGAAGTATACCTGACAGAACTACGGCCCGGGTCTGTCATCTGTTCAATGAGTCCATTCATTGAGCGATCCAGCCTGCTCATGAATTTAAATGTCAGGTTCCTCAACAGAGCCATGAAGGTAGTGAGACCCAATGAACAGAAAAGCTCACTGGCTCTAGTGCTCCTGGGTTTCTTTAACATAATTCTAAGACAGTCATTATATGCTACTTATAACAGGAATGAACTGACATTGTGGCAATTAATCTCTTTGAGCAGCTGCATATTCTGTGATGAGAAGACAGATTTCCACCTCTGTAAATTTAGGATGAGGTTTGGTACATGTTGACACTTAAAGATGAACTCCACCGAAAAACAATGCTGATTTATTTTGCACATGATCTCACACATATCCAAAAACTATAAACAGTTTTGCAGACATTCATTTAGTTTGACAGTTAATGAGAGTTGATTTGAGTTAAGTTGTCGACCAGTGATGTAATTCATGCACAAATGACACGGAAAGTTACTCAAATCAACTCTCAATAACTGTCAAACTAAATGACTGTCTGCAAAGCTGTTTATAGTTTTTGGATATGTGTGAGATCATGTGCAAAATAAATCAGCTTTGTTTTTTGGCGGAGTGTCCCTTTAAGCACGCTGCTTCTTAATTGGGTGGAAGAAGTCAGCATCTCAAAATGAGACCTTGAAACTCTATAGCGCCATAGGTTGATCATGTTACATGGTGAGGTAAACCTAGTGGTCTTGTTTAGGAAACTGGTAAATTACTGATAGACCAACTGATAGCCCAACAAAAGGGAATGTTATTGTAGACCATTTAATCACCGTAGGATGGAAAGAACATGTCAATTTGATGGATTGTGGTTATCCATTCATTTTTCTTCATTCCAGCTCCAAAATTCAACCAGCCTGCAATACAAACATATCTTCTCGCTGAACTTTATTGTAATCTCTACACATTGCAGATAAACTCCCACAGTAGCCTACCTTTGTTACACTGTAATGGCAGGTAATAGGATCTTTATAAATAAAAATGCATTGCACAAGGCTTTCATAAGCAAGTAAAGGAGGAACCAGAATTTAATTCATCCAAATTTCACTTGGTCTGTCACCTGGTTTTGACTCAGACTGTGGTTTTCTCTCCACCTGATTATCAGGTAATCATAAATACAGTACATAAATTGGGTCCTCTCTTGAAAAAGCATACATGCACATAATTGTATTAAGTGAAGTAAAAATATTGACCTTTTGTACATTGCATTGTACAGAGAGATTAGGGGTGTGTGTGTGTGTGTGTGTGTGTGTGTGTGTGTGTGTGTGTGTGTGTGTGTGTGTGTGTGTGCGTGTGCACATATTTTCTTACTCTTTTTTACAGTCAAGGACCAGTTTAGCCTGTTGCTAACCTTGCTAAATGCTTGTGGGTCTACATTTATTTGGAACCTAATGAAAATCACAGCTTGAAATCTCTAAAAATAGAGTAGGCCTGTAACCAAGTGTATAAAAAATGCCTCTTTTTCCATCATGCTTCTCATTTAGCCTTCTTCTCAATTGACTGGAGGCCAGATGGCACAAGAGGCAGAAATGAAGTGCATTTACAACAGCAATGTAGTTCCTGTAAAGCAGTCTGGCAAGGTCACTCTATGGTCTTATGTAAGAATCAAGTGTCCCTGAGTGGACTTTCAACAATACATAGTGGCTGTGTCTGAAACGCAAGGAATCAACCGATAAGGGTAGCATTTCTAGGTGGGAAGTTGTCATTTTTAAGTTTTAGGCTGTCTGAAACCAGTATGATACATAAGGTCTGAAACAACTTATTTTTCAGTCACCTACATTCAAACGAGGTACCTAATTAAGCAGGTACCTACTTAGGTAGCTAGGTGAGAGGCAGCTTCCTGGCATTTCAGACACTCATAGGGCTTTCACACCGGCAGGGCTCCGTGCCGGTTCCGGTTCCAGAACCCTAATCTGAACTGACCGGCGCGTTCAGACCGAAAAAAGAATTGGTTCGGAACCTGAAAAGTTGGTTCTCAGCGGAACCAAAAAATAGTTGGTTTTCCTTGGGAACCATGACATCATCAGTGGGTGTGTCTCATTCTAGGCTGTGAAAACGAGCAGAAAGGAGAAGAAGGCAGTGACAACACAGAGAAAAATAATTTGCAGTGGTCTCCTGAGGAAACCAAATGTTTAGTGGCGATTTGGGCATCTACCGAATCTCAAGAAAAGCTAGAATGCAGTACAATAAAGAGCAAGTCATATGCCAAACTTGCAGAAGAGAGAGCCAAGGCTGGGTTCACTCGAACGCCAGACCAAATAATTAATAAACTTAAAAAACTGAAGGACTACCGAATAATGTCCTCCCACTTTGGTTCCGCTTAAACTGGTGTGAACACGGGCTGGTTCGCCAGAAAGCACCAAGGTTCTGAGACTCCAGAACGGAGCCAGAGCCAGAACCAGAACCGTGTCTGTCTGAAAGCGCTAACAGTGTGCTTCTTGTCAGTGTGCTGTAATGTGTAAAAAATGGTGAAGTATTCCTTTAAGTGACAGGTAATATCAGTAGCAGGTTCTTGGCTGTGATATCTCGGTGCTTACAGGAGGAAGTGCTTACATTCCATTTTCCACTGTGACCGCAGCTTTATTTCGTTGTTCCAGTTCAGCAAACAACAGTTCTTTCAAAGGTTGCACTCATTTAACGGCTCCCAGTCGGACAGTGACCTATCGTCTGGGTGAAGTTTGTGCTAGTTTTACTCCGGCCTCCCGACATCCCCGCTCTTTACAAATAGCAAAAGCCAGCCGACAACAAAAACATTAAAGGATGGCTTTACCGATAATCAACCCACTTATAATCATATAATCTAATATAATTAGATTAGATATAATGTAATATAAGCACGTGGGCAGTGTTTTACCTTCTGTCTCTGTTTACCTCACGTAGAAAAATCCTCCTGCAGAAACTCCACCCCTGCCCGCTGCAGTCATTAAGGCTCGTTAAGGCTCTCAATGCAATTCTCCATGGATGTGTGCATACTTAAAAAAATAAAATAAACAATAACAGCCACCCTCGGAGCAGATTCTGCCTCTCGAGCAGAACATCCGCAGCTCCGTTGTGACGTAAAACCCGTCACAATGGAGCGCTTTGCCAGATGAGGAAATGGGAGATCTCCTTGAGCAAAACAGAGAGAGGTAAACACTGCCCATGTGCTTATATTACCGAGATTATAAATGATACAAAGTGAGTTGATTATCAGTAAAGCCATCCTTTAAGCACTCCTCAATTCAGCGGTCAAATGTATCAACAGAAACATTCAAACTCCTCTCTTCACTTGTTAAGATGTTTTTTTTCTGAAAGAGCTTATATGAAAGTCCTGTACACATCTGTACACGCTATCCGTAAGAAACTTGTCACTCAAATTATACTTCCGATGCTTGATTACTGTGATGCTGTTTATCAAAATGCATCTAAATCACACCTTGTTCCACTTAACACGGCATATAATCTGTAGATTTGTACTGGATGTCCTTTTCGCACTCATCATTGCATTATGTATGATGCACTTAGTTCCCCACCTCTAAACGTAAGAAGACACTCTCATTGGCTGCAACTAATTTTTAAATGTATTAATCTCAATTATCCATCATATTTAAAACTGCATCTTGTACCTTTTACTTCAAATGACCAAGGCATTCTGTTCAGTGCTATTTTTCTGTCCCTCATGTATATAGAACAATTGGCTAAATATATTTTATGTTTTATGCGACACAACACATCAAGAGGCATAAAAATAAATAAAGACAGGACAGATGCATGCTTCTCCGTATATCTCTTGACCCGATAAAACTAATTAGAAACTTTGCACTTACACAGCAGATTACCCATGTGCTAGTCATCAGCCTATCAGAACACTTTGAGCTTGTTGAAGCAACAGATACCCACTAATGAAAGGGAGGAAAAATCATTTTCATTAAAGCACTGCTACTATCGATACTGTTGCAAATGGATATTGTATCAGTTTAAAATGTATAGTGTTGATCATTGTCGATATCGATACCTGTTGTTGCAAATTAATATTGTATCCGTTTCAAATTTTTTGTGTTGATACTTGTCGATACTTTTGACAACCTTAGTTAATTCAGAGACAGCTCGTGTTGAGGGGTATTTCTGTTTTACAGATGCCTGATCACAAATACCATAGCCATGCTGCAGCCAAGAAAAATATGTCAAGGAGTAGTTGGCAAAAGTAATGCAGGCACATACAGTATTTAAATAAGTACTGTAATGGGAGATTCAGATTCAGCCTGACATTTTCAGGCCACCAATGGATGTAATGTGCATGGTCTCATACATACAGTATGAATCCCACTGAAACAGAAATGACAAGTTTAACGATAGGGTCAATGACTAGTAACTACAGGGTCCAACTCTTAAACTAAGGCTGGGGTAAGTTCGCTGGTCCACATTTACCCTCGTTATAGACCATGTGCCGTCGAGAGCCATATATGTATAAGCCATGTATGGAGGCTTATTTGGCAGATAAACACCTTAGAGCAGAGAGGAGGAACTGATGAGTGAGATTTTGACAGTGTAGTCTGAAATGGAAACCTGCAGACTGACTCACTGTTTTCAAGCCAATCCCAACAGGATCCTGCGCATGGCCTTAGATTCACAGTTCACGTTCACAACGCTGCATATTCAACTGAACAGGGCATAGTTTCTACCCTGCTGCCAGAAAACAACATCAGTATATAAAAGACATGCTAATTATACAAACCAGCAAGAACTCTCAGGTCCACAGGCAGTGGTCTTTTAACCATCCCTCACACTAACTCCAAAGCAGGAGGCTGCCTTCATGCCCCGAGTAGACGGAAAGCCCTGCCTGAGGACCTGAGAGAGGCCCCTATACACTTTCAAAAGCAGGTTCAAAACCTTACTTTTCACAACAGTCTGGCAACGTTCTTTGTGTGTGTGTGTGTGTGTGTGTGTGTGTGTGTGTGTGTCTGTGTGAGATTGTGCACGCACATACACTCACATGGCCCAATGCAGTCTCCAGTATAGACTAAAGCACTATATTTAGAGCCTTATTCACCTTATGTAGCCACGCCCATTTGACCTGGTTGTGTGGTCGTTTGACGACTTCCGGCAAATAAAAAAAAATTAAAAAAAATTGCTGGCTGCTCCAATATAATCTAACTCTGAATGAACTAATAATTTAGCCAATTGTATGTAACATACCAAATAAAAGCAAACGGCAATGTCTCAGAATGCAATGCCATGTAACTGGCTCGTTAATTCTCGCATTCCAGGGAATTACGTTAACGTCTGCGGGTCTTATAGACGTAAAAGGCGTGAGCTGCGCATGGAGGAGAGAAAACGATCTGAAGCTTTCTTTGTTGGAGTCCAGGTATGTTTTACAAGAAAGTGCTCGTCATTGTCGATGATAACGTTATCTGACCTGGCTAACAGTGGATACTCCGCTTGCTTGCTGTGTACCGAGCTCAAAGTAGTAGGCTACGTTCTTTGTTTTACACCGCTACAAAAACAACTCTCTTCTTCATGATTTGGCGCCGTGACCGCCGGAAGTGTTAACAAGACCCGGAAGAATTTGGCCCACTGTAAGGTCTGAACATAAGGTGAATAGTGGTGAGGAGTTTTTCAATGCCTCCACCGTGCTGTAATCAACACAGGGCAAACAACAAAGCAGAGGCTACAGTAATTCCCCTATAAAAGACATAAGCCACTATTAAGCCCATGCCAGCTATTAGCTACTTATTGTGCTTTTCATTGATTGCCACAAGTCGCAGAAATCATCTCACCTTGCTGTAGCTCCGACTACCATGACAGCAGAGACAATCATATATTCTGCAATGCATGTATCCGTCTTTCCAGTAGATATTTCTAAACCAGCAGTGATCCCTTTTGGCAATATTAAGTACAAGTGCACATTGAGAATTGCAGCTGTTTGATGGAGAAAGCGTAAGCCACCAACATATCTCACACTTGTAACCTGCCTGGAGAAGCCGAGTGTATTTCAGGCCCCGCTACAACGTGCTCCCCGGAGAGTGCCGAGCGCAGTGTGGTTTATGTACGGCAGTTTCTCCCTTTTTCATTTCTACCATCTTCCACACCCACTAAAGGAGACATTCAACCCAAGCTTTTTTTAAGCCAACAAAGGTTATACTGTATGTGGCATTCATTAGCATCATTTTACAGGCATTTCAAGCAATTATAGGTGCAGCTAACACACGTTGATAACAGACAACGTTATCATGTACCAGAGTCCAGAGAGAAAATGGGTGGGTGTGGTGGTTGGTCTTGGAGGTTGAAGCAGTCACCATCCGTGTCTTTTTCTGATGGTTGCTGAAAATGAGGCCTGGTGCTGGGGCGAGGAGAGCGGGTGTGTTGCTTTGAGGCGGAGCAAGATAGCTGTCAGAGCCAGTCATGGATGGGATGCTCCTCTCCACAGCCTATTAGAGAGCTGTTTATCAATGCGGGTGCCAATCAGGCCAACTCCTGCTTTGCCCATTCTAATCTGGACTTCATAACTGCTACATATGGTGCAGGTTCAGGTCATTATATGTGGCACGGGCTTCTCCACCCCGCTCCTAATGAGATTCTGGTGAAGCAGCAGGTGAACTGTGACTGCCACCAGATTGCCATGCTCTCGGGCGTCTAGACGGACAGTCGGACACAGGTGTGTACGTGTGCCTTTGTGTGTCAGTGAGAGGGCGACAGAGAGACACAGAAAGACAGAAACTCCAACCGAGTTACTACCTATAAATCCCATAGAAGTATGAAATTTGTAGAAAGATCGTTTCAGTGTAGCTTCTTAACGCACAGTACTTGATCGATAACTCTGAAATGCTGTTCACTCTTACACTACAGTAGATGTACTATAAATGCTTTTCATGCTGGTTACAAATAGTCCTCCAATTAGCTATCGTGAATAATAAATATCAAAGAAATCTTTGGTTTTGCCCCATTGTACCGAGCATGGTGTTTGTTCCATGTGCCTTTCTTGCAAATGGAACTGTCAGCGTGTCACGTAACGCACACCGAGGGTATAATTACATCTGGGATTCTTGAATTTCCACTTGTCTTGTTTCTGAAGCAGTTTGCTGCGTGTTGCTCTATGAATGTAATCTCAGTAGGAATGTGGACCAATCTCGCAGTGGTTAATAATTCAACTTAAAGCTGGAGGCCTGCATTGAGCTGAAGCATGCAGCCGTCTTGTTAAACATTCATGTTCTCAGCTGGGCCTCGCCTCTTGAAGGCGTTTGACCGCCAGAGCGATAACTCAAAAGGTAAAGGCTTCTCACAGGCATTAATATCAATTTGATGTCTGTGGTCTGCCCCCTGCTCGACAAAGTGCTGACCTACTCACAGCCACTCCTGTGCCTTTCTTCCTTTCTTTCTGTGTGTGTGTGTGTGTGTCTGCGTGTGTGTGTGTGTGTGTGTGTGTGTGTGTGTGTGTGTGTGTGTGTGTGTACTAAACACTAATGAGGGTTTCCAACTTCATGGAAGTTGGAAACCCTCATTAGTGTTTTGCTTGCACCTGTGTTTACTCCTGCCTTTTCGACACAAAATGGCCCTCGTGAAAAGGATCTATTGTATGTCGTGAGTGGGAAAGACCATCTTCAACCATCTCCATTTCCTTGGACTAGGGTCACCAAACTCCTGAGGACATCTGCAAAATGGCAATAAAAAAAACTCACGCATCATTTAAAAAAAAAACGACACTATAAGGTAATAAGGTAATGCAATTCATGTTCAGCACAAGTATTACATTATCTCAGCTGGGGGGCTTTTGCCAGGGTTCTTTATAATTATTGAAAATAGCAGCTGCCCCTCACTCATGTGTGAAGGAACATGAATAGGGAATCGAGAGCTGTAGCTTTCATTAAAATAATAGTCTTGTTGTTGACGGCAGTGGAGCAGCAGCAGGGTGCCGGGACCTGCCTCACTCAAATAAATGCAGAGTAGAGTCACAGGCGATCGCTGCTGAACATGCCTTCATGGAGGAGTGTTTGTCAAATGTCTCTTTTGGTTAGGCTGCTCAGCGCCTCGGAAACATTGGATAATTTGTTTGCCTCCTGGTTGGGAGAAAGTTTGTTCATACATTAAAGCACTTGTATCATAAGAATGAATGCCAATTGAAGAGTTTGGTGAATGCAGTTTGTCTAAGAACTGTTCAAAGGTATGGTGCGGCATTGCTCAACTGTGTGTGTCTCTTTCACTGCCATCCAAAAGCGTAGCGTGCTCATCCATCATGCTCACAGTACAACAACGCAAATTAGCTCTTTTTTTTGGGTGGCAGTGATTTATGAGAATGGCAGCTGGATATGCAAGACTAAATTGTGTTTCTGCACTTCCGTAATTCATTTAATTCTCCAACCAACCATTTTCTAGCAGGTCAATGCTGTGCTCAGGGTATGAATGTTGTGAGTAGTAGTTGAGGTAATTTTTGTGGACTGACTGAGGAGCTGAGCTGGTGACTACTGGTACTGTATACTTTGACACAATCACTTTTATATCAAAGGTAACTGTATTTAGATAAGATATTTATTCTTATTTTTTTAATAATTTACTTCAGATTTTTCTCCCATCAAACCCAACCCCCCCAATTGTACTTGGCCAATTCCCCTTGCTGTCCTGGTCGTTGCTTCACCGCCTCTGCTGATCTGGGGAGAGTTGTAAACTAGTCTTGCAGTAGCCAGCCATAGATAAATATCTACATCTGGGGCATAGAGACAGTCGGCATGTGTGGGAACGCCCACAAATTGTTATACGGCTGGTGCGCGAGTGGGGTAAAACCGCCCATATATCTCAATGGGCTGACTCACCAAAGGAAGGTGCTGCGGCTCTAAACTACAGGTTTGGGGATTCTAAAGCAGAACACAAGACGTCTGTTCAGATGTGCATTTACTGTGGTGGTCAAATCGCCGATCAGGTCTGCTTGGGCTGGGCTAGCAGCTAAATACTTACTCTGCTGAATGGATAGAACGGGAGATTTACCCCACCCTGACCACGCCCCCAGCCAGGCTGAGCCAGCTAACCCAGCATCTATGACGAGACATCGCCTCAACCTATAACTCTTGACAAGGACCGCCTCCTGAGACCAAAACAAAATGCATGACAGACATATGAATTGGCCAACCCAGGACCTCCTCGAATGCAGAGAGCCAGACTTGTAACAGCCCAGCCAATCAGAGGCTTGCCACAGGAATTCCTATGGCAGAGGTGACGCTAGTGCAGCAACCAGGACTCTCACTGGCTTCCCACCCGCAGACACGGCCAATTGTGTCTGTAGGAACCGGGAATTGAACCCGGGTCTCCGTGGTGGTAGGCGAATACTTTTACCTCTACACTCAAAAACCCAAGATATTTAAAGGGTGTCTTATACAGGAAGGCATTGTTGCCTTAATACATCCCTCCATCCATCTACCCCCCCATCTAAACCTTAATGGAGGGTTTAGAGGGCATGCAGCCATTTTATATAGGTATTTACCACAGAAAGACAGTACACAGACAAGCAATTAGACTATGACTCAACTTTAAACTTTAAAGCTACATCCTGTACAAGCCTATGGGCCTCAACTCAGGGCCACTTGGAAGATTTCTGAGTGGGTTTTGCTAAAAACATGGTGCACAGTTTATGTTCATCTACAGTTGTTTTGTGGACAGGATTTATAGAGTGGACACACAGAGTATTTAGTAATATCTAAAGACGATTGTTTCCTTCTTACAAATTACATGCAAAATAGCATAAGAAAATGAGATAGGCTATGCATGAAAATGAAATGCAAAGGTATAGGTGGAGCAGTCTTTTTTTCTTCTCTTATAATTTTTACTATTGTGTGTTTGTTTGTTTGCTATTGGATTTTTGTGGTTCTATGACGCACTTTGTAAACTCGTTATGAAAGGTGCTACATAAATAAACTTTATTATTTATTATATGGTAATTTAGGTATTCCTCCTCCTTTAATATCAAATTGATATTCCCTACTTGTTGTTTCATTAAAGCAAAGAACAGCAATAAGAGCAAATGCCAAAAGCAACCATTCGGCTTACAGCACAAACAGTAAATTATATTAATTTCCCCCGTTAATTTCCAAAAATGCCCCCGAATATACATGTAAGCATTCCAGATCTAGGCTGTAACTCAAAGAAAGTTGCTAATGCTATACGTGTCTCGAATAAAATGTTATGCACATTTTCTAGTGCAGATGCAATGCATATGTAATCAAAGGTTTCTTATATACAGCACAGATGTAGGCCAACAACAGCATAATTTCTTGAGTAAAACTGAAGGGAATGCATGTTCAGTACTCAGTCAGGTGGATGGAGAAGCTTGCATTTTAACACCAAGACTGTCAACGTTAGATATGTAAACATTATGAGACTTCACACAGCGAACAGGGCACGAGGGGAGAGATCCATCACACAGATGACACCCGAGGATTCTCTTTAAGCTCTCTTGCTGTTGCACACATAAATTAGCCCAAGCCAAACTTGGATCAGTCAATTATGCTAGAGGTGCTGATTAGTGTTTGAACACAAACGTTTTGGAGAGGGGATTATGACTGTCAGACTAGAGAAGACCTCAACCTTCACCTCTACAAGGAGAACATCTTGACTTTAGCAGAGAGGGGAGGGTCTTGTGGGTGAATTAATTAAAACGATGTTTATGTGCCAGCACTGATGACAAAAATACTCTATAGATCGCAGTCAGGAAGTGAAGATATCAGGAATAACAAGAAGGACCCTCAGAGTCATATACCTCATATGTAATATACATAACCTATACATTTTAGTTTTATTAAGTCATCCAAAATTAAGTGAGCCAAGTGAGTCATGAGTACAAAGAGAGAAATACATATTAACATTTCCAAAACAAAATCGGACATATTCCTCTGTATCTCGATATCTGTTCTAATCGAAGCTATTGAGAGGAATCAGGGAACTGTAAGTTAGTCTGGTATGTTTTCTTCTAGAGACAAAACGGGGCTTCACCCAATTCAGTGGTGGCAAAAGTATGCTGCATAAAGCAAGTGATCTGCTATGATAACCTCTAAGAAAGAGTTGACGTGAGAAGAAATTGTCTCTTTGATTTCTATGATTGCTCAGACATGGTCTAGAATACACCAACACTACACTAACTGTGTGTTTTTGTCCCATTTTAATTACTTTCAGTGGTGTCTCTTTGTTGATGGTGTTATTCTTTTCTTTTTCTTTTTTTATTTATTGATTTCCAGAGGGTCAGACAATTAAAGCTGCATTCAGCGATGTTTTTGTGTTAAAATAATTGTTAAATGGCTCTAAATTCTGTCAGCAATCACTGAAATTAGAGTGTTTGGTCTGGAACTTTGGTTGGAACTCCCAACCCCAGCAGGTGTCACACACACACACACACACACACACACACACACACACACACACACACACACACACACACACACACACACACACACACACACACACACACACACACACACACACACACACACACACACACACACACACACACACACACACACACACACACACACACACACACACACACACACACACACACACACACACACACACAAGAGATAACACTACCCACAGTAGCCAGCAGGAGACACACACACAGCACTACCCACAGCAGCCAGCAGGTGTCACCCACACACACACACACACACACACCCACAAATTAGAGATAACACTACCCACAGTAGCCAGCAGGTGACACACACACACACACACACACACACAGACATAGCACTACCCACAGCAACCAGCAGGTGACTGACAGACACACACACACACACACACACACACACACACACACACACACACACACACACACACACACACAGTGATTACATGCTCCAATGGGAACTACCCACAGCAGCCAGAAGGTGACACCCACACAGACAGACAGACAGACAGACAGACAGACAGACAGACAGAGATTGCATGCTCCAACAGGTATCAGAACTAGGAGAGAGACAGAGAGAGAACAGAGAATAGAGGAACATTTTCTAAAAATCGCATCCAAAAAACATTTACATTTCAAAAGTCATAAAAGTGGTCGTTAAGATTATCCTGCTAAACACAAATTAACCAGCTCAGTGGCCTTGTGGTTTGAGTGTCCGCCCTGAGACTGGGAAGGTTGTGAGCTCGATCCCCGGCCGAGTCATACCAAAGACTATAAAAATGGGACCCATTTGCCTCCCTGCTTGGCACTCAGCATCAAAGGGTTGGAATTGGGGGGTTAGATCACCAAATGATTCCCGAGCGCAGCACTGCTGCTGCTCACCGCTCACCCAGGGGATGGGTCAAATGCAGAGAACAAATTTCGCACACTCAGGTGTGTGACAATCAGTGGGACTTTACCTTACCTTTACCTTTAAATGACCACTCCCATAAGCTTTTGTTAACCACAGACCTTATTTCATGCATTTAACCGAATTCCCCATTGTAAAACACCATAGCCTTTTCCCCTTATGATCCAACATGCTACTTCCGGACTCATTCCTCTGGTACTCTATTTATCTAACTTTCTTAATCTAGCTGTTCTTTGATTCTGTTGCTCATTCATCCTCTCCCACTCACTGATGCTTGCAAGGCAAGGTAACCTGAGGGAATTAACAGGTGAGATGTATATTCCTCATCTCACTGCCGTCTGTTATTTCCAGCAGCCCTTCCTGCACAAAACCAACCATTATCTTTCTCACAGTACGTAAACAAAGGGTTTGCGTAATTAACTTTCAAAGACATGGTTGAGCCTAGCCCACACCGTACAGGTGATGGGGAGTGAGGTGTATTTCCCCCTATAGCCCATAGGGGATTAAGGTAATGACACAGAAAGACAGTGGTAGACGGATGGTCTCCAAAAAGTCTCCTCTTATTTTGAAATGGAATTATAGGCCCATCTCTAATCAATTTCACAAAAGGTTGGAATAGTGTCTCTCAGCTGGAGGCCTTACAGTCTCTAGCAGCATATGAAACATCTGGGGAAATGAACAGCTGTGTGTCTTAGAGTAATTAATCACAGGTGTGAAGTGAAGCATTACCTTCACGAGGAGATTATTCCCTCCAAGACAACTTGGGAAGCAATGTCACAACTATGGACTTGGCTTTAGGAGCTGATAATCAGCCCTGGTGTCAGGTAGATAGACCAGTGTGGCACAGAGCCCCATGAGAATGGAATTCAAACATTTCAAAATATGTATATGTTGTATGTTATTCTTTTTATTTTTTTATTTTACCTTTATTTTACCAGGCGAGACAATTAAGAACAAAATTCTTATTTACAATGTCGGCCTGCCTCATAAGGGGAAAAGGGAGGAGGGCTAAAAGATCAAAACATGTTAAAAACAAAGCACATAAAACTACAATTAAATCGACAATTAAATGAGATGCAACAAAACAACAATAAGCATTAAACACAGCAGTAAAAAGCACATAACACAACATCAGCGCAAGGACAGCAACAATAACACAGAGAGGTATAAAAACAGAAAGTGAGCAGACA
Source organism: Poromitra crassiceps (assembly GCF_964638095.1). NCBI lineage: Eukaryota > Metazoa > Chordata > Actinopteri > Beryciformes > Melamphaidae > Poromitra > Poromitra crassiceps. Next base: position 28,699,538 of record NC_139634.1, read on the forward strand.
TGACATATTCAACAACAACAATTCAACAACAACAATGTAAAACATATGGCAGTCTTAAGATATAAGTTACTCACAAGGAATGTCAAAAAAACTGCTGTATATTGCTGGGCTACTAATCTAACAGAGTTTACAGAAAGGGTATATAAAAGAATAGAAACAGCTCTGCCCACATCCACATTATTAGAAAGAAAAATGCAGAAAAAACAGACTTTTTCTCTGAGGAAGGAGAGATATTTCTGTGCTCTTGTTCCACTTCCAAAGGCACAACACATTTCCAAGACCAACCATGAATGACCGAACATGGCAGCACAGATGCCAGTGAAGTTAGAAGAAGAACAATGTTTCCGCAGCTTCACCTCATGTTGGCTTGGGTCTAAATCAATGGTGTCTCAATGATTTGCCACGCTGGGCCAAGAGTGTGCACGTTTTCCTCCCAACCACAGACTACACACACCACAGACTACACACACCACAGACTACACACCACAGACTACACACACCACAGACTACACACCACAGACTACACACACCACAGACTACACACACCACAGACTACACACCGCAGACTACACACCACAGACTACACACACCACAGACTACACACCACAGACTACACACACCACAGACTACACACCACAGACTACACACACCACAGACTACACACACCACAGACTACACACCGCAGACTACACACCACAGACTACACACACCACAGACTACACACCACAGACTACACACACCACAGACTACACACCACAGACTACACACACCACAGACTACACACACCGCAGACTACACACCGCAGACTACACACACCACAGACTACACACCGCAGACTACACACACACCACAGACTACACACCGCAGACTACACACACCACAGACTACACACCACAGACTACACACACCGCAGACTACACAGATGATTTCACTGATTAGTTCACCCTGATTACTTCCTCCATCTCTGCTTAAACCTGTTAATTAGTGAAATCACTTGCTGTATGGCTGAAGGAAAGCCTGCAGGCTCTTCTTGGTCCTCCATGACATATGGTTGGACACCAGTGGGATAAAGGATGGAAGCAACAGTCGATGATTACCTATTCGATTTGTTAGGGGAACAAACAATGAGACTCAGATTATTAATTGAAAATGTCAGGCAAACAAACATCAGCGTTTGCTGAACATGTGGGGGAAATACTGAGATCCAGGGTACATGTAGTAGCCTGTATGTCCTGCTCATCATTGTTCTTCCCGGCCATCTTCATTTTCTTGTGGTTCTGTCTACTGCAGGACACTGGACCTCGAGGACCAGACTTGAGTACCAAGACTATTCATAATATTCTGTGACATCACTAAATGGCCATCTTGGTGATTTTAATATAGTAACAGGTGATTGTAATCAAATGACAGCCACAGCTAATGAGCTGTGTATACAGTAAACCACCATTATTGATGCATCATGGCGATACTCTCTGAATAGGGTATGATTCTATTTTTTGTCACGTCTAAATGGTGTGTGAATGTGCAAATCGGATGTCGCATTACTTTTGATTTTAGAAATCTATTTTATTCCTCAACTTGTGCGAAAATGCTGATGAGATTCTCCCTTTTCTGGGAGTTATACGACACATATTTACTACATGGATTTGAAATGTGAAGTGTGCAAAGAACTTTCAGCTAACCCCACTAAACTACACTTGCGTTTTTGTCAGTGCACCATGGTAGCTCATCATTGCATTGGTGGCATGATCATTTCCTTTAGCAATAGGTGATGGGGTTGAGCCCCCCCCCCCCCCCCCCCCCCCATGATACAGTACTAACCATTGAACTCACACCATTAAAGCTGCATTTGTAGTGTGTATGCAGTGTATCGCTACTGTTCCCTTTATGAATCTACGGGGGGGGGGGGGGGGGGGGGTGAGTGTCAAGAGCCATGCTTCTCTAAATTTAGTTCAAGGCCACGTCAGTCAAGGAGGTGAGCTCATAACTGTCAGAGCCCGTGAGAGAGCGAAGAGGGAGAGGTGGAAGGAGACAGGAGAGCACACACAGGCCCCGTGGATGCTGGCTGCATTATTCTGTACGGAGGAGCCCCTCAGCATGTTTAAACTCATTCGGTGAGACAGCTGTGGGCATCTCCAGCCTGCCTCTGTCGGTGGTTCTCCGAGGCTCCCTGAGCCAGCCACATTCATCATCCTCCAACAGCCCGGACTCTAATTGGGCCGCATCCCCATGCTGTCAGTCACCACCTCCTCCACATGGAGCCCGGAAGAGATACAGATGTAGCCGGTCCGGCACAGCCCTGTCGCAGCGCACCAGTCGGCACATTTGAATTGCATATGTGGGCAGCCCCCACCAGCTAAGCTGAGCTGATCCCAGGCAGTGCTCTCTCTCTTTCTCCGTGTACCTGCCTGTCCCTCTATCCACAGCGCTGTGCAAGCCTGGTAATGATGTGTCCTATCAGTTTACCCGGATCCAACCCACAGATGGCTACGATGCCCGGGGGCTGGAGGCATCATGACGCGCACCTCTGTCCCCCAGGAGGCAGGGGGGGGGGGGGGGGGGGGGACATTAAACATTCCTCTTCTTTGGGTACCGCGATGCTCTCAAAAGTTTTGTGATGCCCCGGTTTCATAATCGCCCTTGTCTTATTTGAGCGGAGCCTGCCACTTCAGATATGAATTGCAGATAGGCTTTAGTCACCGAGCAGAGCCAGAAGACATCTAATGAGCCTTTGAGATTTCCCTGTTAAACCTAATACTTCGGTGTGCATGGAGATGTGGCTTCAATCTGTCTGAAAGGAATTCAATGGGTTCGAGTTTCAGCATAATAGACAAGGCGGCAACCAAAAGTGGTCTCATTTGCTCAATTTGATTTTATTAATAAATAAAGGATTAACCACTTTGGTTGAACTGAAGATTAGGTTAGGATTCATAAGGGCTTGGAACTTTGTATAGTTGGGCTAGAGGGAGATTTGCATTTGTTCCCACTGTTCATTTGCTTGATTCTGCTTTCTGTATGCTTTAGCTTTACCTCTCAAACATTGCAAATATCTTGTCCATCCCCATTAGAGTCTGGCAGAGGCAAGGGTGCATTTCATAATAGTACAGCAGATACAGTCCAGTGTGTCACTGCCTGACTCCAAGTGCTTGCTCCATATACAACTTTTTTTTTTAAGAATCAGTATCAGAATTATTTAACAAATTTCCTAGTATGTTTCCACATACTAGGAAATTGTCTTGGTGTGGTTGGTGCTCGTGTAACAATGATAAGAACAAATATACGAGACATAAACAAATAAGGTATAAAGAATCTAAAGAGATCAAATATTATAGAAGGATTCAGGTATTGTATAGATAGACAGTATTAACAGATATAAACAGTATTAACAGATATCAACAGTCTTGACAGCTAGGTGAGGTAGCCAAATATGTACAGAGTCAGGGTGCATCAAAGGTAGCAGTAGCAAATGAGCTTTGTGTCGACATGTTTTTGCAGATAATTGACAGAGTAATAAAATAGGTAGAAGTAATTATAACACAGATTTTCATTTCAAATGTAATCAAATTATGTTAGCTATCAATAAAAATAATATAATAAAAAGTTTTTCTAAAGTTTTTAGTCAAAAATTAAAGACACTCAAGTGTGGACTAATGCAGTGATACTCAACTGGGGGCCCGCGGGCGCCCCCTGTGTGGCCCGCGATGGAATTGCAACATTTTTTTTTTTTTTTTTTTTTTACAGTGCACCTGAACGCAACATGCAAGATACCCGCTGAATAAGTGTCCAAATGTTCATGTAATTCTGGCCAATACTCCTGCCCAATACTTATAGCATTTCAGTCTGGAATATGGAATATCTTTCAATAATCTATGATTTACCTGCTAAATTGTCAAATACCGCCATCTGCTCGCTACCCAGGCACTTATGTATGTACTTAACCTAACTAACTATCCGGTGTGCACAACATTGTCAGACTAAACTCCAGCTGACACCCCAAAAACCTACAATCCACTACAGAAATATGTACCGTAAATTCCGGACTATAAGCCGCGGCTTTTTTCCCGTTTTTTGGCCCCTGCGGCTTATATAACGGTGCGTCTTATCTATGGATTTTTTCAGAAAAAAAAAAAAAAATACAAATAAAATCTCTCTTTTTTAGCACTCTTTCTAACTATAAATCCACTTCTGTTTTAATTTCCTCTCTTGCCCTCTTTTCACCACACCGCGGACACTGTGTGCACTGTAAAAATAAACAACGGTGGTGTTGTGTTATGTTGTTTTGTTGAAATGTTACGGTAATACGGTAAATGGGAGCTTCCTCAAACAGCCATCTCTTTCCCGACAATCCCCTCTGTGCGTGACCACTTACATATGGTAATTACGGTAAGCAAACGGCCACTCGGCCATCAACTCCCTCCCCCGACTACCAGGAGAAAATCACAAACTTCGGCGAATTCACACAAAGGAAGATCAAGGAATATTCACAACAAGACGAGCAGTAGAAGCAACACTCTCACTTACCATGGGGAAGGTACGCAGAAATTCACACGACGCAGCTTTCAAGTTGAAAGCAGTCAATCTCGCATTAAAAGAGGGAAACAGAGCAGCCGCGCGTAACCTGGGCATCGATGAGTCAATGGTGAGGCGTTGGACGGTGCAGCAGGAGGAACTGTCTCAGCACGGAATATTATAGGAGTGTGAAAACATCCACAATCACCAACGGGTTCCAAAACGCTGGACTGCTGCGGGATGAAGAGGATGACGCCGCCACAGCTGGCGCTGAGGGCCGTCAGAGGCTTCAGAGGCTGTTCGATGCCGACAGTGACGAAGAGGAGTTCGTTGGTTTTGAGTGACAATGAAGGAGAGAGGAGAGTGGTTGACGAAGCCACCCTGAACCTGTTCGTTTCCGACACTGAAGATGAGGACTTTGGTGGTTTCAGTACGCAGGAAGAAGAGGAAGACGAGGATTAGTGACTTGACTTCTCTGGTTACAGGTTTGCTGCACATATAGCCTATTGTTGTGTGATTTTGTCTGGGGATTAGTGACCTGACTTTTGTTTTGTTTTGTTGAAATGTTAATAAATGGGAGCTTCCCCAAACAGCCATCTCTTTCCCGACATTCCTCTCTGTGCACGAACCCTTTCATATGGTAATTAAACATCAAAACACCCGCGGCTTATAGACCGGTGCGGCTTATAGAAGAAAAAAATAGTCAATTTTGGTCCCGCGGCTTATAGACCGGTGCGTCTTATAGTCCGGAATTTACGGTATATTGATTGTTTATTAACTGGCCCCTGGCCTTCTATCATTTCACGAAAGTGGCCCCCGGGCAAAGCAAGTTGAGTTTTCCTGGACTAATGGAGTTGAGAGAGAGAGAGAGAGAGAGAGTGAGCGAGCGAGCGAGCAGCAGCTCTGCCTATCATCTCCTCAACTCGAGCCCAGTGACTCAACTCTGGAGCACTCCACTAGTGGTGAGGTGAGTCATTCGTTCTCTTGCAGCTGAAAGTTATCATGGGATCATCACTGAGTGCGTTTGGATATAGAAGTCATAAAACAGTATGGCAAGGTACTCACTCTGGTGAATACATCCTTTTCCTCATCTACCATTCTGTGACTGGGGATGCATCAGCTGTAGCATGGCAGAGGTGCCAGTCATCGCAGCACACCGTTGCACTCTCACTGGGAATGCATCAGAACATATAGATAAATACTAAAGGTAAATGGACAGGCCCGGGAAGAACTGCAGAACTGAACGGAAGAGGCTCAGGGAAAATACATTTCGACACATAATTGAATACCCAGTTTCTCATGTTACCATATGCTGGTGCCTGAGACTGACATTGACTCCTAACTTTTCAGACAGGAAAGTTTGAAATGTCAATTTTTATGTCCCAGCCTTCATAAATATGAATGGTGGCTGCTTCCCGGAGACAACATTACGGTTTAAGTGATCTAACCATAATGAGGCGTCAGCTGTACAGACAAAACACAGGATGTTGACTTGGATTGTAAAAACGGCGAGCTGCTTTGTATTGATGCACAGCAATCTGCAGGCATGCATGGAGCACGTGATGAATCAGACAGTGAATTGAGAGTCTTGCTTGGCCAGACTCGACCATATGACTCTCACATCATGATGATGGTGAACTTCTAATCACAGTGCAGAAAGGGAACACATTCTACTCAGGCCTGAATGCATGAAGGCAAAATTAATGTTTGTATGATGATCAAACCGTCTAAGGATAATTGCCTTGCGCCCACTTACTTAATTTGCATATCATTCATTTAGCCCTCACTCAGAGCTGCACATGTGTGTCAGGCAGAGAGAGAGCACTTAGTGTCGTGCTCCTCAACTACTATACTTCTGCAATGGGGCCAACATTTGACATCCATTACATTAATGGATTTCAAATTTTCTAAATTTATCACAAACAAAAGAGGCTCAGGTCTGCTTTCTATTTGATACAAATTAATGCCGTTAAGCATTAATGGCAGCCTTTTTTCCTTTAGTTTTTCATATATATATATATATATATATATATATATATATATATATATATATATATATACAAATGTTTTACATAATTATGTTTCATGGATCGTATGTTTAGGTGATGTAGATAGTACAGTATATAGTCAACTCATACATCATAAAGTATAATCATACACAATTAATATGTATGGGTTATGTAATCACACGTGACAATTATAGGAGTTGTAAAACCAGATAAGGTGTGTGAGAGCGCACACTTCCATCAACCTCCCACTGCCTACTGGAACTAATGCTTTCAAGCCAAAATATTGCACATATGTAGACTTCAAGATTTGACACCATGTTCTTTGCACAAATCCTGCAAGTTGGAATAGCACGGGAGCAGTCAATTCCTGGCTCTTATCAGCTATGATCCATAGGTAGAAAAAGCTAAAGTGAGGCAGCAAACTTGTAGCAAAATATGCTCCAGCCACAGCCACTGCTGTCCTGGGAATCTACTTCAACAGAGCAACAAGTGATGAATTTATGTAATTTTGTTACATGGCATGTCATTACAGTAAATGTCTGGTTTCATATTTAGTTCAATAGCTATGATTGAGCTATGATATGATGATTAAATTATGTTACTGTGTCAGTTACAAATAATGATAATGTAAAAAATAATAATTAAATTTAAAATGGCTAGAGCTCAATTGTCACTGGGAAACTGGACCCCAGAAGAAACTCTTCCATTGAAGTGTTGTTCACGCTGAGAGCTGGTGTTGCATGTGCGGAGATATGCTAATGAGGACATGCTTGATTGGGCCACCCATGTCAGTGGCTCTGGCTGACAACGGTGCACAAGGCTGCATCCGCCAGACTCATTAAAGCCCTGTCCAATGATAAAATAGTAATTGATCGTCTGTTTTGCGTGTTTGCCCTCTCTCCCTGTCTTCAAAGTTTGATCGAGGTCAATTTAAAATACATCGAAGCTATAAGATGGTTAAATCCATATTTTGGGAGATTCGACTATTTGCCTAAAAGGGATTCTGATTATGATATTTGCCATATTCCCGATAGTAAGGTGAGAAGATAGATACCCTTCTCTTCTCTGTGCGTGGAGTAGAAAAGTAGTGACGCGCCCCTCCTGCTAGTTAGCTTAGCACAATGACTGATAGTCCTCAGTATGGGCTAGCCTACCCCAACAACTACACATTCCAACCATGCCAAAACGCTCTTATGTACATGTTGTGACTCGTGCATTCACCACGCTATGAAATAATAATCTAAAATTACGAGACATTGTCATTTTCAAAGCAAATACATAGCCAGAACTACTTTCCTGACAAAACTGGAAGTTCCAGCTATGTCTTTGTCTCGTAATTTTACCTTATTATTTCATAACATGGTGAATGCATGAGTCACAACATGTACATAAGAGCGTTTTGGAAACGGTTGGAATGTGTCAAGGATTGTCTACTCGAGAGGTTCCCAAACTTTTCAGACCAAGTACCACATGCACCAAACCAAATTTCTCACATATCACTTCCCACTGTGGCTACCAACTTTTTTCCTCCATAAAATAAAATCACTGATTTAACCATACAATAAGCATCAGAAGGCTAAATACAAGTAGGCTACTGTTGCATGTCAGACCGCAAATAGCCAACACATAAACAGATAAACATCTTATTTGCTGATAGGCTGATGGCAGTCAGCAAGGCTCTTGAGTACCACCAGGTGGAGCCTTGTGGACCAACTGTGGTCCCCGGACCACAGTTTGGGAATCACTGGTCTACTCTATGCAGCTTTAACAAACCAGTAAGTGGCGGTAATGCAACACTTTAGTCAGTGTTTAGTACAATTAGTACAAGATTTGTACTGTACTGTACTGTACTGTCTGTGCAATTTTCACTGCAGTTATATTAATTAAAGAAAGTAGATTTAACAAAAAGACTATTTATTCCAATGAATCACTATATACATTATAGTCATGATGATCACGATTTCACGGCAGAAATTCAAATTGTGGAAAACCTTAATAGAATATTTAAATTTGAAAAAATCTATATAGTATTTGGTACAACCTTTACCTTTATTTGCTGACTTAACGGGGGTATACTAGCCAGTCCCGCAGACTACCAGTCATTGGGTTCAGGTTAGAACTGAAAAGCTAACTAGCAGGTGGGTTGTGTTGCTACCGAATGCATAGAGGAGAGAAGGACATCTATCTTCTCGTCTTACTATCGGGAATATGGCAAATAGATAAATCTCCCAAAGCTCATGTAAACACCTGCGTACTAAACGTTGTTCCTATTTTCCAGCTTACCCACTTGGTTTCTGGAATACTAGAAATGAAAAGTGTTGTTGAGTCCTCGGCAAAAGTGAAGGAAGTTCTTCTCATCTGTCAGTTTAATTCTTTCAAATAATTCATGGTGAAGAAAGCGAGCGGGGCTAATTAGCGAAGTGAAATATGATCACAGTGTAAGCAATTAGTGGCTAAGAGTCAATTTTAAGTGCTGTAGTGTGTCTGCTCTTGTAAAGTATGGGTGCTGTAACACAGGCAGCTGTAACAATGACTCTGGGCTTTATTTGTGTGAATCAATGGCACACAGCACAAAGCACACTTAAAGGCACGTAGTGCAAGCACACAGTTACAGATTTTTGGTAAATTCATGGCTAGAAGTGTGCAGCACAATTGCAACGTGATTGGACGGGTTGGGAATAGAATTAATATATGATCAGTAAGTGTGGTAGGGCTGGCATCAGTCATGACCAATCAAATCCCCCATTCTCCTTCCCTTTAATGTGCTCTGCTATTTTGAGATGGAAAGAAGCGTCTGGAGCCGATCTGCCACAAAAGCGGAAATGGAGACTGATGTCTTTGTGCACGACGTGCAGAATCACCACCAGCAAATAAACTGCACCCTCAATTACATCAGCTTTGGATGAGATAACACATTTGGTTACTATGTTGCTCTGTTGTCCAATGTAAGGCAACCAAACAGAAGTTGGCACCAATTACCGCAGGGAGACTTTGGCTATGAAGGGTGGGGGGGGAGGTGGGAGATCCATCCAGCAGCCAGTCCCTGACAACTTCAGAGGATGTGTCTGCCTCCACCTGCTCGAGGGATTTATATCAATGACGAATTGGACAACATATCATCGACGAAAGGGCTTGTTAAGCTTTTGAATAGGATGTGTTCATGCGTGGAACGTCAGATAGCACTTTCTTGTTCCCCTTGTCTAAGCAGGGGGGCGCACATCCGTGTTCCTCCTGCTAATGCTTGATCATTACTGACACGCCCCCCTACTGCATCTCTCCTCCCACTTAAGTGCAGTCACGTTCATGGCGACTCACCAAAGTACTAAACAGGCCGCAGGCGAGAGAAGGGGAAAAGAAACTGTGTGTGCAGTGCACGCCCAACGAAAAAATGCCACTTAGCCTGCACAAAGCCCCGTCATTCGCTATGCGCCGCCATGAAAATAGAGGCTATCGAGAAAATAGTCAATTATCATTCTTGACTTCAATGAAGGCCATCATTGAGAGAGCTCGTAGTCGCTAGTGCAGTCATACGACAAGCAAGTAAGCCTCCTCTCCACCAATCAGCTGTCTCAAACGGAGAGAAGTGATTCATTGTTGTTTCCTTCAAATGAGACGTGGTGGCAATGTGGCATGTGAGCCTGTACTCTCCAGCGTAAATAAAGAGCAATAAACCCTGAAGGGTGCCTGTCATAGCCAGAGACAAGTGAAACAATACCGGCATGAAGACAACAATATCTTCAGATCTCTATATTTAGAGATGCGTTTGTGTGACACACGGATCAACCGCGCGTAAGCACAGGAGGCGCTGACTTTCAACACCCACAGCGCCTCGGCGGCCTTACTGACAGAGACTAAGGTCAACTGCTTCTTCAGTCGATCAGTAGCAGAGGTCCAATTCATCTCTCAATTAGATCGCTACCTGCTGCTGTAGCACCACGGTCTGCCATGATTTATATTGCCAAGCAAGACGTCTCCGTTGCTGCCCCCATTCTGAATAGAGGCACTGTGTGGTCTCATTATTAAATAAGTACGGGGATGGAGGAGGCAGACAGACGTTTTTAAGCCTTGACGGAGAAGACGCCATCCCCATTAGAGCCTGAGCATTAACAACAGCAAGAAACGACACAAATGAGAGGAGGAGAGGGGGAGGGAGGGGGCGGGCCGGGCAGAGGAAGAGGAAGGGAGGGATGAGCTGGCCAAGAAAGAAAGAGCAGTAATTATGGTAATATTGCCACCTTGTTTATATAGCCTGTACTGCAGGATGTCTGGCTGCAATCAGACACAGATATGATACAGTCAGTTCACCTTGTTAAGTGCGTACCTGACATTGTCTTGTCTTTCTATGGCTTCATCTGTGGTATTTTTCGATGGGGATTATGGTAATACATAGCCGCATCAAACAAAGACATGATCAATCGAAGTTAAACATCATCAATGGCCTTCATAACAGCCTGGGTACACTCAGTGACAGAAATGAATGCATTAAATGCAATATGAATTGTTATTTTATTGATGCCATTCATTACCGAGATGAAGGCTCCTGGTAATTATCAATTTTGTTGAAGCACATCTGAAAGCTTTGTGTGGCGCGCTAATGGACGCCACCCGTGAAGACAGTCACTCAGATTTGTGTCAACGAGTCATTAAGTCGCCTTTGAGGGAAGTCAGCAATCTGATCCATCATGACTATAATGAGACGAAGATGAACTCATCAATTTCACTCCCCCAAGCTTTGCACATGGCTGACGGCTAAGAGCCACTAGTGTCGCTCTTCCTCTGACTCACTCGGCCTACCACTGTCTCTCCATCGCCTTCTTCTCCATCTCCTCCTTCTTCCACTCCTTTCATAAGGTTATTCGGCTTGTTCCTCCAAACCGCTTGGTTTCTACAATCATCTCTATCTCTGGCTTGTCTTTACTCCCTTCCGTGAAGAGCAAACAGCATTCATGTGTTCAAGTGGACACATCGCCGGCCATTGTGGTACCAAGGCTTATCCTCTCATAAAGCGTCACACAGGCATCTTTCTTCATTCTTTCGGCCCATTGTCTATCTGTCTCATCTTCTGTCCTCTCCAGGCGTCAAGTTTTCTCTTGCTCTCTCCAGGCTCCTGCTGGCTTGCACACTGTCTCTAACTTTTACTAAATCCAGCTACCATGATTTCACACGGTTTTCTTCATAGTAACTTAAAAGTGTTTTGTTTTTTTTATTAAATGATTGAAGTCAATTTGATGAAGAAATATAGCATTTAATAATGTACGTACAACAATTACCCCTGTGCTTGTTTTTCCTCCTGCATAAGCCTAGGAATAGGAGTGAAGCCAGCCCACCTGAGGGAAGAGTGGTTTGACAAAGTAAATTTGTTTTTCTATGTTTATCTATACCTCAAGGGATTTCCTGGATCTAAATGAAAGAAAATTGCTTTGTTTTGAGGTGAAATTCCACTGTAAGGTAAAAGTTTTTGGACTCTGCATAGTGCACACACTATCGAACTTCAAATGCTGTCTTTATATGCTATTGTTCATTGGGCCTCTAAGAATATTGAATCCACCTGTGACCTCAGGCAGCTCCTACAAAATCCATTTCCTCAATCTGCAGTTCATCATGAAGCAGGCTGATCATAACCAGCACTTAATGATTCATGAATGGAGAAACTAATGGAGTACTTTACACATTGTAATCGAATGAGGCCATTATGGTGAAACTAGCTGGTTACCGGCGACACTGATCAAAGAGGGACTATGGGGGGTATGAGGGATATGATTCATGAGATGCGTCAAATGTGGAGCGACGGCACAGATTGACAAGCCTTAATTGGACCACATTAGCGTGTCTTTGAAAGAGAGGGAACACACTGGTACACGTTCACCCTCCTGGACCCATGGCCTTTCAAACGAACAGCAGCAGCCTCTTGAACTCCCCAACATCTTTTCAAAAGCAAAGAACCCCAGTGAGAAGCTTCTGATCACAATGCTGATTATAATGCCAGGGAGAAAAGAAGAGACAGACAGAACTTTCAAAGTACAGCGAGCATATCACAATGCCTGGAAATCCCAGTGTGTGTCTCTGTGCCAGCTTTTTGGGAGCTAGTTTCAAAAGGGATGTATCATAGACCAATCTCAAACCTCCGTGTACACTGCTACCTGTCTAAGCCATAGGCTTAAAAAAGAGCATATCATACCTGGGAGTGGACAATTTAGAGAACTGGGTAGCATGCACTCACTTGAGTAGTGAATCATGTATCATATTTCTGAATTTCACTAAGAAATGACATACAAGGTATGTTTAGTTTTGAATTGTCAGGCACAAAAAATAGATTTCCATGAAACACAAAAAAGAGAAAAAAATACAAGGCCTGCTTATAAATGTAATCTCCAATTAATACAAATGTAAACACATGAAGGCTGTTGCCTGTAGATGGTAAAAAACGTGTTGGCCCGAGGAAAATGTGGAAGAAAATCTAAGCCGTGTCCAACTGCGTCCAAAATGTGGGTGTGTGGTGCAGAGGATGCATATGGGTCGTAGTGGAGATTGGCACATTTGTCTATTTACACCAGCACTCTTACATTAGTTAGAATATTCCTGGGACTCAGACAGATGTAACAACTCTCCTAATTGGCTGCGTTCACACACAGTGCCCCCCCAACATGCTCTTCTCACTAAGATATGAGAAGATCAACCTGCATTGTGCATGGAGAGATTAAAGCTCAAGGTGCAGCGTCTGTTTTCTCAAAGCCTACACGATTGGTTCATCAGAGGAAGGGCAAAGCTAACAGATGTGGGATGTGGGTCTATACATCTTCTAGAATAGCTCATGTACAAGCTGATAGTAGCCCATTTGTGCTACAGTGTCCAGCCACATCAACCATACCTGCAATGATATCTCAGAATCAGAATCGCTTTTATTTTGCCACAATATGCAAATTACATGCGAGGAATTTGTCTTAGTGTCTGTATGCAGCATAGCGGTCATGTCAATATTCAGAGATAAAGAAGTAGGAAAAAGAACTACAAGACAATCACAACGTTGCAAGTGCAATCCAATATATATACAAAATATACACAAGTGGAGGAGTGTTCATTAGACATTAGTGATCCTTTGTGATTTCTATTGGCATTTTACAATTATTATTCTTGTTTTTTTTGCTTCATGACTTACTACATCAACATTTATAGCATTTCCGGGGGGAGGGTGGGATAAGTAAAGAATGATTAGCATCCACACAGACGTTTTACCATTTTACCCAAGTTTATTTTGCATGAATTTCATACTTCCTTCGTATATCTTACGGAGACACACGCATGCATTCACAAGTGCGCGCACGCCTACACACACGCAGACACATGCTGTACGCAGCACACATGCACCGCTCGCTTTTCCTGTACCCCACTCTGCTACCTCTCTCAGGTTTGCACCCGCTTCTTGGGTGGCAGCACTTGTTGGAAGGTTGGGAGTGTTGGCAATTGTCTTCTCCTGCCTTGTCACCAAACAACTTTGTCACACTTCACTGCCAGCTTAATTCTCAGACGCTCCTGTCAAGAATTGACATTTAATTTTCACACCATCTCCTCGCTGCTATTCTCTCTTTCATGAATTTTATTTTGGAGCACACCCCCAGTGCATTGGCTGTCTCGCAATATCGATATCTCTGACAGTGTGGGAGTCTTTAACTCGTATGAACACTCCCACTGTCTGTCTTTCTTCCACTTGCGATGCACCATGACAAAGGTAAGTCATATTCACTACAACACTATATAAATTTAGACACACACACACACACACACACACACACACACACACACACACACACACACACACACACACACACACACACACACACACACACACACACACACACACACACACACACACACACACACATTCCTTTCTGAGTCTAGTCAATTAAAAAGCTGCTCCACTTCTTAGTTTTCATAAAAATAGAAAGTGCATGTCCTACTCTGCCCTTTATCTTCCCCATTACATGTAGGATGAGAGCTACACGTCTAAGGGTTTACATTTTAGCCAGGATCAATAGCTACGGGTTCACTGACTGTAACGACTTTTGTCCTTAGGGTTTTAGTTCAGTATTCTGAATTCTGGTTTGACAGTACAGTCCACATTATACGCAGAAAATGGAGCTGAGAATTTTAATAAGTACTGTTGTGCTTGTCTAGCTCAACTCCATTTCCTCTCCACAAGTTTCCAGCTGTTATGACAGGTCCTTTTAATGGTCTAAGTAGGTGACTGGAGGGTGCTGATCCAAATCGTCGAAACAGCCCCTGGTTCATTATCAGGAGGCGTTGAATTTGAGATGATAGCTGATTACACTCATCCATCCCCTATTGTGGAGCGAAAAAAGAGAGAAATCTGTTTAATCCGCCCCTCTCGTGCAGCTTCTGGGGGTATCCAGGGAGGGCTGGCTGCTTGGCATCCATCACAGGCCTAAAAAAAGCACCGAACATACGGAACCAGGAGGGGCGCTGGCCCCGGCTCACGGGGAAGGAGGCCAGTTGGCTGGCAAACAAGTGGTGCGGGGTCTGATGGGGCAGAGGGAGAGGCCACTTGGCCGCAGATCACAGCGGTCAGTGGGGACGTTGCTGGCCCGCCGGCGTGCATGGGGAGCCCTCATGGAAAATGGGGAGAGCTGGGAAGCTCGAGTGTTGACCTTAGACTTTGAGCTACAGTCAGTCGCAACGCAGCAGCACTCTCCTTCCACCCACTTCCATGCCGCCTGACAGCCTTGACTGACGCCTCTCACAGCTACAGCTACTGTCCTACTTACCGAGAGCTTCCTCGTGCCAACTTGCTGATCTGTATGAGGGTCACTCATACTGTAGTTAAAGGGCTATTCCGCTGCTGCCAATGTGATGATTGTCACCTATGTCGTAGAAATGTGCAATTATTTTTGAAATCGGATCCCTACCAGAGAAAACGGCTGTAGATTCCCCGTATCGCTCTTGAGGGGGAATCCTATACAACAACCAGAATGCATTGCAGTTCACGGCCAGTGTAGCACCAAAGACAAAGTTAGCAGAGACAAAGCAGCAATGGATAAATCGCACCCGTTTTCAAAGGATCATAAAACAAACCAAGTACCAACGCGCTGGAGTCAGTTCCGTGGATCAACTTAGTGAGAGCTGAACAGTGCCACTGTGTGGATGTAGCCGCAAGTTACAGGTAAAGTTAACAGTCACTGAGTTGGCAAAGTCCGATATAATTCTATCAGATAATATGATAGAATAATATTCTATCAGAAAAACAAATTACGGTTCACCAAAGCACCATGAAGTTTGTTGCAGCGTGAAGTTTGTTGCAGCGCAGAGTTTTCCCTCTGTCCCCTGACGATCATCACTGGGCACCGGCGGTCAAGCTTCAGCAGCCTCCCCTGGCTGCAGGCACATCTCTCTCGGCTGACGCTGTTACAGCTCCCATGGTCGCCCTCTCCTCAACACTGCTTTGTTTGATGCACTATATTTGGCCTCATGAGCTGGAATAGTGGCTCCACATCTCTGCTCTGACATTATAAAGCAGTAGTTTTGGTGTGTGTGTGTGTGTGTGTGTGTGTGTGTGTGTGTGTGTGTGTGTGTGTGTGTGTGTGTGTGTGTGTGTGTGTGTGTGTGTTAGATTCAGCTCTTCTGGGTGAATCACCGAGAAATGTAGCAGCTTTGTTTAGCTTAGCTGCGGAGGTCGCTTCCTCTTCCAGACTCTCTTGTGTGTGATTCAACAGCGCAATATTCAGCCTCGTATCATGAAGATAGTGATATTTTAAAGTCTTTAGTAGTATGACATCTTAGTGTCTCCTTTTCCATACTAGGGTTACTAGCAGTGTTTTGGGAGTCCTTGAAGGCACCACTACAGAAAAAGCGGAAACGTATTTTATAGTTTAATGCTTCGTTTAAGGCAACTCGACAACTCGGAAGTTTCAACTCGGAGATTCCGACTTCCGACATCATTGTGTAAGTTAACTCAGGTGTAACTCGGGTGAACAAAACATGGATGGACAGCAACCTGCATCATCTCTGAGCTAACGTTAGTTAGCTAGTGAACACTGGCTAGCTAATTTTATCTGTAGAATAGCTGTTAAACTAAATATAAACAATACAAACACATGTATTATTAGTATATTACACATCAAATTAGCCTATTTGTTAAAACGTCAACACTTTGATAATAATTTCATTCTCCATTAACGATGAAGGCGATGAATGTTGTTACTGATGTCGAGTCAGACAAACCGGAGCTCTGAAATGATACCCGAATTTCCGGCCTGTAATTCGGAGTTGGACAACTGTTCAATTTATTTTTAACAAGTTGAAGCGTTTTTTTGTTTGTTTGTTTTTTAACGCAGCATGATCTCCAAAGTTTGGAGATAACTTTTGCCGGCAAATGAGCGGGGACCTCAGGGTGCAGGCAACATGGAGGGAAGTTAAATATTGTTCATTTGCATATACTACCCAGATTGTAATGCTACTATGCTGGTTGAAAATCCACAAAGTTCCCCGTTAACTTGAAGCTCATTATGTGTGCCACCCAAAAGTATTGCATGGAAGTGTTCCTCTCAGAGAATACCCACGCTGTTATGGAAGCTAACAGGGGGAATCCAAGCACAAGTTTTTTGATTAGCTTGTTTGTTTTTGCTTGGAAGCAGTCTTTTGAATCCTTGTGTGTGGGTTTTATGGAAGAGGAGCCTGGCAGATTCCATTTAAAGTTGGAATTTAAAGTTGGAATTGATATACCATATTGATCACCTAGAGGGTTTTGTTCTCATTAAATGCTGCCAGTTAGGTCAAGTTCACACAGAACCCTTCACTTTAGAATAATTCCCCTCAACAGGGCTTTGAGCTAGTCACAAGCTATTTTGTAAGCTGTGGGATAGAAATAACATTTCTTTTTTCTCTGATCTCAGTCAATTTGCCACTGATTCCTTCCTTCCCTGTCTGTGATTTCATAGATGTCT
The DNA here is from genome assembly GCF_964638095.1 of Poromitra crassiceps. Lineage (NCBI taxonomy): Eukaryota > Metazoa > Chordata > Actinopteri > Beryciformes > Melamphaidae > Poromitra > Poromitra crassiceps. The sequence goes on from NC_139634.1 coordinate 28,717,011, forward strand.
GGGAGGGATAGAAATGATCAGCATCTGAGCAAAGAGTCGAGAATGGTAAAAATAAATCATTACAAGCTTTGCAGGGCTCCATGTATGAGATTTTGATCTTTTTTTTTTTCGTTTTAAGGGGATAAGTGTGTGTGTGTGTGTGTGTGTGTGTGTGTGTGTGTGTGTGTGTGTGCGTGCGTGCGTGCGTGTGTGTGTGTGTGTGTGTGTGTGTGTGTAGCTGAGAACAGTCAAGATTTTTTTCTATAGTCTCAGACTCCTCTCAAAGTTTAATCTATGTTGTCATTGCTTGGTTGGTTGGTGAATTACATTTAAATTTCCGCCCACAGCGTCAGCAAAGTCAGGTCTACTCAGTCAATCGTCCAACACTTCACTCACGTAAAGGATAAGTTTGGCGATTTTGGGCCTATATATAAGTCGACTAGTCTCTTACATACCTGTACATGGAGCCGCACCCGCAGACAATATTGGCTCCTGAGTCAGCTGTCAGTTGGAACATTCCTGGGCCGTTGCCAGGCATCTTGCTCCTAACAATGAGTCCAAATGGTAAGCTACTCCAGTTTCCACAAAATATAACCTATAGATACTTTGAAATGAGATGGAATAATGACAAGCAACAGTGACAATACTGTTTAACAAATACATTTTTATTTTACTAGTGCGGTGTCCATTCGCCCCACTGCTGTTCTGTTCGCTGGTTTATTCAAAGTGTATTAATATTCCGGGCTGTTTCTAAACATTTTGGGCCCCTAAGCGACATCTTACAGTGGGACCCCCAAACCCAAACCACTGTCAATTTAATATGCCCGAATGAAAATGAATGACTATACCTGAGGCTGTTGAGTTGATGGACCTGGAATCTCTTCATCTTCTGTTAGGTGAACTTCTGTTGGGTGAACAACATTAATCATCATCATCATCATCATCATCATCAAACTTGTTACGCATAGCGACATCATTATGAACTCAAACATCAAGCATGCTTACTTCATTCAAACAAACATGATTTGAAAGCATCATTACAATGGCAGCATTATAAACCATTACAATGGGCAAACATATTAAGCATGTTGTTTAAACAGCAGCATCAAAGTGGTAGTAACCTACCTGATGATTGACTTTGTCCAGTTGTCTCCTCTGGAACCTGTGCAGCTGCACTAAAGTCTGAACACACACACACACACACACACACACACACACACACACACACACACACACACACACACACACACACACACACACACACACACACAGAGAACAAAAGCAAAAGCCATGTCAGGGCCATGGGTAGGAGGAATACACAAAAAGTTATCATTATACACATTTGTGTGTCATTATGTTTTGGTCCAATGCGCTAAAATTAACATTTAGGTAGCTAATAACTACCCCTATTTTCTCCCCAATGTACTTGGCCAATTCTCTCCCGGTCATTGCTCCAACACCGATGTAGACTAGCACATGCTTCCTCCAATACATGTGCAGTCATCAACCGCTTCTTTTCACCTGACAGCGAGGTGTTTCACCGGCAGGACGTAACATGTGGGAGGATCACACTATTCCTGCCCATTAGCCCTCCCCCAAGAATAGGTGCGCCGACCGACCAGCGGAGGCACTAGTGCATCAGGACCTAGGACCCATACCCAAAACCCAGCTTCCCACCTGCAGACACGGCCAATTGTGCCTGTATGGATGCCCGACCAAGCCGGAGGTAACACTGGGGCTTGAACGTGTGACCCTCGTGTTGGTAGGCAGGGAATCTATCGCTGCACTACGCCCTAACAAACCTTTTTCATTTCAACTAAGAGCATGTTAGTTGAAACATCCAGTAATTTGTTAGCAGCACATGGAACATGTCAACGTTTCCAAATTGCACCAAATCCGACACTGCACAATCTCCAGCAATACACCACACAGTGTGATGTAGACAAACGGTGCTCGACTCGAGATATGCAGAAGGGACGCATAGAGATTCCTTCCAGTATGATCAATCTGCGTGGAACGGTCAAACCTCTTGTTTAGTGAGTGTTTTGTCCCACAGCGCAGCCGAGGGCATCACAAGGCAAATTCAGGTCAGTCAGTCAGTCAGTCAGTCAGTCAGTCAGTCAGTCAGTCAGTCAGGTAACGTTTAGTGAGATGTCGCATTGTCAGATGGCCTCTAGAGGTCATCTCTGACTAAGAGATGGCCTCTCACCTCTGGGCAAAATGCAGTCTCATGTACTGATGTCATATTGGATCTGACACAGAGCCACACTCTTCACCGGCAATTTACAGACATCCACATCTTCTGCTGTCCTACAAACCTTAACGGTAGGTAACATCACTACCTGTGATATGATGTTGGTGGAATAGGTCATTTAACCGATTTAACTCGGTCTAGCCGAGCATTGCTCCCACACCAAGCCCCACTCTGCCATTCATTTACATACATCCATGTCTCCATTGCCCTATAAACTTTAACAGCTAGGTAACATTATTACCTGACATTAGTGGAATAATTTAAGCAATAACCATGTTGTAATGCTTCAGTGGATTGGATTAAACACATGCGTCATGGGTCTGTACTCTGTAGGATCTGTGTTTGTTTTCCCCGTGCTCAGTTTATACTGTAGTCAGTAGGTCACAAACACCGGTGGCATGCCTATCCCAGCTAGAACATGTAGAGACAGACCTCTCTCTGCATCTGCAGTCTCTTAGCAAGATGTGCTCCTCAGAATTACTTACAGATAACGAGGGGACTTAATGATCCTCGCTGATCTCCCGCGTTTAAGACACAGATTAACATGCCGTTTGTCCTCCGCTTAATTGTCTCGTTATCCCGACACCACGGCAAATGATCAAGGAAAAAAGGTGACCGACAAAAGTCCCTTTGACTCTCACCGTTTCAAAAACAACTTCTTTCTCCTCCCTCCTCCTCCTCCTCCTCCGCTCCTCTCCCCACCTGTCAGTACAACACAGAATGAAAGTCAGGAAAGGACTCTTACTGCAGGGTGTCACAAACACGGCACAGACGAGGGCCACACCACATTGCTGGGAGGAGGAACAGAACCTCTGACCAAAAAACGCTGCTCATGATTCATTCATTACATCGTTAACAGTTTCCGGAGTGTCAACAGCTCGTCTTTGAAGTGATAATCTTAACATTGAGGGTGTCCTTGAAATTCTTCTCCCCATTAAAACGGTTAATGGGAAATGATTTTCCTATAATTCAGTGAGGAGGAGTTCCCCAGGCCTCCTGTTAGTTAAACCATGTCGAATAAATCTTTGGGGAAAAGATAAGAAGTATGGGGAAAATCCTAGAAAGCTATGGGCATTTTGAACCCCCCCCCCCCCCCACGCTTTTTATAACACGCCTATGTTTTCACTATCTGAGAAACTTTTTGATTGCTGCTAGCCTCCTGCTACAGCTACTCTGTAGCAAATAGCCTAAGTTAGCCTGGTTAAAACCACCCTGATAACGTGGTCTCACATAGAACGAAACAGAATTTATTTATTTAAGACAGTTGTTAAAAATACAAATGAACAGATAAAATATATGCACGGTATTATCGAGATATAAAACACAAGTCTTGCTTCCCTTGTGGTCCCTCCATTGTGGTGATGACATCACTCAGTGATGACATGATCACAATTCATTGAGTGACATCACTGATGACATCATCACTGATGACAGCACAATTGCTCGACTGGTCATGGCAGAAAAAGGGAACTGGTGGAAATAGCATGATCCTCCCACATGCTACGTCGTGCTGGTGAAACTCCCTGTCAGGTGAAAAGAAGCAGCTGGCAACTGCTTATGTGTCGGAGGAAGCATGGTGCTACGGCTCTCCCCAGATCAGCTGAGGGTGGAGCAGCGACCGGGGCAGCAGGGGGGGAGTTGGCCAAGTACAATTGAGGGGGGAAATCAGAAAGAAATAGGAGGTTTAACTACATTCAAATCTCAGTAGCTTTTTCAGTAGTGAACTACTTTAGGTCATGTAATGTAGTTAAACATATTCATAGGATTCTCACGCCCTCCCCCCAACCATACATATGGCACAATGCCACAGCTCACTGGTCAGTCACAGTTGGTTGCAGAATTGTGTTCACCAAAAGCTATGCCATTTTACATGCGATTGGGCTGAATATTTCAGGAAGTGTAAAGAGCACCCCTGCAGGTGACCTAACGGAGCCGGATGCTTGAATTAGGTAAATAGGGTCGACTAAATGGGCAAAAATGGCTAATTAGTGGAAAAAATGACTCAAGACAAATTCAGCACCATGGAGAGTGGAGGAGCCAGCAGGTGTTCCAGAGTGGAGATTGAGAAGCACACAGGTGAGCCAAAACGCTCTGGGGAGAGAGAGGAGAGGCTGCATGCCAACTCTGTGTGCAAGGCCTGATTAAATGGCCAGGCAGTCACACAGGGACGGGTATTTCGCTAGTAGGCTACTATGAATTTTCCTAGAACATTTTAAATGTTCCTGATTCCACCTCAACAATTGGGCCGCCAAGTGAGTATTGGCCTGCCCTAGCTAGTCCCAAACACCCCCCAGACTTTAGGCTACTTGGTGTCAGTTCAGTTGTACCTCCATGTGACAATATGAGATCAGATTCCAGACTGATTGTGATCATTTCCTGTGATGTAACTAGTTTGGAGGAAGAGGAACTACTTTTTGAAAGTTTTAGTTTGATAAGCTAAACAATTCAAGAGTAGTTAGCTAGCTGTAGTTTAACTACTTTTCCTTTGGATGTAGTTAGCTAACTAGTAGCAAAGTAGCCTACCGTAGTTTCCCCAACAGGCAGGCTCAATCAAGTTTGAGGTGTGTGAAGGGGCGGGTTTACTGCGCAATGAGTGTGCTCAGGTACAAGTTGTGTAAACAAGGGACAGGTGTTGAACAGGTATCTAATTAGTTCTTGGACGTTATATACATTTGAATTAATTATTAACGTTATGATACGCAGGAGCTATGGCTAAAGCAGCTGGAGAAGATGCGCTACTACAGGCACGGGGCTGAAGAGTGATGAACCATCATCATTTAGCTATCAGCAATATTGCAAACATGCTAACTTTAGCTTTAGCAACTAGCCAATGCCCCAGTTTTGAGGGAGCTGATCTTCGTTAACCTTGCGTCACCAGGCTCTTCTCGGCGAACTTCGTGGCCAAACTTACCTGCCAGCATGATTCACTTGATGTCTCCACATGAAGGATCAAAAGTGTATTATTATCCATGCGGAGAGGATATGTCGCGATCAGATCAAATCCAACAAGTCATCTGATGGTGAGTCGTCATACCCTTTTTGTTTTGGCTGAGCGTTTGTTTGCCTGCTTTGTATTGATCATTATTTTTGTGATATTGCTAGATTTCGGCTGCTAAACTTTAGCATCGAGTGTTGCATTTGTGGTGCTGACTGACAGGCTACACCGCGGTGTAGTGCGCTACACATGTGGAGACTTGTTTCAGTCATGGATTTTCAATGATGGAGGCGGGCCTCCCCTGGCAGGCTCCAAGCAGCTCCAGAGGAGTCTTGGAATTGAATGTGAATGGAATTGAAAAAATATTACATTATCAAAAGTTGATCACACAGAAGAATAGCCTAAATGTGTGTGATTTGGCTAAAGAGATAGTGAGATACAGTAGTTTTGAGGAATTTGACAGTTTCCCCCCTTTCCCAGAGTTAGAAACAAATAAATGCCTTCAAACATTTTGTAGCTATTTGTTGTAGTCTGATTCTGAAGTAGCCTATGTGAAACAGCAAGCAATAGCAGACTATCTTGGTTTAATTGTTGAGTACTGTATCTATGGCGTCAAATTATAATCAGGATCGGGGTGCATTTTCCAAGCTTTGTTCTGGGGGGGAGGCCCACAGTCTCAGACTTTGAAAACCCCTGCTCTATGTAGTTACTCTATAAGCTTATCTGTTGTTTATTGAGGATACAACAATCTGGTATCAAATAATCCAAAGGGGTCTGATTCTTGTTCGTAGCTTTAAATAGGCCTACATGCCGGACAGCCAGGGTTCAAATTGCCGCTTTTGGAGGAGCCCTATTTTCCTGGGGCTCAGTACCGTGCGACTGTTTTGGCTTGCTTACGGACAAATTGCTAGCAAGCTCGCTAGCATAGCTAGCCGATTTACTAGCCAGATCAACCCCGGGGAATGTGACCGACCAGTGGGAATTGTCTGTCAACATCGGTCATGAATCATACAAATATTCAGTCATCCTAAATACACTAATGCAGTGGTTCTCAATCGCTCAACCTTTTTACACCAGGTACCACCTCAGCAGTTACCACCATAAGGTAGTATGATAGGGAGGGAGCCCTGCGTACCACCAGTGGTACCCATACCACAGGTTGAGAACCACTGCACTAATACACACAAGCATATAGCATCATATACGCTGATGTGTATGTGTGTAACATTACAGGATGTTTTTTAAGTTTCGAACCCAAAGTTACTTATAATGAGTGGACTTGGCAACTCTGACTCGCGTACTGTAGCCTAGATCTAAACCTGCATCTACTTCGGTTCATACATGCGTACATCTAAAGCTGCACCACCGTCTAGTCTAGAACGGCATCGCTCTGGCTCTGCAATTCGATGATATTGCATAGCTCTGGCTGCAGACCTCCACTGTGTCAGGCCAACCGGGCTGCAGCGCCACGCTTAGGCTTCGTTGGTTATTTTAATAGCTCTTACGCTATCCGCTGTCAGGACAGTGCCATTATTATACAATAGGCCCTATACAGCCTACTACGGTATCAGGATTCCTTTTGCTGTCAGATCATTTTAATCACTCCATTTCAATTTTTAATTTGATAGTTTTAATCAGTCTATGAATGAATCAATTTCCATCACTCGATTTATAAGGAGTTTGAATAAGAAAACTGTCTTGTGTGCAATACTGTGAAAAAGCATCATAGATAATGTGACAAAAAGGGAAGACAGATAGTGATCGTTTTCGTGTCCCCAGTTTTCTCTGAGATGTGCTCTCCACACTACAGGCTGTTTAGTTTTGCTGGCGGTGGACGTTGATTCAGATTGGGAGATAAGCTCCACTCTTAATAACTGGGTCACTTGTTCCCCTGTGACCCAGGCCCTCTGCCTTTGGGCAAACACATCAGTTTATTGTGACCCCATGCCCACAGCCAAATAGCCTGGAAGCCATCAGTAATGAAAAGCATTCATTTCAGCCTCGGAAACACAAACGGAGAGGCCCATTTGGTATTCATGTGGTGCGCTTCTTCCTTTACACTGCATGTCAACCCAGTCATCCATTCATTGCAGTCACACCGCCCCTAGCATGTAGCATCATCACTTTGCTAGCATGTAGCATCATCACTTTGCTAGCATGTAGCATCATCACTTTGCTTGACAAGCAGAGTAGCCCCTCTGGGTTGATCTCAACTTTGAAACAACTAACACAATCATGCAGGCCTGCTGCTGTAATAGGGTTGTAATTGATACAGTAAGACATTGAGTTTTGTCCCCAGCCAGTGCGGAAACAATGTAAAAAATAAATAAATAAATAAATAAATATATATATAGGCCTATATATATATATATATATATATATGTGTGTGTGTGTGTGTGTGTGTGTGTGTGTGTGTGTGTGTGTGTGTGTGTGTGTGTGTGTGTGTGTGTGTGTATATGTAAGGGATAATGTATATTGAGGCGGTGATTACGGGGGAAATAATGACCGACAGGTGGATTGAGCCCGACGCGCCAGCGGAGGGCTTAATCGTTCACCTGAAGGTCATTATTTCCCATTAGAACACGGCTCTCTTGAATACTCGATTCTGATTGGTCAATCCACAATATTCACCGGTCATTATTTCTCGACAACCGACCGCTGCTCTGCCACACCTGGATTAATCAGTTGATAAGAGCTTTTTGTCAGCAAGGCACTACTAATTAGGCCAACCAGTTGCAGCTGTGGTGTCTTGTGTGCCAATTACGAATGAAACCGCTTTGTCGTTGAAAACGCTATTAACACATTGAATGCCAGCCATGTTTTCATTCCTGTAGGTAAGTTGTGCCAGGGGTGTTTTTGACGATTCTGGCTCATTTTAGAACAGCCGAGGATTCTTTTCTGTTAAGAATTCATGAACACCAATCATCTAAAAATAACTAATAGAATGTGTGCTTTCTCTGTCTAAAAGAGTTAGTTTGCAGAGTTAGTAGTTATGTAGATATTAGCCGTTGAGTACAGCATGGTTTCAGCGTCTGGAAATTTATTCAGAGATAAATGGCTTTTTGTGAAACAGTCACTTTAACCATTCATTTTTGGCATCAGTAAGACCGTCAGACATTCTAAACAATAGTTTTGAACAGTAATTTCCTCCATAACAACAGGAAACACCCCTCTCATTCAAACTCCTCCCTCCGTGTGTCTTCTCCTCCTTCCTCCTAACAGCGGGCGTGTGTGTGTGTGTGTGTGTGTGTGTGTGTGTGTGTCTCCAAACTCCTCCCTCCGTAGGTGTGGCTTTGCAGTGTTTTGTCACAGGCGAGTTTCTGTTGCCTCACAGATCCTAAAAAAAGAGAAGGGAATCGCAGGAGCGGGGAAGAGGAGAGGAGAGGAGAGGCGAGGGGGGGGGGGGGTTAGACACGGGAGAGAAATTCCTTCGCGATCCCCTTCTTCCAATCTTGAGGCAGCCTACTCCGCTCTGCTGCTGCTCCTCTGGGCTGCTGCTGCTGGCGGCTCTCGGGCAGTCTGGCTTACTGTAAAAACGGGCTCGTTCGTTTCTTGAGGTGTCGGCTGAGAGCTTTGAAGAAGCTTTTGCGATTCTGGTCTTATTTATGCGCAAAGGTACTCGAGTGTGTGTGTGTGTGCGCGCGCGTGTGTGTGTGTGTGTGTGTGTGGGGGGGAGGGGATCTCTGTCCGTTCTGTGTGTGTGTCTCGGGGCTCCTGACTGTAAAATCGCCAAGCCTGCTTTTGGTGTACCGTGGCTGTGGCTTCTCTCTGTATCTGTCGCCACTTAGTGGTCGGTAAAATAGATTACACACATGCTCTTGCTCCTATAATTATCTCGAAGATGTAAAAGGGGTTGATTGATGTACCACCGTCAAAAAAAAAAAATCTTTATGTAAGACGAGTTAGTCCGTCCTTGGCACTCAAGCGCTGGATTATGTAAGACGAGTTAGGTCGTCTATGGCACTTAATGTGTTAAAAAGTCTATTTGAATAATTATTTTTGTCAGATTATTGAATGATTTAGTTGTAGGCCGTGTTCTAAGCGGGATAATGTATATTGAGGCGGTGATTACTGGGAAATAATGACCTTCAGGTGAACGATTAAGCCCTCCGCTGGCGCGTCGGGCTCAATCCACCTGTCGGTCATTATTTCCCCCGTAATCACCGCCTCAATATACATTATCCCTTACTTAGAACACGGCTCTCTTGAATACTCGATTCTGATTGGTCAATCAACAATATTCACCGGTCATTATTTCTCGACAACCGACCGCTGCTCTGCCACACCTGGATTAATCAGTTGATAAGAGCTTTTTGTCAGCAAGACACTACTAATTAGGCCAACCAGTTGCAGCTGTGGTGTCTTGTGTGCCAATTACGAATGAAACCGCTTTGTCGTTGAAAACGCTATTAAAAAATCTATTTGAATAATTATTTTTGTCAGATTATTGAATGATTTAGTTGTAGGCCGTGTTCTAAGCGGGATAATGTATATTGAGGCGGTGATTACTGGGAAATAATGACCTTCAGGTGAACGATTAAGCCCTCCGCTGGCGCGTCGGGCTCAATCCACCTGTCGGTCATTATTTCCCCCGTAATCACCGCCTCAATATACATTATCCCTTACGTAATCACCGCCTCAATATACATTATCCCGCTTAGAACACGGCCTACAACTAAATCATTCAATAATCTGACAAAAATAATTATTCAAATAGATTTTTTAATAGCGTTTTCAACGACAAAGCGGTTTCATTCGTAATTGGCACACAAGACACCCCAGCTGCAACTGGTTGGCCTAATTAGTAGTGTTTGCTGACAAAAAGCTCTTATCAACTGATTAATCCAGGTGTGGCAGAGCAGCGGTCGGTTGTCGAGAAATAATGACCGGTGAATCTTGTTGATTGACCAATCAGAATCGAGTATTCAAGAGAGCCGTGTTCTAAATATATATACTGTATGTATGTATCATTCAAAATTTGGATACATTTTCCTTTATCTTTTAATTTCTCACATTTTAGAATATTTAATATATCTATGTAGTATTATGTATATACTATTTTTCACATTATATATATATATATATATTTTCAAATCCAAACTCTCATATTTATATTCTTGAATGTATAGCCTCCGTTTGCCTTGATGGATAGGCGAGAACCAAACCTTATCAAGAAATTCATATATAAGCATCAACTTCTATATTTGTGTCAAGATTCAAATTTAAACAAAACTTCTGACTGCTAGCGTGTTCTTAAACATCTTCTAAAAAAACATTATGCTTGAGTAGAGCTCAGATACCCAAATTTTCATCATTATGTGGCATTTTATAAATATCCAATAAATCAGTGTCCAACTGAAGCACTTAATCTTTCAATTCCCCTGCTCAGCAGTCACACATTTTTAAAGGTATTCTGCCCCCACAGGAGACTGCATGTAATAAAGTGTGTATTCTCAGTTGAGGAGGCTAGACATGCCAGCAGGGCTTCACAGCCAGCCCACGTCTGGGTGATTCCAACAGTTGTTTCCATGAGCCTGGGGAGAGAGCGTGTCGAGTAGGTTGTCTTCCGCTGTCACGAGCTCCACAAGGTGTTCATTAAAAAAATGTTAATGGCATCAACATAACACAGGAACACACGCATTTCGAATTGGCCCCTGTGACACGGATCTGGCAGTACCCAAACGTTTCCACTTGATGATCTGGAACAAGTGTGTGAGGGTTTTTTGCACCTGCACAGCAGGAGGTGTTCGTGGGCAACATACTTCATTTGAGGCCACCAGAGTTACTTGAGATGTCTCTGTGTATTGATTGAGCATGCTAAATTAAAAGACAACAAACTGAATATTCTCTCAATTATATTATTGAATTCCTGTTAATTGTAAGAGCCACACATGGTGTTAATGATATATTGGCCCTCTGACCCGTGAGGCTAGCCTTCTAACACCGACTTACTGTACACATGTGAACCGCAGGGGCCATTACCTGCAGGGCCAAATCAAAGGGCCGTTACGTAATGTATCACTTTTATACCTCCGTCATCGACCAAGGAAGTGCATCAACATCGACGGTGGTCTTTGGCACAGCTTATGATTGCCCTTTAATGGAGAGAAATATTCTCACAATAGAACAAGTAAGCTACTCTTAGAGCAAAGAACCAACAAAAACTAAAAGAGTTCATGCAAAATACTGTCGTGAGATGTTTTGTCTTGTTTGGCTTCATACTGAAATAATTTGCGATGCTGGGCTCGTGCTCCCGGCAGCGTTGTCCATCTCTGAGCACTTGAAAGGGGGGCCGGGGGATCCAGAGCAGAGTCTGGGCCTGAAAGTCAAGTTTTGAAAGCCGCAAAATAAATCTCTGCCCCTGGCAAAGTTGTTGAGTCATTCATTGGTATTGATCAACAACAACCTTATCAAACCCCTGCAGGTACGTTATAGTCGTTTTGTGCTCTGACTCGGAAAGTAAAATTCGTACCGTTTTTACACAACTTTTGCACACATTTTCTGAGACTGTACCTCTTTTTCTCAAAACTCTAAACGCAAATCCAAAACATATAGACACAAACTACATACTATTGCAAAAGGAAACATTACATGCTAAGCAGTGCTATGTATTCAAAACTGAATGTTGCATTCAAATGATATTATATAAACTAGAAATATCGCACGCTTCGCCTGCTCATTTCCATCATGTTCGCGCAGTTGAGCAATTGTGTGCCGTGCGGAACCCCTCCACCGTATTATATTAGTGAGATCATTCTAAAAACCAATTGCACATTGTGAATAGTCAAACACTATATGAATACGGTACCTTTTATTTTTTTATGGTACTATCTGTTTATGTGTTTTAAAAGATTAGAATGTTACAAGTCTACTCAAATATAAAACAAGCAAATACAGCAACAAAATACTCTGCATTTCATCAAACACAGTTGTAAAATATCTACAAACAGAACACACAATGGGAGAAAATGGCAGAAATCTGTCTGCTGTAAAGAAAAAACCAAATAGGCCACATCCAGTCATTGGTTTCTGTTGGGCCACAGGATCTCGTCCACATCGCACTGATCGCAGCTAAGGCAGTAACGGGGGAAGTATCGCCTGGCATGACAGATCCAGCCCTGGAGGCTTTCCACATCTAGTGTACATCACCGCACGCCTCCTCCATCGCCTGCAGAAGAGCCAGCACACGTGGGGATTGCAGTCGTAGACCTTCCACCGCCAGTGCTGAAAAACGGGGTGGGAGATAAATAACAAAAAACGGTGGGGTGGTCGATGAAGCAGTTGCGGACCAGACAGAGCATCCCGGTGGAAACGTATGTTTGTCCCAGATGACGACATACCTGGGCCACTGTGGCCTATGGAGCTGCTGTGCTGGAATAAGGCTGTTGTGGAGTGTGTCCAGGAATGTGATCAGGTGGGTGGCGTGTTAGGGGGCCAAGGGTGACCCGCTGATGGAGGATGGCTTATGGCGGCCGCGGCGCACACAGTGATATTTCAGGATGATGTTCCTTCCCTGTTGCCTCACTCTTGCTAGGTTGAAACCCACCTCATGAATAAAGATGTAGTAAGGTCGTGATGGCAGCTGCATAGCTCCAAGACTCTGTGAAATAGGACACAACAATATCAGAAATAGAATTATTGAAGGCCAATACAAATGTATCTATACAGTGCTGATATGAAGCAATTGCTATAAATGTGCGGCAGTATAGTAGCCTACCGGTACTCACCCACATGTATTCATAGCAGAGTTCTTTAAAGCAGAAGGCTGGTGGTTATTTATGCATTTCTTACCATCAAAAATCCTATGAAGTATGGTCCAATTTCAATAGTACATACACCGTAACAACAACAGTAGCATAGTGTGCAACTGTGTCTTACTCACCTATCCTCATTTGTGAAAGTACAGACTGTGGAAGCAACAGTGAAGCAGGGGTTTGGCTGTACTCTGTGTCCTAGATCTCATCCGAAATGTTTGCTCATCTGGCTCTTCCTCCTTCTCCTCGTGCCCTCACCTCTGCCTCTCTGCATTCATTGCTCTCCAAAAGAGCTCACCCTTGACCCCCTGCTCCGACTTGTAAGTGAATAACTTGGGAACTAGTATTTATCATCTACAGTACGACTACCAGTGTGGCCAAATTGGTAATTTCAGTGTGAACACCAGAGATTTTAGCTATGGAGATTGTGCCAATTGTACAAAATTGTGTGTAGTGTTTTGCAATGGAAGTGTGTGCAACCCCCTACAAATATTAACTGTGTGTGCTGTGTAATAGCATTCTATTTGACTGTGTTATACCGAACGTAACTTTTTTCTTTTTTCTTTATTCACTATTATCCTCTCGATTTCCTGCACTACGTGGGAGATGCTTTGCTGTTTCATTGTTTTTAGCAATGACAATTAAGACACTTGAACTTGATCTTCAGAGATCACAAAGCTTCCTACTACTAAGAGTGGGTTCTAGTGGTGAAATTCGGGGGTGGGAATTAATAATAATCATAATCATAGTAAAGATAGGCTTTTCACAAAGCATTTCTGCTCCTAAGAAAACTCCTAAGGTGAAACACTGTTAAGAGTAGGGAGGAGGACTTTCAGAGGAGAAAATAGCTGCAAGAGGTGGAGGCAGGAGAGATGTTCTCCAAACACTGAATGCCAGTAAGTTAATAAAGCTAAAGCTGGGATCATGCACGGATAATGTTTGTGGTGATCTCATTAGAGATGCGCTCACATCTCCCACTCAACAAAGTAACACTATTACCACTGAAATGAAAGTGATCACAACATTACAATATTTCACAATGGGCAAAATGCTCCAGTGCAGTGGTGTGGGTCTGTGGGTCTATCGCAACCGTCCGTCAGCAGGGTAATCACATAAACAATTAGAGACCCATTTTGTGACAATTTATTGCATTCCCGAATCCCACTGGATGTGTGCACCCTGCGAGCCAACAAAACAGGCTATTAGCAGGCTTCCCCGGTGTTGTCGGGGTCACTGACGGGACACCAACATTTTTATATAGGCTTTCCAATTAGGCCAGCAATCAAACTAACTGGTTAGTCATTTTACCTCATGTCAAATTGATAGACAAGTCATTATGATACTAATGATAACATCTACAAGAAACTGAAGAAAGCATCATTATCTATATTATGAAAGGGAGCAAGTGGGCAATGTTCTCTGTTAAAAATGTTGTCCTGGAAGTGATGTCATCAGTGATGTCATAGGCATTGTGACATCATCAGCGATGTCATAAGAGGCATTGTGACATCATCCGCGATGTCATAAGAGGCATTATGACATCATCAGTGATGTCATAAGAGGCATTGTGACATCATCAGTGATGTCATAAATCAGAGATGTTAGGCATTGTGACACCATCAGTGTCAGTGATGTCACTTGAGCAATTGTGCATTGTGACATCACTGATGATATGATGTCATAAAAGTAAGTGAGATGCCTAGTATAGCAAAAGTTCTTGTTCATTACAGTACTTCTTTCCGTCCTCCTTTCCCACTCCTGAGTTGAGACTCCTTACTAGCGTTTAAATAGCGTAATCTTTACAGTCCCTAATTACTTGCATCATATGGCTCTGTTCTCTTTCAATCTCGGCTGTGTAATGTGCTGATCCAACATGATAAAGTCCATTGGCCTAAACTCACTCATAATATATCCAAGCCTTGCCGTTTGTATTAGATCTTTTTCAAGTGGTTGATTGGATCAGACATGTATTCAACTTTCATGATGGTGAGCAGAGGTTTTATGGTTTGAATTGGGTCAAGGAGGCAGGGGGGGGTGCTGAAAAGTGCCTGCCAGTGACCAGTGGCCATCGGTTGCAGTTGTGAAGTAGATTTTAGCTGTGTGTGAAGTGCTTCAAAGTCCTATTCCCAGCCTGTTGATGGCAATGTTATTCCTACACAGAATAAAGCCTTTTCCTGTTACATCCAAAGAGAGCATGTCTGCAGGTAGTGCAGGACATTCATATTGAAGTCTAAACATTGTATTCAGTTCTGTGATGGTAAATTCAATGTTGAATCAAGTTGCTCTTTTGATATTTGGTCATCCAAATGCCAGATGTCAAATGCATCAACATTTTTGGTAACCTAACAACTATGGTGAAAAGGTAAAAAAAAAATCTGTCTGTTCTGGCAGAAGGTTTTTCAGAAGAACAGTCTTTCAGAAAGTTGTTCTTAGTTCCATATCATTGACTAATTTACTATCTCAATTCTTGCCTCAAATGATTCTCTCATACAAGTAAAAGGAGGGATCATATTTAGTCTAATTTTAATCTCTTTGCCTTGGGTTTGAGCTGGATTCAGAATGAATTTAAACACGAACATGAGGCATAGCCACATGCAAAGCCGTTTTGTCTGCTCTCGTCTAAATTTATGGACAGACTAAATTAAAGTCCCTGAAAACCAGATTTTTTTTTTTTATTATTTAGCATTTTGCGTTCATCACATCACAGGAACCTATGTTAATAAGCCACCAGCCAAATTTGAACGATGATGAACGTCGCAAAGTATATAAATTTAGGTTTGACAGTCATGACAAAAGTCATGAGAATCAATTAGATTGTAGACTGTCTTTTCTCCCGCTGACTGCGTGGGCGTGTCCCGTGTGTGTGCGTGCAGGACTGCAGGTCTCCCCACGAGAGAGAGCGAGAGAGAGAGGGGGAGGGAAACGGAGAGAGAGAGAGAAGGAAAGAGAGATTGTGTGTGTGTGTGTGTGTGTGTGTGTGTGTGTGTGTGTTCGCTCGTTGCTCGGCGCATACTGACAGCGAGGAAGAGAGACTCTGCCGCTGACAGCGATACTGTGTGTGTCTGTGTGTGTGTGCGCGCGTGCGTGCGTGCGTGTGTGTGATTCGATTAAATCTTATGACGTGATAAGATCATTCATTTTAGCACCGCGCGCACCGCTCTCTTCAATGAGGAAGTGGAAATCCAGACCTTGATCCAGAAAGTGGCGATTTTGGGGGTTTGGGTTGAAACTAATGTCTCCTACTTTCGGAGGCACACAATTACTCACATAAGACCCTACATTTAATAGTTAGAAGGTTTTTGTGGATTTTGGTTTCCAGGGACTTTAACCCATTTCTTTCTGACGTTTGTATAACTGTAATGTCACATTATTGTTTTCTTTTAATTTTGACTGTCAGGTGTGATTTGTTTTCTGAGCTGCTGAGAGGGCCTGAACAGATCTAGTGGCTTTTTTGCTTTATTGTTATTTTCACTAATCAATATTCCTATTATTATCCCTGACAGGAGATCATGTGTTCGGTCGTGTGTGTGTGTTATCGGTTTGGCCATGGTTAGGTGTAGATCTGCACTCTATGAGTGCACCTTTCTAGTTCTTAATGAACTTACGTTGGGTTTTCTTTATACAGTACATGCAGCATAATGTTATGATGCTATTTTTATCTGATTCACGATTTTCTCTTTAATGATATTTTTGCCACGCTGCCCTACAAAGCTTAAGGGCAATAACTGCACAAGAGCAAGACAGTGAAACTGAGACAAATTACTTTATTATTGAGAGAGAGAGAGAGAGAGACCCCTACAGGGCTAATGTTTGTTCAAATAAAATCTGAAGTCTTAACCTTTGACAAACAATAGTGACTGCTGTTGCTCATTCCAACTGTACACTGTATTGAATGGGATCAAATTCTTCACATTCACACAGAGAAAATGCATGACTTTCTATCTAAATGGTTCACTAGATAATCTGGACAGTGACACACATGCGAGAGATGCCTTGGATGCGTAGATCAAATGCAGCACCCATGATAGCTTATATTTGGGGGGGATGCATGATATATCAGCAATCATATCGTATCAGCCGACGTTGCAATGTTCGTATCGGTTATCGGTATTCGCCAAGATTTTCACATTGAGAGGAAACAATGCGGTAAATCTATGATTTATAGGCTTTTCCAAATATTTGGGAAATAAAGAAATAGAGACACCGCATGAAATAGGCCATCACAGGGGAAAGCTCTCCGTTCACTTCCACACACCAGCGTCATATTCCTTGAATTAAACATAGCTAAAAGCTGTTGTGTGGTGGGCTGCACAGACATCAAATGTAAAAAATCGGCAGTTAAAGTTTTTTTGTACTCCCGAGGAAAACAAGGAAGCCATTGAGAATTGGCGAGAAGAAAAATGTGGATGTTGCTGTCAATGAAGTAAGTTGGAGTGTTCATCTTCTGTATATGTGATCTTTGTGTGCAACACCCGACCATGCACGCGACATAGGAGAATGGCAGGATTGGGGGGAGTTTGTGTTTTCCCCCGTTTTGGGCGTGGTTTCCGAATGATGACGTGCTCTGCAGTGTCTCTATGCATTACTTTTTCATTCATCAATTCAGTGTTTACATGATGTGTTTTTCAGTATGTACACAATTTGATAATCATAGAAATGTGTTTTTATACAGATCATATTGACATCAGTAAATATCGGTTATTATCGCCTATAACAGCAATGTTAATATCGGTTATCAGAATCGGCCAACATTTTCATATCGGTGCATAGCTGATCAAGCCTCAATGATAAGTATAATCAACCACCCTAATGGCAAGAAGAGTCAATCGCTAAGAAGAGGAAAGCGCACTGACGCAAGACAGAGACGCTCACTACCCTGTGACTCTGTGAACCCCAAATCATCATCTGCATTGAGAGTGCCATTACTGTGTGTAAAGACATAACATTATCGCTAATGAGAGTAGAGAATATGCTGCCATTTTGCCAGTCTCATCATGGATGCCCTGATTAGCTCAATGCTCCATGGCTAGTTCACAGTGGAGCAGGTGCTATGTCCCAATAACGTGGACAGTTCATTCCACACTGCCTATCAGAGTGTGGGGTTGAGAGAGGTATATTCATCAGACTGATGGTAATTAATGCCTGCATGATTGAAGGCGAGAGGGCACACGCGGGAGAGATGATGCACACCTACACGTACCACGCTGTCTCCAGTCAAACTATCATGATTAATCCACTCTTGCCCACCTCTATAGAAATTAAAATCAGACGCGCTGTTTTTTTTGTTTTTTTTTACATCAAATGCTTGCTGAACTACAAAGTCTGATATTTTTTATAGTAATTACAAGCTCGTGTTGTGGCTGGAGAAGTAAGGCACGCACGCAGTTAATGTCATTTGGCAAGCTCCAGGACGGGAACTCTCCCACAGTGGATCGGTAGATAGAGGAGCAGGTATGTATCTATCTTGTCCCTGACTCGCGACTCTTTGATTGTAACAGATTGACAAGGAAGGGGGCTATTTGAAAGTGGGTCTGTGGAACGCTGGCTTTGAGGTTAGGGTTAAATGGGATTGCTCTCTTTGAATCATTTTGATGACCCGCCGCAGCTGAGTCTGCAGCTTGTCCTGCTGGCTTTAAAGCGTATTACGCGCCTGAGATTGAGCAGAAACTCGCCTCTTATCGCACACCTACACACACATGAGACAGACACACACACTGCATCTCAGATGCTGGATGGTAGGGTGACAGTGTGGGCATCTCTCTAGGGAAGGGGGAACTGCTTTAACCAAATGAAGTCCTTTAGAAGTGGAGGTTACTGGGAAACACGTGTGACGTTTTTTTAGAGAGTAGAAAAGAGCCACCGACCAGGATCTATTAGACTCACTGACCCTGTGCAATCTACAACAGTAGAAAAATAGTTGTTTGAATGGCGGTGAGAATGGGCGCTAACAAATATACGCCCCTTTGTCACGTTACCGGAAATTACGCTCTCCCCCCCGGCCATTATCCTCCATAGTGAAACAAACTGTAGATACAGTGAATCACTTTGTAACACGGAGAGGACTTTTTAAAACGGTGAAAATGGATGTCCTGAGAAACGTTGCATTATTTGATTCTGTTTGATCAGTTTATAAGCACACGACTTCTGCATGTCACCGCCCCTTCTGCACGAAGGGCCGCCCTAAAGACTCTGGATTAGAGCCCTGCACGGGCCCGATGTGGGCCCCACCCTACGGCTTGTCAGAATTTTGGGCCCTCCCCCGGCCCCTCCCCCTGAACCTTATATGTTTGATCAATTTTGAATAGCCTAAGTCTATCAAAGCAACACTATACAAAAAAGTAGTTTAAAACACTTTGACCACCACAATGTGTCAGTTCAAACATTAAAAAACAAAACAAAGAACAGGCAGGCCCGGGCCTGGCCTGGCCCCGGCCCTGGCTAGTGATGTGAAAACCGGCCCGAGGCCCGGCCCTAGGGTCGGGTCGGGCCCCCTCGGGCTCGGGCCAGAATGCAGGGCTGTACTCTGGATTGGAGAGTTTTCTCAACTCTCACAATGTTTCCACCTCACTGTAGTTTTAACAATGAAAGCTGGGGCAAAGTTCTCAGTCTCTAGTTGAGCGAAGCGGATAGAGAGTCTAATGTCCTTGAAAACCAGCTATATCGATACAACAGCCACCCATCCCACACACACACGCTCACACACACACACACACATAGTCATACACACACCAACACAGCGTTTTTTTAAATCTGTGTAGCGCCACATGAGCTCCCTCTGTACTCAAAGCCTCCAATGGTGACACGAGGCCCTCCTGCTCGATTAAAAGGCCTGTTTAAGAGGAGGGCGCTCACGCTGCTCCATAGCAAATCTGCATCTTGTCTTCTGGCAGGGAGATTAACAACATCAAGCACGCCCACTTCCTTTAATGTCAATCTCCCTTTGATACTTGCCGCTTGCATTTGGCTGTGATGGAGATTAGATCTCGCACAAAGCAAGTGTGAGATGATGCTGTATAAAAGAGGGCGATCCCACTGACATTTTGAGAGAGCTCCTTTTGACTGGGGTGGCGTAGTAATTATCTATCAAGACTGGAGAAGTTTCCCGAGGTTCTCTCACTCACTGCCTGCCTGTCTTTTATTTTTCCTCATTCTTTCCGTCCATGCCTCCATTCTCTCTGTCTATATCCGTCGTCTCTCCCACCAGATTTATTTTTATCGCCGTCTCCTCCACCCGACCCCTACCTTTTGTGTATACACGCGAGCACAAATTCATATGCACACAATACGGGCGGCCCACCTGTACACACTTGTGGATGAAAACACACATACACAAAGGCACCCGCACAAAAACTTGCATACACACACACACACCCCCCACTTTTTATTTTCTCTCTCCATTTCACCTCCCCGGGGCCGTCCGTCAGCCTATTTTTGCCCCAGCCTGGTGCGAGCGGAGGAGCTGCAGCGAGGTGGTAATGGAGGGCTGACTGAGGCCTGTCACTTCATGCTCTTTCACCCCGGGGACTCGCGGTGGGAAAGTAATGGCCGAGCCTGCCAGATGTAGCAGTCACTTTTAATCAAGTGTGCTGCTGTCAGTCCGCCTCTATTGATCCCTGTGAAGTCCCCAGGCAGCTTGCACTCGGACCGGCTGCTACCGCACAACAACCCCCCCCCCCCCTCCCCCCGTCTTTCAAACAACTCCCCATGTGGCGCCATCTTGCCTAAATTAATCATAATCCCCGCTTTGCCCGCGAGAAGCCGCCACCATGGAAAACAAGATCAGACAGGGTCATCGGCCCTAACATTGCCTTGCGCGCGGCTTGTGTCACTCACACAACCGTCTTCTGACGCGTGTCACACTTTCATGTCTGAGACAGGTGTTTGCAGGCAGTTTGTGTGTATGCCTTTGTATCTGTGCATAGATCTGGGTATCATTTCAAAATTACCATACCAGTACCAATAACAGTCGAGTCGCCTACCCGTAAAGTAATACAGATACCAATAGAATACTTCATTCCATACTTATTTTTGTTTGTTTGTGGCATCTCAGCACGCTGAGCTGGCAACTGTCATATACACCAGCTGCTAGTGGGCCAATCACACGCCGCATTCAATCAAAAAATGCTTGCGGTGATTGGCTGTGAGCAAAACCATACAAATAGTACTTTTTTTCTAGATCTGTGTACAAAAAGAATCGACTGCAGGTATTGTTTTGAGAAGTTTCGATACTACTTGGTACTGGGTTATGTCGGTCAATACCGATACCAAAGACGATGGGGTTTCAAGCAAGACACCCCAACTTCAACTCACTTCCTGTAATTTTGTCACGTGGGGTTTGCCCATGGTTTTCCACGGACAGCGGACACGCCCACTCAGGAGACTTTTGGCAGGTCTGAGTCTATTGGAGTCAATGGGAGAAGTGAACGTGATCTCAGATTATGACAGATTCTTTCGCCCCCATAGTCATCAAACTAAATATTTGGCCATTTCCCAAAGCCACATATCTTCTGAACATTCTGACACTAAAATGGCATTTTTCAGACTGACAGAGCAGGAGAAAATTAAAATAGTTCAAGACCTGTCTCTGTCTCAGCAACACACGCTCGTGAGATTTGGCAACAAGAACTCACGTTGGCAGGGCGCGATTAGCTAAAACTACAAGTTTGTTGATATAGTAGCAAAATCTGTGGTTGGAATTTTTTTTTTTATCGTTATCTTAGTTACAACTATATTGAGCTAACAAGGCGCAGCTTTGTGTTTATATGGGTGGTTTGTGTGGAGTTTGGGAACTCACTATCTCTATTTCAAGTTGGCTTGCTAGGTCAGGACTAACCCCACATCTCCACGCCACAGTCCTCTCACAACACTTCAGGGGAGAGGTGACCACGTGACCATTTAGGAGAATTGCTCCTACCACTTGTTAGAATTGACGGAGCCTGCGGTGACGCATCTCTATAATGGACTATCTCTGCCGATACCCAGCCTATCTGTTGCGCTACAGTACATGTGTTCGTTCATGCGCGCGTTGCCGTGTGTGCATGTTTATCTACGTGTCTGTGAAGAGAGAAGCGAAACAGCGGTGCCTTTCGTGCTTCGAGCCCTTCGATATTCATTTTGTTTTGGATGTAAGGTTCATCTCAAATATGGTCAAGGTTTGTTTTGGATGTAAGGTTCATCTCAAATATTGTCAAGGTTAAGTGGGCACGGTGAAGCCGTCTTTGTCTTTGCGTCACCTTACTCAACAGGAATGCATGCTATCGTGAGTGTGTGGGTGAGAGTCAGGTTCTGGCACCTGGCTCTCTCCCTCTTCATAGATCCATTGCAGGGCTCTGGCTTTATTGTTCATTTGCTGAGGCCACAGGGGCCGACTATTACTGGGTCATAACTCGGCAGGATGATGAGGGATGAATTCTAATGCGGATCCATCACCAATAGGGAGAGGCGGGAGGCGGAGGCGATGGGGGACTGGGGGAATAAAGTATGTCATGGACACACACGCACATATGCTAGCACACTGACTCACACACACACACACACGCACGCACACACACACAGTCCCTCCCAGTGGAGCTGTAGGCCAAGCGTACCTGTAATCACCACTCCGATGGTTGGCTATTATGGTCACATCCCTCACCTTCTTGTTTTTAACTATATTCTGACTGTTTCGCCTGATATCTGACCTTCTTTCATCATTAAGAGGGGGCAGACTGCAGGGAGACGCCGCCGCACCATGGTGCCAATGCAACGCCTTGTCGTCGTTCAGTCATCACCAGAACTGAATTTGTCTGGAGGGATCACGACTGGGAAAAGATGGGGTTTGAGGACTAATCGGCTCCGCCATGCAGGCACATGGTCGGCTCCGTGTAGTAAAGCTCACTGGCGGACGCTTGGAGGAAGAGGAAAGGGAGAGGCGTTGGGCGATGACATATGAAATAGAGGGCAGCCTGTCGAGCCCCCTGCATTGCAGATGTACTCCACTGCACCATACTGGACAGGGCAACACTGAACAAGGCAGGGTGAAAAGACTAACAATCTATTAAAAAATATCATATTAATCTTCATGCTTGTCACATGAAGCCACTTGCAATCTCATTATACGAGGGTAAAACGTACTCAAGACGTTGAATAATACAGATGATTTCATAGGAATGCAAAATTAGGCCACAGACAAACCAGCCTGACCGCATGCAAAACCACACTGGCTATATATCTCATGCAGAATATTAATTCTCTGTGCTGGCGCGAAAGGGGGCTGTAACAAGATGATGATTATTTAATTTCTATCATAATACAGGTTACTGCAACAACGAGTTGCAGTTATTCCCAGCTTGGCAGGGAGGCAACGCGATTTTCAAGTTGTAGGTTTTTTGTTCAGATTAGATGAAACTTTAATGGTCCCCGTGGGGGAATTGGGTCGTCGTAGCAGCAGAGAAGGGGATAGGGCTGAGAATAAGACGAGAGAGACAGTACTGGAGACATTGACAGCTTTACAGGTTGAAATGTGCATCGCTATCTATTCCTATTATGGGCGAACAAATATACAGAGATGTGTCGAGGAATGCAAATAGGAATTGTCGCTATTCACAATTCGCATTGTCAGATTTACATCTACGTCATTATCATCACATTTAATTCCGAGTTGTAAAGAGCAAGACTGATAAGCCATGTCATTTTGCCATCCATAAAGTTTGTAGCACAGGGGTCGTCGGAGCCTTTAATGTTTGTATTTCCTCCATCTGTGGATCTTATGTAAAGTACTTCACAGGGAATGACATTTCTATTGACTGCACAGCTCCAGCATTATGAATGAATCAACAACACGAGGGGCGACTGGAGGAGAACGCAGCAGTGGGGTTTGTCGTTGGGATTTGCAATAGAAGTCTCAACCCTGCTTTCTCAGAACACACTGTCGCCGGATCCCCCCTAGATCCCCTTCATGCTGGAACAAAGATTCTGCTCTGTAGCTCACTTTAAGTCAGCGGGAAAACCAACAAGAAAGACATGGCTCCTCACTGCCTTCTGTCTTTTCTGGAGGAAAGAGACCCAAGGGTCTCACCTGCTTCAGACCCAACGTCTTTTTGCGACGGACGGCCTGAATCACAAGTCAAATTTCCAGGTTCCACCATCAGGAAGCCGGCGGTGAAATCTGATTGGCTGGGCTGTTATGGAAGTCCGGCATGTCGTCCGTGGTTGGTCGATTTATATGTCTTGTCACGCTTTTTTTTTTCCCGTCAAGAGTTGTGTTCCAGACGTAGATGTATCGTGTCTACAGCCGGCTATTGCGAGACTACAGAGTACAGACCAATGGCTCTATTGAAGGAGGTAAAATACCTAGGAGGTAAAATAGCTGCCAGATTTGTCACTTTCAAATGACATACGTATTAGAGGCTAATAAAACCCCTGAGCTGAGTTGTGCCAGCTGGCACAAATCAAGGCATGTTAAGGTGTTAAGCCTTTGCAGAGACCTGCCTGTTTGGCCCCTGTCAAGGTAGAGAATGCAGTTTTCGGAGAGACTAATCAATGCTGCAAATGTCAAAGACTAGCTATGGTTGCTGTAGAGTTGTCACCATACTAGAATTTCTAACTTTGATAGGCTACCCATACCCAGGGAAATATCAATACTCAATTTCCGACACCACGGGGCAGGGCGGGCGGGGGGCTGTTTGACAACACATCAAGAGACATAAAAATAAACAAAGACAGATGGACGGACGCTTCTCCATAATCTAGGCCCGATAAAACATTTAGCATTTACACAGTAGATTATTCCCGCTCTAGTCATCAGCCTATCTGAACACTTTTAGCTTTTTGAAGCAACAGATACCCGCCAATAATAGGAAAGGATAAAATCAGTAGTATGTTTGATTTTTCATTAAGAGAAAGCACTGCGGGAGTATTGTATGCATTTCACATTTTTAGTATCGATACTGATCGATACTTTTGACAACCTCATTGCCTATTGGTTGCATGATTCTCAGGCCGGTGTTGTTATCTGCTGGACAGAGACTTAGTGGCCATTACTGCAACACCACGGCAGTAATGGCAACACCAAAGCCATGCCAAAGCCACGCGATTTCATTTCGGCGTCCTTGTTAACAGGTGAGACTGTTCACACCAGCTCCACGCCGAAGCCGTGCTGAAGCTGCGCTGGAGCGATCATTCAGGATTCAGTCCTATTTTCCAGGCGTGAAGCTTGAAGCTGCCAGGCATGAAGTCAGTGGGAGTTGTGGGCAGGTTCAAGGCGCGCCGAGGAGGCGCTGAGAGGAAAAGAGAAGGCTTGTGTGAACGGTTAGGCGTTGTTCAGCTTGTGCCTGCCTCAAGCTTCAGTTCTGCTTACGTTTGGCGTCCTATGTGAACGAGGGCTTAGACAAGCTGATCCTGGGGTAATGGAGTATGTGACGGTTCAAAGGTCATGAGCTCCAACGGTGACATGCTCGCATTTTCTCTCCCAAACTCGTAGGAGCCTCAGCAGCCCAACCTCAAAAATCCAAGATGGCTGCTCCGCGCATCAACACTAGTTAAAATTGTAGTAAATATTGTTTATTAGCACTTCTCTCATTTGTGAATCAGCTCTACACACAGCACTGTCTAACTTCTATCTGTGTGGACATGTTGCTGCAGTGTTTGTATGCGCAAAATGCCGCGAAATGCCTTGTTATCAACTGTTATTGCTAACAATGGCTAGCCTGGCTAGCGACCGAATCCGACTCGTTTAAACGGATGTGACGCAATTCAACAGTGAACTTCCCAGCTCCCAGTTTTCTGCAAACGGAATGCTAACAAAACAGTTGTGACGTCATTTAACCGCCACATCCCAGTTTGTTTGCGATAAAGGAACGGGCCATAACAGTCAGCATCTAAAGAGGCTTTATCTTTATTGTCCTCTCAACGATCCCCCTTAATCTAAGAGGTGCTGTTAATCAGGCAAAGCAATCTGTGCTCGCTGTCTCTCAGTATGTGAGACGCATGCAAGCTAAGGTGCAAGCCAAGGCTTTGTCTACATGTTGTGCTGTTTTATTTCAGTGTCAGATGCCCAGCCCCCACAGGCTTCTTACAAGTGGCAGGTATGTTAGTTTGTCATTTAGCAAGTATGAGATTTACAGTTTTTACAGCATGTAATTACTGCTCAGGCAATTACTTGCATTCCAATGGTAATTATGTTTGCTCTTTGAAGCTTTCATCATATTGATTTGTTTACATATACTGGAAAATGCACATATACACACACACACACACACACACACACACACACACACACACACACCATTGTAATTCAGGGAGCATCTATAGTGGAGATTGCAGCATTGTGTCATTAAGACAGCCGCCCCCTGGGGTGCCGTTATTTTACAAATATACACTAAAATACACAGAGCCACACGCATACAACTAGGCTACCTTAATTGGCCTCCATACTGTACACTTGCAATAGAGTTGTATTCTTAAAATACATTGTCGTATTGAAAGACCAAAACTGAATTCCCAAGCATGCTGTATTGTGAGGTAGTTTTCAATATATATGATGACACATTTTATCACTGCAATAAAAGTAGATTGGTCACAAGACATTGCCTGTCCTAAAGCAAATAAAATTTAAGTAGTGTTGAAATTATAATGACATAAATTGAATCAATCAATACACTGATTAGCAATCCTACAGTGGTGCTAGAGCTGAGCATAAAATATTAAAAGTATTGAAGGTTGGGGATTTGACTCCACAGATTACAAAAACGACATGACATCTGAAATTTGCATTTTTGTTTTGTCTTGCGTCAGGCACACACACTTGACAAAAATTTTGATTTGCGGAGCACTTGACATCATAATACAGGGATCACACACAATCATAATTTTACAGCATAATTCCAGCCATTTTCATCATGGAGCCTATATTCCCACCTTTTTCCATCATGCCGATCGATTCTGACCATGGGCCCTATACAGTATTCCCACCTTTTTCCATCATGCCGATCGATTCTGACCAAAATCGTATGAATTGCTTCACTATAGAGATATTTGAGTCTTGCTCGCCAGGGTGTACTACAGTACAGCTCTCCAATACAGCTCTGTAGGGCCAATGTACACTTCAAAAATCTATCTTTTTCAATGCATTGATTGGTAATTAGTACAGTGCACTCTTATAGCGATCACCTTGGGACGGGTCAAATTGATCACTATAAGCGGATGATCATTATAACAGATTGTTTTATTTTTCTTTATTTCTCATGCAGATTACATCTAATTGACATTTGTATAATGTGTTACATGAAGAATACAGTACATATAAAGTAAAGGAATGTTATTGACTTTAAAAATCCATACAGTAAGTTAGGCCTGTTTCAAACACAGCGGCCTCGCCATCTCTCCACAGGCAGAGATTCCACAATCTCTCCATATATACAGCCAGACATGCACCGAGTATTGCTGCTATCTCATTGGCTCATTTTTGGCAGTTTGTAAGTAAAAAATAATA
This sequence comes from Poromitra crassiceps, assembly GCF_964638095.1. Classification (NCBI taxonomy): domain Eukaryota; kingdom Metazoa; phylum Chordata; class Actinopteri; order Beryciformes; family Melamphaidae; genus Poromitra; species Poromitra crassiceps. The sequence continues at coordinate 28,744,403 of NC_139634.1, forward strand.
AAATGACTGTAGTTAAAAAAATCCATTGTTCTCGGGTGGGACAAGGCCCAAAATGATCACTGTAAGCGGAGTATTGATCACTATAAGCAAATTATTTAAACAGCATGTGTATAGGAATGATTTGGGACCAAGCTTTTTGATCACTATAAGCGGTTGATCACTATAAGCAGATTCCACTGTACTACAATAGTACAATATGGGCTATAGATGCAATTGGAAATAGCCTACTAACACATTTAATTCATCTGCAATTTTCTACGACAACTGCACATGATTTCTCTCAGTGGAGAGGGATTGGCAGTGTTGGATTTCATAGTTAAGATATGTCCTTAGATAGGCATGTTCCTCAAAGCATTCATCCTGCAGTTCAAAGGTGTTCTCTCTTTAAGGCTGGCACGGCAGCATGCCATGCCATGCCAAGCCATGCTGCCGCGCCAACCAGTTGTATGATTGCTGATCAGGGTTTGGACTTTATATACTCATGTTCCCTTTATTTCTAAATGGTAGTGGGCAGATTTCCAAGATAACCGCATCCAAGTTTGACAGATCAATCTGCCACCGGCGTTTGAGGAACAGAGTTAGCCGGATGCGGATTAGCAAGGACCAGCTGATATCACTTTAGACTGGATTAATTAAGCGACATTGAGAGGAACGGGGCCCTGTATCGACTTACCATAAGTTAGGCAATTTGCCAAAAGCTTTTTTTACATTTACTGTATGTCAAAGTCTTAAATAAATGCCTGATTGGGACTTTAAGCATCAACTATGGCCTTAATATGTTCAGCCACCCATAAGGTTTTACACACATGCTGTGTGTGGATGCCCTAAACTCAACATCTGCCGGATGTCTTGGTGAACAGACCACCCTCTCCCTTGTCCATCGTGCCTGAACCTCCCAGGAGACCCGCGGCCACCTGTGACCCCCCACCCTTCCAGTACATGCATAATTCATCAGCAGACTGACGGCAGTGAGCTAATGAGTCAATTGCTCAGAGAGCCTAGAGAGAGACAGACGCCCGTGCGCTGTGACGCTGATACCAAGTCATCCCCTCGCTCAGGTTGTACTCAGCACCAGATGTCCAAGGTTCGGGGTGATGAATTATGGGTCGTTCCTCTCGCCTCTCCTCTGTAGGTGTAGGTGTGTGTGTGTGTGTGCATCTTTGTTCGAGGGTGGAGAACCATTTATATGCGCATGCTATGGGACAGTTGGGTCCGTTTAACTCTGTCGCTTTTGCTTCCTCTGGTGAATTCCTGGGAGATTTCTCTCTGCGTCTTCTGTAAGCATTTCTACTGGAGTGTGTTTAAGAAAAACCCCGTAGTTGTACTGGTGAGATAGTAGACAGAACACACTGTGCTATGTGCGAGCGAGAGGATGCATGTATGAAACATGCTTATGAAAGCACATTTCAATGATTGTTCATGCATGCAAGTGCGACCCAACGCTGATCTGTGAATATGTGATCATCTGGTTGTGTCTCACCTTTCCTCGTGCTGATTCTGATTTTATTACTTCTGAGTGTCTAATGCCATCTTGAGTAACAATAATGCAGTTTTAAGCAATTAGTACATTCAAGTTCAACATCTACAACCTTGATAGTGCATCCTCATGTTTCAAAAGAATGTACTGTGTTTTGGTGCAATGCAGTTCTCTCTGATCTCGGATGTACAGCATCTAATCCACCATTTTACATGGCTTCATTGCAGTGTTAATTTTGACTGCACCCTGAAGAAGGCACTTTCGCAGAAACATGTTGGTGTAACCCATTAAAACACAGCAGAGGAGATTTTGAGTGTGCGACTTTTTTTCTTTATGTTAGTGTTAATTTTGACAGCAAATTTTGATTTACTTTTACTCCGTTTTTTGATAAAAATGCCATTAGTTTTAGTCATATTTTAGTCATCTGCAATGTTTTGGTTTTAGTCTAGTTTTAGTTAGTCTCACTGGCCAGCCTCCTCTCCCTTCCGTCCGAGGAGTCTGGCGCCACAGGTCTCCATAACTGGGATAAACCCTCTCCTGCTCTACTCTGCTCTCCCATTGGAGCGACTGTTTCGGTGGCAGCCGGATGTCCGCTACCAGCTTATTACAAACTCGTCATTGGCTCCGACCATGTCAATCAGAGCGGCTTCCGCTCCCTCCTCCCTGTGTGTCACTGTAAATAGTGCCCTGCCGCCTCAGTGAAAACAACAACGCTAACTAGCTAGCAAGCTAACGGCAGAAACGCTAGCTCGTTGCTACACGCTGAAAACGGCAAGTTGGATTGTTTGAAACTATTTTCCACGGGCACTGCCGATAAGCGCCGCCCATCGCAATCCCACTAGCGCAAGACTCCTTGGACGGAAGGGAGAGGAGGCTGGCCAGCGAGACTAAGTTTTAGTTGACTAACGGGCTTAGTTAAACTAAAGTGTAATGTATTATTTAAATGTTTCTCCAGAATTTCCAAACTCATTGGAAAGATCTATTAATCTGTTATAGAATTGTATTAAGGTTAGAACATGCAATACAGACACAGACTGTTTAAAGCCCTAATCAGTAACTTTTTCACCTTAATATAACAGCTTTTTAGTCATTGAAGATGGTACAGTGACTTGTGACCTCTATCACACACCGCCCTCCAACGGCCTCTCCTGGGACTAAGCATTTGTATGCCAGCGTCCCGGAGGCAGCATGTGCGGCATACCGCGCATGTGCTGTACAGCGGAAGCGCTGTGTTGAGGAAAACAAGGAACTGAATCGGTGCGGATTTGCTACGAAAATGACGTTTCACGTAACTATGGATTATTATTTAATCACGTGGTGTGTACCCGATGTCACAACATGTACATAGAGCTTTCTGGGGCCGTGTTTTGTTGACTTTGAACGGCAATATCGATACCGATACTATTGCACCCAGAGGGCGCAGTTTCTCCAATAGCAAAACTTGGAAAAGCGGCTGAATGGGGCTTTAACTTCTTCTTCTCTTCTGATTGGATCTCGTCCCTCCATAAAATTTGCATCTGTTTTTGTTGACAAAAGTGCCAACAGATTTCCTCATAGTTTTTGTCATGACAACTTTGTTTTTATTTAGTTAACGTCTCATTTTCATCAGTGAAAACCGGTCGTTGATGATAAAAAATTTTGACATCGTTTTTGTCAAATAAATTAACACTGCTTCATTGTACATAAAATGTTTGTTGTTTTACGCAGAAAGTCATGTCTGAGGCTACATTATCTCACCCTCTACTTTCTATGGTGATGAGCTAGTTACAGACCTGCTACATTGTGCCTGATATAAGATTCAAACAACAATATCAACCATCTATGATCTCATGATGAGCACATCAAAAGAACCAAAGTGTAATGTCAACATACATTACTAAGACATACAGTAGACTACAGTATATCCACATCACAGGGATTTTAAAATACGACCACAGCTTTCCAAGCTTAGTCTATTGAAGTCACAGTCAAACAGTCAAGTTTTAGTGGCAATTAGGCTACAGCCAATTCCTTCCCCAAGTCCACTCAGCCACTTTAAGAGTCTTTCAGAGTAGAGAGAACCTTCTCCAATATCTGAGTGAAAATACTGTGTTAAGAGAAAGATTTCATTAATAATCCTTTCAAAGTGAAATGTCCGCCTTTGCAGTTTTAGTGTGATCCGGCTGTCTAGGCAGGCTGTGGGGCCAAGTTGTAATTGAGGTGCTTGAGTTAGCATGTAATGCTGCAGGAAGCTTTTCAAGATCTTTAAACTGAGTCAAGTAAGTATTCTGAGCGAATTCTGTAATCAAATGGTTCATCTGTTTTCTGTTTGTTTTTGGTTACAATTAAAATTTGTTCACACTTTTTTTTTTTTGTCTTTTCATTTTTTGTCCTTACTACGTGCTTTCATGATTTCTGGGGCCAACTCACTGTACAGCAGCCAGGAAGCACGAATGTGAGTGGGATATATATAAATGCTGTAGGGAAAGAGCCTGAAACAGTGATTATTATTTAACTTGATTTCATTATATTTTAAATGGTTTGCTATTTCATCTTTTGTTATGCTGTACATCAACTGTACATTCTAGCTTCATTCATCGATGCGAATTGCATCGATGTGCCTTTGAGACTATGAACAGTATACCTAATGGGGATACCGCACTCTAGCAATTAGTGGAGAATCTCCCCTGTAAATATGCTCTGCGCCAAACTGTCTGGCTCCTCCTGACAGATTTTTATTAGCTTTAGGTGCCAGGAAGATGTGCATATTGATTACCAACTGCTTCATCTATCTCACTCCAAAACATCTACATTTTTCTGATTCACAATTCAAAGTGGCTACTCAGGATTAGATGAGCCCTGACATCACTGTAAATATTCTGTGATAGATGTTCCTACCAAAATAATCAAGAATGCCACTTGACTATAAATACGTTAGAAAAAGACACCGAATTTTAAGAATGATTGAGGAGCAATGAGTGGATCCTACAAGGATTAGATGGTGTCATGCTATCCTCTTGTACCCTCTAGTCCAGGGGTTCACAAATTTTCTATGCCATAGCCCCCCCAAATAGCATTAGCATTTGGCTGCGTCCCCACTATATTGCAAGATGTCTTTAAAAACCTATTGATGATACTGTTGAAAATGTCAAAAAACACAAAATAACCCTTCAGCCGGAGGCGGAACTCGCCAACTTCAGCTCCTCGGAATCCTCTCTGCTCCTCCCTACGGCTGTGCAACAGTCTCTGACACAGGCGGCGACTGTCGCCAAGAGACTTATTCTGAAGGAATGGAAGTCCACCTTCTTTTCAGCTGTGGTTGACGGACATGGCCTCAGTTATACAAATGGAGAGACTCGGTTTCCTGAGGACCAACTCACTTGAAAGATTTTCAACTATCTGGGAGCTGTTTCTGGCCTACCTTGACGAGGTTAGAGGTGACGAGTGACTCGCCAGGCTGGTTTCTTATGGATCCCTTGCGTGGGATCCCATGCACAACATCTCTTACAACCACATAAGCACCTCACGCACATTGTAATATAATATACCGTAAATTCCGGACTATAAGACGCACCGGTCTATAAGCCGCGGGACCAAAATTGACTATTTTTTTCTTCTATAAGCCGCACCGGTCTATAAGCCGTGGGTGTTTTGATGTTTAATTACCATATGAAAGGGTTCGTGCACAGAGAGGAATGTCGGGAAAGAGATCGCTGTTTGGGGAAGCTCCCATTTATTAACATTTCAACAAAACAAAACAAAAGTCAGGTCACTAATCCCCAGACAAAATCACACAACAATAGGCTATATGTGCAGCAAACCTGTAACCAGAGAAGTCAAGTCACTAATCCTCGTCTTCCTCTTCTTCCTGCGTACTGAAACCACCAAAGTCCTCATCTTCAGTGTCGGAAACGAACAGGTTCAGGGTGGCTTCGTCAACCACTCTCCTCTCTCCTTCATTGTCACTCAAAACCAACGAACTCCTCTTCGTCATCCTCTTCATCCCGCAGCAGTCCAGCGTTTTGGAACCCGTTGGTGATTGTGGATGTTTTCACACTCCTATAATATTCCGCTTCTACTGCTCGTCTTGTTGTGAATATTCCTTGATCTTCCTTTGTGTGAATTCGCCGAAGTTTGTGATTTTCTCCTGGTAGTCGGGGGAGGGAGTTGGCCGAGTGGCCGTTTGCTTACCGTAATTACCATATGTAAGTGGTCACGCACAGAGGGGATTGTCGGGAAAGAGATGGCTGTTTGAGGAAGCTCCCATTTACCGTATTACCGTAACATTTCAACAAAACAACATAACACAACACCACCGTTGTTTATTTTTACAGTGCACACAGTGTCCGCGGTGTGGTGAAAAGAGGGCAAGAGAGGAAATTAAAACAGAAGTGGATTTATAGTTAGAAAGAGTGCTAAAGAAGAGAGAATTCCGTTTTTTATTTTTTTATTTTAGTTACTCACAGTACTATTGACCAGTCCAACTCAAAAGATATTCGGCAGTTTCACTTTGAGCTCTTGTTCCGCCGCTGTCCATCAATGGTTATGACGAGTCTCGCTGGGTACAGTACGCCAAAGCGATATCCATTGACTCGATGATGCTGTTGTATGTTGCGCGTTTCTGTTGCACCAACGCGGAGAGGTCCTGCCGACGAAAAAGCGCGTACCCTCCCAGGTGAGGGGCTTCTTCCCCGCAGCCTGGAGGATGAGTTGACGGTCGGGCCAGCGGAGTAGGCAGATGAAGATGGCCCTCGGTGGCAGGCCGGGGTCTGGACGTGGCCGAGGCGCCCGGTGTGCCCTGTCCACCTCTGGTGGTTTCTCGCCTTCCTTCAGGTCCAGGATGTAACACAGGATTTTGCCACGAAAGCGTCCATGTCACCCATCTCAGCTCCCTCTTTTACATTGATCAGGCGAATGTTATTTCTTTTACTCCTGCTGATTAAGTCATCAACCTGCGTCTGCAGGGTTTCGATTTTGCATTTTATCCATTTTCGGACTCACTGTGTTGTTTTTGTCCTCCAGTGCGCGGATGCGCTTTTCCGCATTATAAACTCTGTTCACGGTTGCCTTAGTTTCTTTAGTGAGTGAGTGGATGGACTTCTGCACGTTTTCAAACTTGTTTTCAAGCTGCTCAAAACCTCTGAGCGATGTCGGACTTAATCGATAGTGTTTCACGGAGTAAAAGTTTAGCCCAAGCCGTGTATCTCCAGCCTCCAGCAGGTGAGTCATTTCCTCATTCATGGCGTGATTGCTTCGTCTTTTTCTTTCTGCTTACCTGTGTTGTGTTATGTTATGTTATGTTATGTTGTTAAAAGAGGGCAAGAGAGGAAATTAAAACAGAAGTGGATTTATAGTTAGAAAGAGTGCTAAAAAAGAGAGATTTTTTTTTTTTTTTTGGAAAAAATCCATAGATAAGCCGCACCGTTATATAAGCCGCAGGGGCCAAAAAACGGGAAAAAAGCCGCGGCTTATAGTCCGGAATTTACGGTATATATATATGTATGCCTTTTCTTTTTTCTTTTCTCTGACTGAGTTTGGGGGGGGGGGTCAAAAATCACATCCGTACAACTTCAGAATATATGTCCTTACTTTTATTAATGTAATAGTAAATAAATAATTACATTTGTATCTCAAGTCTTCTCATTTCTTCATTTCAAAATGATGTTTTGCGTTATAAACATTGTTCCAGACTATTACCCACACCATGGGGCAAATCTCCAGAGCACAGCAACTGCAACACTGTGGTGCAAACTGTTAGCAAGTCATCATTGACAATGAATGTGATGACGTTTTGACTGGCAGGCAATTAGAAACACTAGAATTAGATTTTTTTTATCCCCTGCAGCAATCACAAAGATGCAGTTAAGCTTATATATGCCTATATATATATGCCTATATATATATATTAGGGCATTCACGACTAGTGAATTTTACTAGTCGACTAGTCGTCCCTAAAGGTTTTTTTTTTTTTTCTTTAAGAAAGAACATGAGGTATTTACACGACATACATGGACTATCATATCCCATATCCCATATCCCCCACAAAGAACATCAAAACACAACAAAACAAAACAAGAAAACTGCATAAGAATGATACACAATAATCCAAGAACAAACAAGACTATTGGACAAACAACCAAACAAAAACAATGCATTCAGCTCCTATCCTGATAAGCCTAATGACATTGGGGTAAAAAGTTCTTAAAGTCAAACTCTGTATGTGGTTGCCATATTTTGGGGGTGTCTAAGAATCTGCCTTTGATCTTGTAGTAAATGTTATCCAACGTATGGTAGCTTGAGAGTTCATTCCACCAGTGAACTACAGCTGGGGGATTGGATGCTTTCCAATTTAAAGCTATGCATTTCCTAGCTGCCAACAGGGCAAGATCTATGTATTTACTTTGAATGCATTGTTTTTGTTTGGTTGTTTGTCCAATAGTCTTGTTTGTTCTTGGATTATTGTGTATCTTATGCAGTTTTCTTGTTTTGTTTTGTTGTGTTTTGATGTTCTTTGAGGGGGATATGGGATACGGGATATGATAGTCCATGTATGTCGTGTAAATAAATACCTCATGTTCTTTCTTAAAGGGAAAAAAAAAAAAAAAAAAGACTACTAAGCACAGTGTCGACTAGTGGTTTTACTAGTCGACTAGTCTGTGAATGCCATAATATATATATATATATATATATAGTTTTCATCAAGTTTTCCACTTGATGAAAACTATATATATATATATATATATATATATATATATATATATATATATATATATAGTTTTCATCAAGTTTTCCACTTGATGACGGGACTATGACCTTCCCCAGATCATAACCCCCCTGACAGGCAAAATGTCAGGCCAATCCTCATGGGGTGTGTGTGTGGGCGTGAGGGGTTTTCCAGGATTTTCCAGGTGGTTGCAGGACTTGATGACATGCCCATTACCTTCCCCAGATCATTCCCCACGCCATGCAAAATTCCAGGCCAATTTTAAGCCAACTTCAGCTTTATTGTGTACATACAGCAGGGCTATAAATCTATTTTTCCAGTCAGGTTTCCTACATTAAACCCTACCTGTATAAACGTCGTCATGAAAATGTTGTGATATACAGCAAGGCTATAACTCCGTTTTTCCAGTCACGTTTCCTACCTGTATAACCGTAGTTGTGAAAATGTGTATCTGATAGGCGCATGTCGTCATTTGCGTGGAAGAGCTTCCATTGATCAGGAGTGAAGGGTAATAGTTTGTTCCACTGCAGCATAATGACTGCTGCGCTGTGTGCAAAAAGGCCAACAAACTTCGCCTCTCTCCTTCATTATAGTGTTTGTGGGCGATACAGAAGAAATGGCCGGAAACAGCTTTGCCTCCCATTCAGTGGCGTTTGACATGGATGTAACTGATGTGCTGTGTGCATTACGAACGTAGCACACAGCTAATAACAACAGGTAACGCCAGGCTACCGTAGCTAACGCCATGTAGTGCTCCAACTGGTAGCTGTCGTAACTGTAACGGTTCCACAATGTAATGTGTTGAAAGTCACCAAAAACATTATGGTGTGTAATTCCCGCAGATGTGGTGTTATTCAGCTCTTGGTTGATGCGCAATATATGGGCGTCTTGGGCGATGGTGCTTGTAACGGTAACAGTCTGTATTTGTTTTGTCTTGCATTAGAATGTGGCATCACAACTCATTTCACAGTATATTATGACCCTATAATAAGAAGAATAAGAATAAAATGTTTGTGGTAGTTAGTTACGCTGACAACAGTTTGCACTCAGCAAGCAGTTGACAATCTTATCAGCAAGCAAAAACAGACAGGGAGATAAGAGAAAGAGAGAAATATTAGAAATTGAGAGGAGAAATCAAGCAAGATTCATAATAGTAAGGTGATAGAGTTGGCTATATCATGTTCATCCATTATGAGCAGTTTAAGAGTCATGATATCACAAATCTAATTGAAATTCACCATGCATTAGAAACAAAAAACAGAGTATGGAAAACTACTATCGCTTCAAACAAGGCCTACAAATCATAAGATATGTTGTACCGCCACAAAAGGATTTAGAACCCAAGTTTCTGCTCGGCCTGTTTTTAGAAACACTGACTGAGTGGAGCCATGAGTGGACTCCCTCTGAGGCAGTTGGGTTTGTTTTCTACAGTTTTTTTCATTAATACGTCTTGTCTAATGGCAACTACGATGAGGGAAATCAAACGGCCCTGCCTGCCTAGTCTGGACCAAGGACATTGGATCAGCATATCTGACACTCTAATCCAATAGAGGCTGTACCTCTGCTCTTTTGGTCCTCGTCACTCCCTATGAATTTTTCCCTTTGCTCCAGCGCTGGCAAGTGTTGAACTGGGTTTCAAAAGTCATTCAACCACACACACACGCACGCACGCACGCACACACACACACACACACACACACACACACACACTGCCGGTTACAAGCACCACTGCCAGACCAATCACTGCCTTTGCTCAGCAAAGTTCCCCTTTTCAGGTGGGTTGGTCTTTATTATGGCACAACTAGTATTTGTCAAAGCTAAGAATTCAAAGGTGATACCTAATTAACATACATTTGAATATTTTCTTGGATTTCAAGAGAGGAAGCACATCTTTCATGTATAAACGGGATTGGCTGCAATTTCCTGATGTTTGTCCTATAGTGACTCAGGAATGATTTGTGAATCTGTAAGGCTGGCCTTACACGGTAAAACTTTCCCGCAACTAGTTGCAGGTTGCAAATGGCATGAAACACTTTCCATGCAACTTGACAGTTACATGAAGCAATTCAAAAATAATCAAATACCGTCTGTACTTCGGCAGGTCTTGAAGTTGGTCAGGAAATAAGGCAGGATATCCGGTCAAAATAAGGTGGGTATCCAATCACCTGCCTCGGTTATGAGTGTTGTACTCATGATTGGTCGAATAGAGCTCAACAGGCACGTGACTTTTCGTGATGTAATTTGCCCCGGAAGTAAGTTCTGCATCCATTTCCTCCGTAGACATTTCGATAAATCCAAATATAATGAGTTTTAAGGCTCGAACCAAGCCAAAAAGTCTTCCAGAGAATCGTGAGTGACCATAAAACATTTGGTTTAAGCGAGAACAAAAAATATTTTTGTTATTTTTGTTATTTTTGTCCAGTGCCACTGTCTGTGTGGTTGAAGATGCTATGAAAGTGATGACAGAACTTTTTGTAAACAATGTGTCATTTATCAAATAAATAACCTTTTTAATCAGATGGTAATACCGGAAGGCGCTGATATTTCTTTCAAAACTGAGTCAGTTGCAGGCTTTTAGTTACAAGTAGATTGAGCTATCAAATCAGTTTATTGAATCCAAGTTTTATTACACATTCTCTTAGCTGTATCAAGTGATGCTCACTCGCTGTAACATTGAACTGCTAGCTTGCTAGCAATCTCTACTGTTGCTACGCATTTATCGTAATTTTGCAAGTCAAAAATGCTACACACTAATAAAATTTTTTTTCATGATGGCTCATATCTCTATGTTTAGCTTGTTTCTGCTCTTGTTTCTGCTCTCGTTCTTTTTCTAAACTGTTCATGATGGCTTTAACCTTTACATAATACTGTGAAGGCACAGCAGTAATGCAATCTGACTCTCTGTAATACGGTTTGTTTACTACCCACAGCCGCCTCACTCAACAAGGGTCATGTCCCAAAAGTAATTCTAAAATAATTAATCATGGGTAACAACATTGTTGTATCATATACTATCTTTGTGCACATCAGGCAATTTGCAGCTCGGGGTTCTGTTGTCTTCACTTATGATCTCTTCTCAGCTCTTCCATTAACAAGCACACTGAGAAATGAGCTGTCATGTTCTCTGCAGCATATGCCTATGACCTTTACTCAAACTGGTATGGAGTGGGAATCTTCAGAGGACAAAGAGTTTAATTACTATCTTTTTATGAGATGCATAACAATACAGAGAAGGAATGTGTCAGAGGTAAAAAAAGAGAGAAATGAGTTATGAAAGCCAGCACCACCAGGGCCACAATGACATGGAGACAGCTACTATGCTATGCATGTTTTCATATTATTTTTCACGACTACTCATCACAGTACCTGTCATGAAAATGGTAAAACTGTCAACAATCCAGGTAATGATTTAAGTAAAAAATAAATAATTATCAAAATGACTGGTACGTTTGGCAGATCTGGAGACTTTTTCAAGTCAAGTTTATTTGTATTATAGCCCTGATTCACAAGCATGTCTCAAAGGACTTTACAGAGAATATGTCTAGCTAAATCTAGCAAATGTTTCCAAAGGAATTTTCAATTAAGCCCATTTCAATCATGAGAGACTCTTAATATAATTTTAACAAACTTTATTGAATCAGAATAGTATGGCGTATGACTCCATGATGTGACGCTCCTCTTGCTTATGAGAGAGGGCGTCGGTGCTGTAAGAGATAGGACATCGGCGTATGACTCCATGATGTGACGCTCCTCTTGCTTATGAGAGAGGGCGTCGGTGCTGTAAGAGATAGGACATCCCCCCTGAGGGGATCTGTTTCCAACGGGAGTCATAACATTGGTGGTGATCTGGGGGAGGTGGTGGGATGAAGCTTCTTGCCTGGAGATGCTGGATGGATGCGTGATGCTGACACAAGGTGAGTGATGACTGCACGAGTGTGATTTAAGCTGTGGTGATGGGGGCCTTATATAGTACTGGGAGAAGGGCATTTATGATGTCATAACTGACGTCATTTGGGCAACTGACGTCACGCTGCAAAGGTGACGTCATAGAGAAGGTGACGTCGGAGATGGTGACGTCATTTAGTGACGTCATTTGGGCTGAGGGTTATGACAGCATGGGGTGCTCTATTAATGCCTTATTTGGTCTTCCATGATTGAACTTCAGTCTGCGACTACACTTCAATCATGAGAGACTCTTAATATAATTTTAACAAACTTTATTGAATCAGAATAGTATGGCGTATGACTCCATGATGTGACGCTCCTCTTGCTTATGAGAGAGGGCGTCGGTGCTGTAAGAGATAGGACATCCCCCCAAAGGAATTTAAAGTTATTTCAGGAACAGGGAGAGTGAAAACGGGGGTCATCATCTGGGCCTTTCTTGGAGGTGGACTTCTGGGCTCTTTTGCCACGGCCACGGCCTTCGGAGTGCTGCGCGGACTGTGATCCGGGCGAGACGAGGACCTCCGGGACGTTGGGTTTTCTTTTGCGGCCGCGGCCCCTGGTGCGGGGAGCGTCCAGTGAGACGCCTGAGACGCCCGGAGATGAAGCCTGGGGATCGGGGATTTGCCCGGGGCTGGCCGGGGCGTTGAATGTGCTCTGGAGGAAGGCGTCCACGGTGGAGCTGAACATTTGCTGCTCGTCTTCGGACTCGTACGTGGTGATGGACTGCATGAAGCTTCTTGCCTGGAGATGCTGGATGGATGCGTGATGCTGACACAAGGTGAGTGATGACTGCACGAGTGTGATTTAAGCTGTGGTGATGGGGGCCTTATATAGTACTGGGAGAAGGGCATTTATGATGTCATAACTGACGTCATTTGGGCAACTGACGTCACGCTGCAAAGGTGACGTCATAGAGAAGGTGACGTCGGAGATGGTGACGTCATTTAGTGACGTCATTTGGGCTGAGGGTTATGACAGCATGGGGTGCTCTATTAATGCCTTATTTGGTCTTCCATGATTGAACTTCAGTCTGCGACTACACTTACATTTCAAAACTATATTCAAGTCTACTCATAGCGTACTGATATGTTCCTTACAAAAATCACATGCCTCTGGCTATTAAAGGATAACACTGGTGCACGTTTAGATGTTTTCCTACCATCATTAATGCCCACGAATATTCTAATCCCTCTGATGTATTTGTCACCGTCAGGAAACCACTGTTATGTCTGTTTCGCAGGTTTACTCGACCTCCTGGAAATCATAGGCTCCCATTGTTTTCAACAATACATTAAAAACAGCTCACAGAGACATACTGCTGCCTCGACTAATGTAATCCATCATTTTAAACCACATGTGTATTGTCTTTTTTTCCTATATAACTTTGTAAGGTCACAATCGTTGCAGTGTATCAAAAGTTTCCATTCCAGTATTCAATGTGAAGGGATCATTTTGCCTCCCACTCTGTCTCAAGTTTCACACAACTCGTCTCTGCTGACTGCATCTGTTTTCTAATCTGAAGCTTTTAACATGGCAAAGTTATCTTGGCAAGTCTTGTTGCAGGTACCAATCAAAGCACATCCTGTGATGTAAGTACATGTACCAGTGTAACCATTCACACAATTCATGGTTCAGTGTGATATGACTGCCACGGTTCATTACATTTTCGATACATTAAAAAAAAAAAGCCAGAGAAATCCTTGATATTAAAATTATTAAAATTTATTTTACTTATTTATTTTATTATTATATTTTCACGGTCTAGATTAGATTGTTTATTTCAATTTACGACAATGTTTTTTGCTTTTTTCACTTTTTCGTCTTTTTCGTCTCAGCTTTAGTTTAGTGATATCTTTGGAGAAGACTTGCACTGTTCAGCAGTGAAAGACTTACTCGTTTTTGCAATGCGTATCGAACCTAAACGGTTTGATTAAGAATACACGTATTGTTACACCACTACCAGTGAGTGATATAATAGAACACATGAAAGTTGGAACAAAAAATGTGCTGGATAGATCACAATGGTGTGTTTCCACAAATATCTTTTCATTCCTCAATGCCGGTGAACTCTCTCAGGTTTTCATACAAGTAAAATATACATATTCATACATTGTACAAATCTGTAACATTTGCATAATAAGTAAATGTCCACATTGCTACACTCTGTTGCTGATTGATATAACATAGTGATTCCACCTACATGTATACCTAGCTCATGAAAACTTGTACATTTGCTACATCCGCTATTCTAACCAAGCGGTGTTGGGCAGCTGTTTCGCAGTGTTGTTTCTTCTGGCAGTGTCTTTGCCTCAATTTCACACCTCAGAAGAAAATGACATAATTAAAAACAATTGGTTTGTGTTTGACTGTTGATACAACATTTAAATTTATTTCACAAGATTACAAAGGCTGAAAGTAGCCTATCAAAAGTAACCTAGTTGCCTCATAATGAACAGAGATCACACTTGTGATCTAATTATGTGAAACGAGTGTCCTTTTGATTCTACAAGGAAGTAGTCAGGCAGTCTAATTGTTATTTATTGACCACACTTCCTCCCACAATTATTTTGTTAGGGGATAGAAACGTTGGCACAACACAGGAAAAATGCTCTGATGCAGAGGAAGTGACACATTTGACACTATATGACCAGAAATGGTAATTGCCACACAGACGACTCGGAGCAAAGCTCTGCTGCTCCAGTTTTCCTCAATTGGTCACATTTACTTTGAAAGCAGAGGAGTAGCGCAATCAATATTGCAAAGATTCTGACATATTCGTACTCATTTATGTTCAACCAACATGAGGATTACTTTTGTTGAATTCAAACGAAATGTCAACTTCCATGTGCAATATAACATAAACAATATGGATTCTGGCTTTATGATTCCTATGCACACCAGAGGCGGTACTTAGTGCTGAATATTATCCATTTTGTGAACACACAGATCATGTTCTTAAGCCATGTACATGTATGACCAAGGATGAGCAGCAGCAGCGCCCGCATCCCTATAGGTTTCTTGTCAAGATGACAGACAGACAGAAACCTAGCAGTTATCCAGAATTCATGCAACCATATATGTAACTCTAAATCAGTTTAATTTAACTGCCAATGGCTGCACTGGAGGCTATTATTAACAAGGTCATGAAGAATCAAGCACCCACCCCATCAAAACAGGAGGAAGGTCTTTGAAAAACAGCTGCTGCCACAGCATGGGGAACAGCGAGGTTGACCCTGTAGTAACATGTAGAGGTGCATGGTGAAGCCCAGGTACAGTAGCCACACAGCACATACAGTACTGTATATAGCTTAGCGGCACTGTATGCTGTATGGACCAGTACAGTATGCATCAGCAGTCACTCCTACAATCCTTTTGATCTTTCCCATGCCATTCAAACACAAGGACCACCAGACTGGTAAAAGCCTCCATGTAGGGAGGAGTGCCGCCCTGGGTGAAGCAGTTCGGATCTCATATCCTCCTCACATTGTATGTGTGCAAGTCACATGCTGCCAACTGATTGCCATAAAGGGCAGACAGTATTTTTGGGATGACTGAATGGTTAGGTCAAACAGCCGACTCCGAGCCCTCAGAGTTCCTGCACTTGTACGTTTGGCACATCATTAAGGTGTGGAGCTTACATTCTTTGCTGAGGCTTTAGCAAGAAGAAGCCATCTTGGCAGACAGCCCCTAGTCTAAGCCCTCCCCAAAGGCACGAAGGGGAGTAGACAAAGGGCTTGTACAGGAGCATAGAGGAACTCACATGGCGCACTGGGCTTTCTGCCACAGAGTCCCCTTCAGAAAGAAGATAAGGCTGCGACACCCCACAGTTTGGTTTCCCACTCAACTGTGTTAGCAAAAATGGTGGCCAACATAGACCTTCAAGGTAGAGGCTGACCTACTGCCATCCAGCAGAGAGCAGAAACGACATGATGGGCACAGAGTAACTCTTGGGTGCCTTGTTATCAGACTATCAAGGAGCCGGTCCAACCCTTCATAGGCCAAAGGCACAGTCACAAGAAGCATTGGTTCCGTGCCAGAGGTGACCCTTTACTTGTGAGGGCAGGTCCTATCTCATGTCTCCCAAAGTGAAGAGGTCCTTATCTGCCCTGCCATATTTGTAGCCTGGTAAACCAGCCCATCACGTGAACTCACATTTCATTTGGTTCTGCGTGACGGTCTGGCCCCAACTCTTCACCCAGTCCTTAGCAGGGGCGGGCGTAGTTGCCTTGACAAACAACTCCTTCAGCCAATCAGTGTCGGATCCAGTCAAACCCAAATCCACTCGGAAGAATGGCAAAAACATGTTTTCCGTCGACAAACTCAGCGGTTGCGGCGATACTCCTGTATTTGTTTAATTGTTGTTATTGAGTCTATTTCTGCAATAACTGCACTTTATGTATATATATCGTTTTTTATTGTTTCATTTTCAGACATTAGTTCAGTGCCGTTAATGGCACTTTATGGCTGTTTAAACTAGACAAATGCTGACATTACTCCTCGAGGTGGACAGGCAGGGAGGTGGCCATTATTCTTTTGTTAGTGCAATGCTAGTGGCGTTCCTGATTGGCCAACTTGCGCTGTCAATCACAGCGCAGTCGCTGATTGGCTCTTCCGCTTTGCAGCTTCTGCTTAACACCCTCCCAGGCCTTGGGGCCAGACAGTCTCGCAGAAC
Source organism: Poromitra crassiceps (assembly GCF_964638095.1). Taxonomy (NCBI): domain Eukaryota; kingdom Metazoa; phylum Chordata; class Actinopteri; order Beryciformes; family Melamphaidae; genus Poromitra; species Poromitra crassiceps. The sequence continues at coordinate 28,761,200 of NC_139634.1, forward strand.
CAAATGAAATGTGAGTTCACGTGACGGGCTGGTTTACCAGGCTACCATATTTGCACCAAATCTTGTCTATCACATCTGGGTGTAGTCTCTATTCCCCTGAGGAAGGTTTCTGGCAGGAGAACAAGTCCACACCAGTGAGATATATGGCCCTGACACTTAACAAGGAGAGGAAAGTCCATAAAAGGAGCTACAGCAGCACCCTCAGAGACTGGGTGAACCTGGTGCCACCATTGTAGTTTATGTGACAGCCAACAGACAACACATTTAGTGAAATTAGCTGCACATGCAGGGGGTTGCCTCTCTCAGGGTCCATTGCCAGGCCAGCATAAGCCTCCTTGGCTGGTTAGCTCTAAATATAGCGTCACCTCTCACACATGTTAGGTTAGCTCAGTTGGTAGAGAACTTGACTCACAATCTAACAATCTTGGGGCTGAGGGTTTGAACCTCTCCCGGAACAACTTTGGTATTTATTTGTTAGGTAAGGGTGATGCTCACCAAGCCAATTCGCCGATGTCAGCCATGGTCGACTGTCTCCTTGGTAGTGTGGCTCTAGTAGTCGGCTTTGTCGGCAGCTTTTACAGCCGATTCAACATTGAATCGGTGTCAGGTCGTTGGTGAGAGAAACCACTCTGATTGGGTGGTCATGAAGCATTGCAGGAGAAAAAGAGGGCACACACAAAACGCTCTGCTCATTTTCCAACTTCATTTCATCTGACAGTTCCAATCCACGGATATTTTCACAACAACATGCCTTTGGGCAGTCCCTAGAGCCTCTCACTGCGTATTTCTCAGTGCGGTTTCTCCTTATTTTTCCACCTCTCCCTCTATGCAGCCTCTCGCTGCATATATCAGACATGGTAACTAATGCTAAGATAATCATGAAGTAATGATGCATTCACTAGTAACCACTTTTTTATCACTACCTACTGGTGCATTAACATGGTAACTAATAGACTGTTCTTTAAGTAACTATCATTAAGTACTTGATCCAGAGTTATTCAGGAACTACCTGTTAACTATTCATTAGCTAGCAGTTCGTTCCTGACTCGTTCCTTAAAGGAGAATTCCTGTCTTTTACACCCCAGACCTTATTTCCAGCTTAAAATATGATGTTTTACTCACCCAAATAACTTTGGTTTTATTCTGATCCCCCTAGAAGATATTCAGATCCAAATAGAGTCCTGGAACTGGCCAAAACAGGCGTAAATGGGGCATATGTCGTTCACACTGTAAATAACGTATTTTCTGTCACGCCGCGCTTCATTATGGTTGTTATATAATTATGAGAACATGAATTAGCTATGTAACGAACCTCCGTGCTGCCGACAGCCTGCTCTGTTTGCTGTCAAGAGTGTCCGTCACATAGATAACACCTCCCGCTTTATCTTCCGCTGCTGTTTGTAATCGATATATGGCCTTATTCCATATGAGCGGCAATTGAATTGAATCGTCCATAATCTTGAAATCAGATCATATCTATATGCTAAGCTAGGCTGCTAAACTACACAACACAACAGACGGAGTCAACTCTGACCTGCCCCGGATGTGCTTCAGAAGAAGAAGCGAGAAGCGCTTCTGTTTGGTAACAGAAAAAGAAGAGAAAACCACAGAAGAAGAACATAAGCACATCTGAGGTTCGTTACATAGCTACTGTAATTCATGTTCTCATAATTATAACAACCATAATGAACCGCGAGGTGACACAAAATGTTATTTACAGTGTGAATGACGTATGCCCCATTTTGGCCAGTTCCAGGACTCTACTCAGATCTGAATATCTTCTAGGGCAGTGGTTCCCAACCTACGGTACGCGTACCGTAGGTGGTACTTGCGCCCCCTGCTGGTGGTACTTGGAAGGCTCTGTGAAAATTAAAAAAAAAAAAAAAAAAAAAAGTTTTTGTGCAAAATCCATGGTGGTCATTAGTAGTAGTTTTCAAACATGTGAAAGTGAAATAATAATAATAATTATTAATATTATTGGCAGTGTTTCTCAAGGTAGGTGGTACTTGTGCCCCCCCCCCTGCTGGTGGTACTTGATCCCTGGAATCCCAATGTTTAAATTATGAAATAAACCCAACTTTAAAATCAATTGTAAAACATGTTTATCTATCAAAATAATACTACGAATGAAAATACACTTGTGATCATTGAAATTGAGGTTTATTTTGTTGTCTTGAGATTTAGAAACAAATATTTGTTTCTGACAGACACTATACCTGTTGCGCATGCACAATTACCTGCCCGCCCCGCATGGTTACACAAGTGGTGAACAAAGACGAGGAGGGATGCTAAAGTGGATCAAAACGGGAGGGAATCGTAAAAGAGCTGTAGTAGAGGAGAGCAGCAACGATGAAGCACAAGGAGGTGAAGACAGCAGTCAACCCAGCACAAGTGCAGCTGCTGCACGTTGCACATAGGCTGCAGGTTGGAATAAATTTGCCTCCTGCGTGAACTGTGCATAGCTGAATAGACTGTATTTTAACGTCGGTCATATGGTGGTACTTGGAGAGCCAACTACTTTCTCAGGTGGTACTTGGTGTAAAACGGTTGGGAACCACTGTTCTAGGGGGATCAGAATAAAACCAAAGTTATTTGGGTGAGTAAAACATCATATTTTAAGCTGGAAATAAGGTCTGGGGTGTAAAAAACAGGAATTCTAATTTAACTACATTTTTGTGGTACAGTATTGTCAAGTGTTACCCAAATGTGTAACAAAGGGGTACATGTAGCTTGCATTTGCTTTGTTTGGCATTGCTTTCACACAACTTTAAAACTACTGCATAAGTTTAAAAACCACTGCAACTACTCGGGTAGAAGGGTCTTCACCAGATCTTAGCTCTTGTGCCTGACTCCTCCACTTCTTTTAACATTTCTATCTCGGCACTAAATCCCTTTGGCTTCATCTAATTTATTGCTGCTTTAACTCGGTCCCAACGCCTCACCAAGACCGAGACTTCTAATTTTTCTCCCCCAGTGTTTGAAAAAGAGAGCTGTGATGCCCTGTGGCAGAACCCTTTATGACACCAGCAGAGGTGACATGTTCTTCCTGGAGCAAACAGAGAGAGATTCCTCGGCTTGGCTGTAAGCATTCGCCACATTAAAAACTCCATAATATATGCTAAGCTGTGTCCTTATGAAGGGGGATATTAATGGGTGGGGTCGGTGTAACTGCCTTAAGCAAGGGATTAGCCTGTCGCTGATGAGTCTGGCTTCTGTGATGGGATTATTTACATTGCTCTAGTGGCAGGACCCAGGTGTCATTACCAATACAAATCCCCTAATAAATGTCTGAAGTGTGGGGGGGGGGGGGGGGGTTTGTGAAGTCAGGAGTGGATCGCAGAGGGCGCCGCCTGGAACAACGCTCGTGTCATCTGCAGACTCACAGGATTTGCAACATTAATCTGTCTATATTATGAAGTTGAGAGGGAAAAAGTTTGGCCCCTCTTTGTCACCCGAGTGTTTGTTGATTGGCCGTGCTAGAAGGGAAAGAGTGAATTAACAATGCTTTAATCACAGCAGAGGCTTCACCACTGGCTGAGTGGCTGCGAGCGGCTGAGGCACCTTGGTTACAAACCCCTTTGCTGAGTAAATACAGTAATCCAATCAAAGGACCCCGAGTTCCTTCCCTGTCCTCAAAAGTCCCCCCTTTTTAACCAGGCATTGGCTTAGCACCAGCTCCCTTGTTAAATTCATATCGCATCGCATATATTAACATGTGTTTAATCCGTACAGAGCGGTGATGATAACACACGGACACTTCACAGAGGCCACTAATCAGCTGCTCAAGATTAAGCAGCATCTCCATGACTAATGATTTCCTGTCCATCCAGTAATGAGATACAGTTCAGCGACCTTTATGAGATAAGCATTCAACATTATCAGCTCATAGTAACAATTAGGCTAATTCATCTCTTCCTACTACTAATTACCACTAAATGCCCCGTGCGGTCCTTTTATTACACGACTGCTGTTTGTATACATTCATTCTACAAATCCCCTAAATTGGTAAGTAATTTGACATCGACATCCATTTTGAAATTGCCCAAACAGATTTGATTAAATTTGTATCGTACACTGTGAAATTAGTCATTTCAAATACAGGAAAAGTGTTGCTTTGATCAATTAGGTACACTGTCTAATACGATCTTATTGGGTAGGATCAGCTATGCAACACTATTGGCAAGACTTAATAATAATTATTTTTGTTAATTATTCTGACATTAATAATTGTGTCACGGTCAGTGCTTCTAGACTCTTAACGGTAACATTAACATCAGGCTTCGTTGTCCAGGACTTTCTAGTAAACACTCGAACCATGACACATAAGTGACTGTCTCATCAAGAAGTTAGGCGACACCTGGCTCTTTTTTTGGCGTGCCTATTATTATAAAGTTGCAACTGATGTACTTTATTAAAAAAATATAACTGACTGTACTTTATAAATGGTTAGTAAGGTATTAGGCTTTTAAAGTATCAATACTTTTGGCCTCCATCAACAATTAATATGTGGTTTTTCTTAACTCATTGAGTGCCAAGGACGAGTATGTTCGTCAATTCGTTTAGTAACGTAGAGTGCCAAGGACGAGTATGTTCGTCAATTGCGTTTTTTGACGGTGGGACATGGATCAAAGCCAGATCCATCTCCTGTGAAAGTATGGTGGATGTTGAATGTGTAAAAGCTATTTTAGGGACCCATTAGGTGGCGACAGTGCTCTCCAGATTAGAGAAAGGCGAGGAAAAAAGAGAGAAGAAGTCATGTGGAAACGGAAATCGCATCGATATGCATGAAGCATAACGTTAGCTGTGCCTGTGAACAGCAGTCAATCTGCTGCCACAATTGAGCCCCTCCGTCTCCGCTGCGATAGCCCCTCCATATGATTTAGTTGCCGACACCAGCGTCTTTCTGAAAAGTTACATTATTCTCAGCTGGGAGCCGGTGACAGGCTGTGAAAAAGCGGGGTGCAGCGCACTTTTCAGTGCAGAGCAAAAGCAGAGCAAACGCACTCGCAGCAGAGCCCCAGAGACACTCCCACGGAGGAGGAGGAGGGGGGTGGGGCACGCAGGGCACTACAGCATACAACCATTGACAGTAAACACAGACCCAGGCAGCAGGCTCGATGCACAGAGACAGGCAAACAAGCTAGAATATCTGATGCCCACCAGCAGTAAATCAAGACCAGCAAGAAGGTGTAGGGTCTGCGCACGCAGGGGCCAGCGCTGCTGGTTGCAGCTAAAAAATATTATTTGGCCAAACAAAATTCCTTTGTTTTCACTGTTTTATTGAAGGAAATTATTTTTGAGGTGTCATTACATCAGAAAATATTAGCTTCAGAGTCAATGATGTGCTTGAAATGCTTCCTTTCACAAAAGGCTGAATATCTCAGATTCTAAATTGAAACGTGTGTTTTTGCTGAAATCAACCTATCTTCTCCGGCTGATAACTAAAGAACGGAAAATGATATCAATAAACTTTTTTTTGCAGATGATAGAAGAGAGTCTCATCGTTCTTTGTGCGTGTTCGGTGTTTACATAGTAATATCACACAATATTCTGTGGGCCTCGAGAAATCATTGAAAACGCTCTGAAACTCTGGCACTGGGAGCGTCCGTTCTCCAAAAGTGGCTGGCACTCAATGAGTTAAAAGGTTAATTGGGAGCTTGTAATAGACTTATCTTTCTAATCACGTGGAAAATATTTATGAATCAACTTTAAATCTTGTGAACTTGCAACCACAGCCATCAACAGGCTGGAAGATGAGGAAATGGAATTGAACAACAGAACAACTCAGAAATGCTACACTCTAATGTAAATGATTGCTAGAATATGCAAAATGTGTGTTGTTGGTGGGTGGGCGGGTGTGTGGATGTGCACGTACGTGTGCACAAAAGAGGTAGCCCATGTTACCAATATAATGAAATGTGAAAGTTTCACGTTGTCTGAGTTGATGTGTTGACTATTTCATCCCATTCTATAATTTCCCAACCTGTTCTCTAAATACAGAGCTTTGATGTAGAGGCACAATAACAAGACAAAAACATGTGCTTGAGTCCAAATCAAAGAATCATCCCACTACTCAATTTGTTTTGCTTCAGCTCTGCTACATTTCCAGACACTATACAACTGCATATAGGCTACACAAAATTTCATTTCAGTTATTTGTCTTTCCATCGAACACGTTAAGGCCACCAAAGGCCTTGCATGGAGAAGGATGGTGACTTTAGCTCTGCTCAAAGTGTTTAAAATAACATATTAGGTTTATGTTGACATTAAGCGCACTTAGTTTGCTCTGGGGGAAATCATGCCATATTAGGATGAATGAAGGGCTTTAGCATGCTTGGAGGGAAGCAGGCAGTGGAGAATGGCAAAAGATATACTAGGTTAGGATTCATCGAAGACGAAAATGCTACTTCATTATCCGCTACAGTGAAGCGGGCCAGCGACAATAAAGGCCTCTCGCTGTCTCTCTGCTCCAGGTCATGCTGCATTTTCTCCACTGTTCTCAGTCAGAATAGGACTCATAACTCACAAAGACAGTAGCAAAATAAACACACTTCACAGGGGTGACTGCAGCGTAAGGTAGAAAATAGAAGGTGGGATTTCAAGGTGCTTGACAGGTAATTTAGCACTTTGTATACAGTGTCAGACTTCAACGTGAGAATAGTTTAGATATTGTTTTGAGGGGTTTCCCCTTACAATTCATGTTTTATTAACTTCTACAATGGCGCTTTGGGATGTTTTGTGTCATCTTTACCAATAATTTAGATGAAGCCCCCTCACTGGGTATCTGGGTAGTGCAGAATCCCCTGCCTACCAACACAAGGGTTGCAGGTTCAACACACGTAACACGGGGGTTACCTCCGGCTTGGTCGGGCATAATCCCCTCAATCCGGAAGCCGTATTGAGGGTATGTGCCCTAGTCGCTGCACTTGTGCCTCCTCTGGTCAGTTGGGGTGCCTGTTAGGGGGAGGGGGGAACTGAGGGGGTGAATAGCATGATCCTCCCACCCACTACATCCTGCCGGTGAAACTCCTCACTGTTAGGTGAAAAGAAGCGGCTGGCGATTGCACATGTACCGGAGGAAGTACCGGATCGACAGAGCAACAACTGGGACAGCAGGGGGCATTTGCCAAGTACAAATGAGGAGAAAACGGGGGAAATGCAAAAAAAAAAGTGACAAAACAAAATGATGAAGCCCTCACTGACCGGAGCAACACAATGATTTTCATCCATTTGAGCCCGATGATCTGACTTCGTTTGAAAGCACTCAGCTCAGGGATCGTTCAGTATTTCAAATGTATCTTCCACAGCACAAATGCAATTTGTCCCTTTCCTGTGCTGGTACATATCCAGTCATCTAAATGACCCACAAAGGATTGATTGAGCTAACGCGATGGGTAGTTTCATTAAGCTCTACTGTGTAAAGTGGGACAACTTGCTAATTAATCAAAGCTGACGGAGGGTTTGAATATGGCCCACCGAAATAATGGTTGGCAGATGTTGACATGTATCGTTGAATTCTCAATGAATGTGTTATATTTCCTGGTTAATTGTGATGAGATTTACCATGGGAATCGTTTGGCAAGCTGCGCAAAGCAGTTGAAATGAGATCATTTTGCCATGAAAACATTATTTTGCAAAACCTGCAGAGGACCTTTTATCCATCAGACAACCACCTTGATAACAATAGAATAATACCTTTCCTATCTCTTAAATCGTTCATAATTTGCTTTCAAATTAGTGCAAGTTGTCCAACAATCAGCGTAATTCCAATAGTTAAAAATGATATGTCCAAAAAAGGAAATAGCCTAACGTAGCTGTTTAAGGAATTGGAGCACAGACGCTAATTCATTTCCCCCCCTCCCAGTCTAATCAGGAATTTGTTACTTATCGCCCAAAAGAGACACGTACTGTACATGCATGTCACTTTTGGATATTTCACCAACAGGGTCAGAGTCTGTAGGAGCAGCCAGAAATCACAGGAGCTCAGAATCTAGCTGAAGGGCATTGTCACAGGAAGAGAATCGAGGGGCTCACTCACAAGTCTGAGACTTGGCCTAGTGCCAACAGAGACTGTCTCCTTTCGCACTAGGCAAAATAACTTCACGTGAAATAACTCCAGGACTAGCCATTAAACAAACGACAATGAAATAATGGTTATTATTTATGGGTAGCACTGTGGATGTGTGGTGATCAAGTTCTCCATAAAATCAGACCTTACAAGGATAAACATCGCAACAAAAACAGCCTACACTCGACAAAATGAACAAACTGTGTATTTATTCAGCAGTCACACCATGTTTTAGCTACAGCCTTCTTCAGTATAAATGATTGCTGCAAGATGTATATTGTGGCAGTTCGTTATGATTAATTTTTCAACTTGGCTGTCTAATTCTCCAGTGTTTGTAACATTTTTCCTCATTGTCTAGCTTTTGATTTGAGTGCCTTCAGCCTCTGTGTGTGATGTAAAAGATGATTGTGTAAACAGTGACTACATGACTTGACATGCTGTCAAGTTTCAGCGTCTAGAAGCAGTCATCCAAAATCAAGTTATAACTAGTCTGTTTTATCTGATTTTACAAACAAGGTATTTTCTCACTGCAGGTGAGATTAGGACACGCACAGTAGTTTGCATGCAGACTATGTATAGTTTTCATTTTCTTTCATTTCGACCGTGAGATGACGAGATATCTGTGATTTGTGTGAGATAAAAAACAACAACCAGTAGTATTCAGTTCATATAGGCTATTGGATGAATCTGCACCTGATTCTTTCTATAGTTATTGCATATTTAATCCTCAACTCAAAACAAACAACTACGGTAATTAAAAAACCAAGATGACAAAAATACAACAATAACATAACTAAATCCTAAATGACAAAAAAAATCTGTTATGGTCAGAGCAATTTGTATCTTCTGCATGATGTATATGCAAATACCAACTAATAAGGTAATACAGGTCGTGTGTGGTTGACACTCATACATGAGCCCCAAAAGGAAGCATCTTAATAGCACCATACATGTAGAAGAGCTGAATTTGAGTCCCAAACATTAGAATTATGCCACTGCAAAGGCTGCTGGGTAACCGAATGAGGAGCACAGGAATAGGCAAATGGCCCAATAGAACACAGAGGGCGCCAACGCTGCAGAATGAATGTGGAGGTAAGCCTGGAGGTTTGAGTAAGGATCTGGACAATTTACATGATGTCAATTGTACAAGAGGTAACAGAAAGTCATGATTTGACCCTGTTTGATGTGCTCATCATCTCATTTGACAACCTGTCAACACTGTGACAATATAGTGATTCATCAGCTGCAAAACAATTAGAAGTCGTAATAGGTACAGTTTGTGATGTCATACTTCATAACTGTACCGACTAACCACAATGCAGTGGGAGGTTTCACCTCCGTGCAGGTTGATTGGGTGTATACACAGGATGCCCCTCTGTCTGTGTGTGTGTGTGTGTGTGTGTGTGTGTGTGTGTGTGTGTGTGTGTGTGTGTGTGTGTGTGTGTGTGTGTATTAGTCATTTATAATTATCGACCAAAATTACAAAAATAGTGATAAGAAGGGCCCCTGAAACTGAATTTAGATTGATTGATTGATTCAATCTATCATTCATTCATTTTAAGAGCCACGTGAGTAATTAGATTACAAACAAGGAGTTTGACTTAGTGCATGTACAGTGCAGCGGTCACAACAGCAGAAAATGGAGAAAAAACAATCTCAAATTATGAAGTGCAAAGTGAGATAGACAGACAGACAAGATAGATAGACAGATAGATAGATACAATCTCTTCTTGAAATAATACATTCTTAGCCAAGTAAGCATACTCTTAAAGTATCTGCTCAGAGGACCACTGAGTTTCAGGTTGTTCAACATGCATTATACAAGACCCATTTTCGAGTGGGAAGGCACTCAAGGCAGGCAGACACACTCAAAGTCTCATGAATCTGCGTATCCCCTCTTCTGCGCTTCACTCTTCCTTCATATTGTGGTATCAGTGCATGCTGTTGCTATGGAAACATAACTGTATTATCCGACTACCCTTTACTACCTTGTGGGAAATATATTTGTCCACTCACATTCTAATTATGTTTGTATTAGCCTAATACTAAGCTGGCTCGTGAATAACAAGGTGTCAGACGACAATATGACAACTTCTCATACAACTACAAAACAACGGAAAATAATCTCACGGTCGAAATGAAAGAAAATGAAAACTATACATAGTCTGCATGCAAACTACTGTGCGTGTCCTAATCTCACCTGCAGTGAGAAAACACAACACAGAATTAGCAACAGTAAGGCTAGCTAGAGTATTGAAGTACAATATTTTTATTATTGTATTTCATGTTACTAATTGTGGAGTGGGAGTGATTGCGTTCCAACCCATTAATCTGGCCCGCAGGTGTTAACAGGGTAACATGGATATCATCAGCAGAAAGTTTTGTGATTTGAACTTGCTAATTGTACTGACCAGTGACCAACCACAATGCAGTGCGAAATTTAACTTTGTAGGTTGACTGGGGGTACAGAGAGAGAGAGAGAGAGAGAGAGAGATTTCAATGTCTAAACACTTGCTTTGGCAAAAGTGTTATGTCATGCCAATAAAGCCATTTCAATTGAATTTAATTGAGAGAGAGAGACAGAGAGAGAGAGAGAGAGACACACACACACACACACACACACACACACACACACACAGAGTGTGCGCACGTGCATGCATGTGTGTGTTCTGTATGTGTAGCCTACTATCTTTTAGAGACCCAATTCACACACAGTAAATAAACAGGAAGTCAAGCAGAGAAATATGACATTTCTGGAATCTTTTTCTTCCAATCTGAAGTCCAAAAGGATCAGTTAATGCTGAAAGGTTTCAGCATTTTGTTGAAAGGTTCAATCTGCAATTGATGGAAAATGTGCTCCCAATGACATTCAAAGTAGGCTACAGCAGCAACACCTCCAGGTGAACGTGTAAAGTAAGGGTGGAGGTGACGGAGCTTAGAGCTGGATAGGAGACAGATAACTTGAAGTTGGCAGTCTACCACCTAAAAAGAAAAAGTTGAACGAGATGGAAAATCACTGAATTTCTCCAGTAAAAACTGTATTACCAGACCTCCTCTAACACTAATGTCAGCAGTGAGTGGGGTACTGATTCTCTCCAGCTATACCCATCAAGGTTAGCTTTTGCTAAAAACAATCTATTTACATTCTGGGGAATATATTTTTGTTATTCCTCTTGCACACTTGTGAGAGGGTGTACAGTACTTTAGTGCGAATGGAGCACGAAGCTCAGATTTTAGCTTTAATCACGACTTCAATGTTGTTGGTAGAAGAGACAAGAAGAGCATGTGCAGATATATATTTGCATACATTATTTTTTGCTCGAATTGCTGTGGTAGAAGATAAAAGTTGGGAAAATTCAACTTTTGCATCTCCGCAGGCTTGGTGGTAGGCAGCACTTCTTATCACTATTTTTGTAATTTTGGTCGATAATTATAAATGACTAATACAACACGCACGCACGCACGCACGCGTGCACACACACACACACACACACACACACACACACACACACACACACACACACACACACACAGACAGAGGGGCATCCTGTGTAAACACCCAATCAACCTGCACGGAGGTGAAACCTCCCACTGCATTGTGGTTAGTCGGTACAGTTATGAAGTATGACATCACAAACTGTACCTATTACGACTTCTAATTGTTTTGCAGCTGATGAATCACTATATTGTCACAGTGTTGACAGGTTGTCAAATGAGATGATGAGCACATCAAACAGGGTCAAATCATGACTTTCTGTTACCTCTTGTACAATTGACATCATGTAAATTGTCCAGATCCTTACTCAAACCTCCAGGCTTACCTCCACATTCATTCTGCAGCGTTGGCGCCCTCTGTGTTCTATTGGGCCATTTGCCTATTCCTGTGCTCCTCATTCGGTTACCCAGCAGCCTTTGCAGTTTCATAATTCTAATGTTTGGGACTCAAATTCAGCTCTTCTACATGTATGGTGCTATTAAGATGCTTCCTTTTGGGGCTCATGTATGAGTGTCAACCATACACGACCTGTATTACCTTATTAGTTGGTATTTGCATATACATCATGCAGAAGATACAAATTGCTCTGACCATAACAGACTTTTTTTGTCATTTAGGATTTAGTTATGTTATTGTTGTATTTTTGTCATCTTGGTTTTTTAATTAGTTGTTTGTTTTGAGTTGAGGATTAAATATGCAATAACTATAGAAAGAATCAGGTGCAGATTCCTCCAATAGCCTATATGAACTGAATACTACTGGTTGTTGTTTTTTATCTCACACAAATCACAGATATCTCTAACACTAATGTCAGCAGTGAGTGGGGTACTGATTCTCTCCAGCTATACCCATCAAGGTTAGCTTTTGCTAAAAACAACCTATTTACATTCTGGGGAATATATTTTTGTTATTCCTCTTGCACACTTGTGAGAGGGTGTACAGTACTTTAGTGCGAATGGAGCACAAAGCTCAGATTTTAGCTTTAATCACGACTTCAATGTTGTTGGTAGAAGAGACAAGAAGAGCATGTGCAGATATATATTTGCATACATTATTTTTTGCTCGAATTGCTGTGGTAGAAGATAAAAGTTGGGAAAATTCAACTTTTGCATCTCCGCAGGCTTGGTGGTAGGCAGCACTTTGTTGTTCTCCTTTTTAAAACAACTGAGCATCCGTTTTGCCATCCGCCGTACATAATGTGTTAGAACTTTCATCTCTGTGGACCACCACAGAGTTATATATATATATATATACTTAGAACTTTCATCTCTGTGGACCACCACAGTAATATATATATACTTATACTGAATAAGAAATAAATAAACACTAGACTAAAAGTCCAGCGGACCGCACAAACTCCTCAGACTTGGACCAACTTTTCACGTGTCATTTATTTGCAACAGATCACAGGTACAACGCGTTTCGCAGATGCTTCATCAGGTTCAAATTAACTCTGGACTTTTAGTCTAGTGTTTATTTATTTCTTATTCAGTGTAATTGTTCTTGCTGTGACCAGCACCTCCCGCTCTGGATGTGCACAAGTGCTCTACTATTGATATATATACTTATATTAGAACTTTCATCTCTGTGGACCACCACAGAATTATATATATATATATATATATATATATATATATATATATATATATACGTATATACTGTATATATATATTAGAACTTTCATCTCTGTGGACTACCACTGAATTATATATATATATATATATATATATATATATATATATATATATATATATATATATATATATATATAAATATAAAACAAAAGAAGGTACCACCGCACACTGAAGTATAGCTTTACTGTGATTTATTCAGCAAACAATGCGTTTCGCTGTAGCAGCTTCATCAGGTTTGCTCATACAACCATACAACCAGGTGTGTCTAAGCTGTAACAGGACCTAATTGGTCACATGACCAATTAGGAAATCACTATTTTTTTCTGTTTACAGGTTGCAGAAAAATACATAATATAATAGACAATAAAGTAAATACAATATCACAAAAGGAATGGCGATATATAATAATATTGTTCAAGTTAAAAAGCAAGGACATAAGCTATTAATATGCAGCACTGTCAGAGTTACAGAAATGAGCACATTCAAAGGTTGAGCTCAAAATCCATAAAGAATAGGAGGACCTATACAATAAGAGTTACAGCAATGCAAGGTTAAGCTCAAATTCTATTTAGAAAATGAGGACCCACAACATTAATCTAAGAGTTACAGCAATGCAAACAGTTACAAGGTTAAGCTCAAATTCTATTTAGAAAGGGAGGACCTAACATTAATCTAAGCGTTACAGCAATGCAAACAATTACAAAGATAAGTTCAAATTCTATTTAGAAAAGGACAATAATAAGAATTACAGCAATTGGCAATAAAGAAGGTTAAGCTCCACTTTAGTATAGAAGTAGAGGACCTGTATCTCCCTCAATTGCTAAAGGGGAGGGGGTTCTTCCACATGTCAAGGGGCATAGTGGCTCAGTGGCTCATTTCTCCCTAGGACACCGATCTGAGAAGAGAGACAGGAATTAATATACAATCACAAAGTTATACAGTTACAGAAAACAACTAAAATCCTGGGTTTCGTTCAGGCCAAACGGTTCAATTGTATTTAGCTCATGGATCCAGAAGGACTCTCGTCTGAGAAGTTGGTTGACTATGTTACCCCCTCTTGGATTAGGTTGTATTTTTTCAATTCCTATGAATTTGAGAGAGAAGGCTGAACCATGATTTTTTTCTTTGTAATGCCTGGCGATGGAGTAATCCAGGTTGCCGTTCCTAATGGCGGCTTTATGTTCTGCTATTCTCAGCTTGAGAAGGTGTTTTGTCTGGCCTATGTACATAGATCCACATGGGCAAAGTAAGGCATAAATAACGTGTTGAGAGGCAATTAATAAAATCCTTAATGGCATATTTCTTTCCTGAATGGGGATGATTAAATTTCTTAGTATCAAATGTATTTGAACAGTGTGCACATTTACCACATCTGTAGTTCCCATACACTTGTTGAGCGAGCCAGTTCGTTTGTATGGGCTCTTTATACATCGAGGAAACAACAACATCTCTTATATTTCTGCCCCTTCTAAAGCTGAACCGGGGTCTCGAAGAGGACAGGTGGTTCAGGCCTTGCTGAATAAATCACAGTAAAGCTATACTTCAGTGTGCGGTGGTACCTTCTTTTGTTTTGTGCCTTTGTACCTGCAACCTACCAGCACCTGATCATTCCACTGGCTGTGCGTGGGGACTCTCCTTTCTCTTCATATATATATTTATATTAGAACTTTCATCTCTGTGGACCACGACAGAATAATATATATTTTTTTAATGTACATGAGTGTACCTTTTCAGTGGGCTGTGCAGTGGGGAATATGAGGAAGCGCTCCATGCCACATGCATGGCAGGTGTGTGTTGAAGTCCCAAAGCTTTCATAGGAAACTGATGGCTCAGCGACAGACAGGCTAGCTTTTTTTTTTTTATCAAAGCGCAATAACTGACATCTCGACATATGCTGGATGAATTATTAAAAATACAAGTGACCCCTTGTGAAGAAATAAATTGCTGCTCCTCCTGCATATGCAGAATGTGGGCTCTGGAGGCGAGGTGGAGGTGATTCTTTATGAGCCTAAATCAGAACGTCAGCCTGTCACTCCAAGCGGCTGTGCCACAGACTGCTGGAGCATGGCTCAACATCTGTAAAGACAGGCTCCTGTTCACTTAGCGAGGGGAGGGAAGGCGAGCCATTCAAAAGAGATAATTAGGGTAGAATGGAATGATCAAACATCATTTGGGCCAAAAAATGTCCCAAGCTGGACTGAGGACTGAATGCTGAATGTGATGCATATTTCAGAAACCTGTAACCTGATAAGCCATACTGCTATACATCGTTTAATCCACCTATTAATACAATTAGTCTATGCATTGGAATTCAGATTCATTATGATTTTGTTATTATCATTCACACCGTTATTTAAAGCTGCATTCAGCGATGTTTTTGTATTGAAATAAGTGTTAAATCGCTCTATATTCTGACAGCAATCACTGAAATAGAGTGTTTGGTCAGTAACTTGGACCTCCCAACCCCCCACTGTACTCTATCTGTCTCCTGTAGCCCTGCATCCGTAACTCGTAGAGACTCACGGATGGCGGCGTTGGGTTCGGGATGAAAAAATGGAAGGTCAGATCGTGATGCTTATATCTATTTCCCAGAAGATGTCAACATTTCTCTGATTGGATAAGAATTGGTGTCGACCTCCCACTATCCAATCAGAGAAATGTTGACATTTTCTGGGAAACGGAAGGTCAGATCGCGATGCCTTTAAAGGACTATGTATTCTTTCAATCCAATGCCGCCGCCCCTGAGGAGATACGTCCGCCCTGCCTGCAGGGCGGCAGGAGACAGACAGAGTACAGCGGGGGGGTTGGAAGTTCCAAGTTACTGACCAAACACACATATTTCCTTTTCCCAAAAATGTTTTACAGAGAGATTGTCTTACAATATCCCTGCCTTTTCAAAGATGGACCCAAATATTTATAGGGGCCTGTCTTCAAAGGGAGACGAGATGTGGCACTCGGGAGCGTGGGCATCTAATTGTTTGACTAACCAAAAGAATGTTATGGGGGAAACACGGGGTTTTGAGGTTTGCAGAGCGTGTGATCGCGAAACAACAGGCGAATTAGTGATTTATGAAAAAGAAAAAGCCGCTATCTCATATCGCTGTGCAGTTTCCTCCATGGTTGGGAGGAGATCTGTGTTGAAGCATGAAAGCTAAAGCCTGTGATCTCAGCATCTGTGTGATGGCAAGCCAGTGGCTGTCTTGGTTCGAACCCCGGTCCGTCCCAGGTCCTTTCTGTGTGGAGTTTGCATGTTCTCCCCGTGTCCGTGTGGGTTTTCTCCGGGTGCTCCGGTTTCCTCCCACCATCAAGAAAGACATGTATGTTAGGGTTAATACTCCTGTCAGTGCCCCTGACCAAGGCACTGGCAAGAGAACTGGAGTTGGTCCCCGGGCGCTGCACAGTGGCTGCCCACTGCTCCTAGTTCTAGGAAGGTTCCTACAGTAGTAGAGCAGTGATCCTCACTATTTCTTCGATGAGAGCCGCCCTGGCAGGACAAAGTCAATAGGAGAGCCACTTTTACCGCAAAACACCAAAAGCCACCCCAACCAAGCACATCTGCCTACCATTTTTTTGTGTTTTATTGTTTTACACACACACACACACACACACACACACACACACACACACACATATATACCAGTTTCCCCTAGAAAATCTTTCAGGCCTGGAGTGATTTCGAAACGTACCCCGACCGCAACGGTGGGGGCCGTCGCTGGCGACGCTAAAGTTTTAGCTAACCTGTTCACATCTATGTTCGCAATGGCATCCCAAGTATCATCATACTATTATGGGATGCGATGCGAACAGTTGTATTATGGGATGTGCGTTTCCCAGGCAACGACACACGTTAACACGTTTTGGAACAGCGCTGCACGCTGGCACAATACTCCTAAAACTTTAAAGCAAAATGCTTATTGTTTTGAATGATTTGGCACCTTCTATTACTGTCAACACCAGTATTGTTGTATTGTAATAATATGCCATAAAGGTTTATTGAAATTTTGGGGAGAGCAGGGGATTTTTTTTTTTTTTTTTAATTTCTTAGAGCCGCCAACTAAAGCGTCGAGAGCCACCAGCGTCTCGCGAGCCGCGCAATGAGGAACTAGGTAGTAGAGGATGGGTCAAATGCAGAGGATGAATTTCCCCAAGGGGATAAATAAAGGATAACTTAACTTAACTTAATATAGCATCATTTAACACTTATTTTAATGCAAAAACAACTAGTTAACATTGACTGGATGCACTTGCTCTCTTCCAGCAGCACTGTCTGCCTCACATTCAGACGTGGGAGCTTCCTCGATCCTCGTGCAACGTCTTGTGCCGCCGGCCACTGGAGCAGCTGCAGCTTGTGGAGTGGTCGGGGGTTAAGTGCCTTGCTCAAGCGCGTATCGACGGTGCTTGTTGAGGGAGGGGAGAGAGCATTACTCATTCACTTTCCCCACTCATATTCCCAGGCAGTATGGAGATTCAAACTGACGACCTGCCGGCCCCACTTCCCTACCCTTAGGCCTACCGCTGCCCCCACGAAACACTCGGGAATGCATTAATTCTGTATCAAACAAGTCACGATTCAGACCGTCATTAGCGACTGCAGAGAAAGAGCCGTAGGTGCGCTCTGCTTTTGATAAGAGTGCTTTTATTCGAGAATCGGAGCACTGATGTCGGCCAAGGCTGGAAATTGAAATGGTGCTCGTCTGAAGTGGAATGTGTGTTGTTGTGCTGCCGTTACTTGAAATGTGCGGTAGACACCACTCACTAAATCCATGTCTGAAACACTCTACAGAGAAGCAGTGGATCCATGTCTGAAACACTCTACAGAGAAGCAGTGGACAAATGTGCGCTTTCAATTATTTGTGAAACCTCTGGTAGCATTAGTGAGAGACCTGTAGTGCAGACCTGTAGCACAAGTGCCACAATATAATGTATGCTCAGTGAAAATACTGCCATATGTCTTCCCATAAGAGCCATGGTGAATCCTGGGCTCACCCACAGAGGGGAATAGATTGCCCTTCTGTTGCTAATCAGCAGTTGTTTTAGGCGCTGTGTCAGATGGCGTACAGTAGTTTCTGGCTTGCTGCTGGATAAAATATGTGTATGTACGTATAAAGATGGCTTCATAATCCAAGCCGAGTGAACCCAGCACGTGGATCAAAGGCAGCAGCTGGTTTAGGGGATGCAGGATCACCCCCTCCCTGTCTGCTTTGGCTGCTTCTGACGGGGGCGGGCCTGCTAAAAGATGCCTGACAATACTTCAGAGAGGGCTGCCAGAAGCACACCTGTCCCCGCGGAGCCGAGCAGACTCCTCAGAGGCTCAGACAGCTAGGCGCACCGATGTACGCGCGTGTGTAAGTGGGTGCAATTTGTAGCCTTGACTGCCATTAGTCGAGAATGCGTCTGAAGCCTCCGTCACGAATGATCCAGCTCCAGCTCATCATCACGTCAGCCTTCACAGGTTGTGAAACCGATGGGAGAATCTTTCCTGCGGCTCCTTTTTCGGGGGGCCTCTGCGGGAGGCCGGGCCCTTCAACACATAGACGTGCTATAAATTGCGAGGCGAAAAGGTCTGACAGATGAGCAGATGGGTTCAGTATATTACTCTGTCTCTCTCCCCGTCCACCTTCAGCTGATGAAGTGAGGTGAGGAGCGAGAGGAGAGCTGAGGGGAAATGATCTGTGTCAATGGATTACAACCAAAGTGCTCCTTCACCTGAACATACAAATGAGGGCCCAATGGCGTGAGCAATGTCAGAGCAATTAGAAATCCCGTGTTTAGAGGTGAGATATCTTCCTGCCTCTGATCGCTCCTGAACGCACCCCCTCAGCAGCAGGGATGCAGACACAAGGCAATCTTTAGTGTAATTGATATTAGCAGCCTTATTAAACCAAGGGGATGAAAACAAACAAACACCATGCATGGTCCAGAATACAGATGAGATTAGAGACAGATGATGACAGAGGGGGCGCACTTTCACTCCGTTTGAGGTAGTGCAAATCATTCGGAGGAAAATGGGAACTTGTTTGCCATTTTATTATGACATTAATTCACATTACAGCCCGCCTTGGCCTGCCTTTTTAGTAGAATTTGAAGATGCTTTATACCAGTGTATCTAAGTGAAGTTATTGTGCATGCAATTTATTCATAGTCTATGTTTTAGACCTTTCATCTCTTCTATTGGTTCTCAACAACTTGCTCTGAAATGAAATCACATAGGCTTTGTCGTATATCCAAACTTGTTGTATCCAGAGTTCCACCTATAATAATAAAAACAATGCAGTTCTTTACATATCCAAGAAAAGGGTTTGCTAAACAGTCAAACAGTTACATACATTCCCATCTGGTCCAGCCTCAGGGTTTAAACCGACAACCTTCTGATCACAGACCTGCTTCCAGAAACCTTTAGACAACCACCACCACTAGTACTGTCATCTACTTAGGAGAAAATATGCATAATGTCTCCATTCTTTCAGATGATTAGAGAAGTCTATCGGCCAGTGAATTTAATCTGTTTGTCACACATCACAATTTTACTGATAGCTTATGACAAGCGGAATGTCGTATCTGCAGTTGATGAATGGGGTCATCAGTCTTAATGGATTGTAGCAGGCGTGGGAGGTGGTGAAGGGACTGCTTTATTTGCCAACAGGTTGACAATGTTCTGCCTGTAATCACTTGACTGTTTGTATTGTTGAGTGAAGTGCTTCTGGGGCAACATTACGCTCACTCAGACTCATCACTCCTGGTCAGAATTGTCAAGAAAAAAAGGTTATTGTCTATCATAAATACAGGTTCAGTCATCTTGTGGATATTGAGTCAACTTGTGGTTATGTTGCTCCAGTATTGATGTGTTTACTAGGATTAATATCTAATATGTGGCTTTCACCAACATTATTTTCTTTACCAAATTTGTTCGAGATAAAGTGTCCAATCTTGTCCATCGTCTATGACATCATCAGTGACATCATCAGTGATGTCACTCGAGCAAATGTGGTTTTTGGTTACACACTTGGGCAATTGTGACATGACTGATGATGTCACATCTACGACATCATCAGTGAGAGCAGGCGAGGCCACGCAACAGCCGAGCTGCAGCGGCGGGCGAGGCCGCGCAGCGGGCGAACCTAGGAATCGAGCGTGCGTAGCACACGAGATGCCTGGTCTTAAATGTCCTGTGACTAAAAGAATGTGAAAAAAAGTGATCACTTTATTGCCACTACTAGTACTAGGAACATGTGATCAAGTCTGTCTATTGGCTCATGAAGATGTATGTCAGTGCGGTTAAGAGGAAACAAAACAGTAAGTGTAAATCTCAAATGTAAACATATGGTAAACATATGGATTTGTCCAGAACATGATTGTCGATCGTAGCTCAGCTGCTGTGGCATTGTTGATTTATAGTTGAGTGATAAGGGAATCGGAAGCGGTAGTGCAGAATACAGAAACACATATGCTTTGTGTTTTTCCTCTATATCAGCAGATATGTCAATTCTTCTCTGCATTTATCAGAACAGCCTGACAGCGCCTGTTTGCAGGATTTACCTTTGAATATGAAAAGAAAGAGATTTTCATGGATTTTTCCTATATTGAACTGTCATTTCCACTAACCACGCCAGGAACTACTGTGGTGGCCAGCAGGGAGTGCTGTGCAGTAAGTAAACATCAATCTCCAAGACCTCAAGAGATTTTCTAACGACAAATGCTAGTTGGGTTTTAGTCTCCTTGCTAAAGTGTCCGCCTCCCATGCCGAAGGTTCCTGGTTTGATCCCCAGCCTCAGGGGACTACACAGGTTACATTACTATACTGCACAGGATCTGTGACTCTTTGTGTTGTCAGTGGCAAAATGGTTCCATATTACAGCTAAAGCATCAGGTTTCAGTATTGAGGACTAATTTTGATAATCCTCATCTGTTATACAATTATGCCATAAGATCTCCCAAATACTGGGTACAGAAATTATCTCCCCATTGTACCCATGTAAGTCCTGAATCATTTCTCTCATTACCATAGCACATTCATATCATCACATACTCTTCTTAATATTCAGTTTATTGCTATATCTACAAGCTATGGGGTAATTTAGTGCCAGGGATTCACTTAGCTGAGCCGATAACTTAGTCTGGTAACGTAATATTGTCTCTGTGCTCACACACAACAGGGTGTCATAAAAACCCTGGTTTGTTCGACATAAAAACCATACAATTTCCACAAGCACATGCGTAATGAGCATAATATTAGATTTGTTGATTGAATGGATGAATTTGGCATGTTATTAGTGACATGTAATTTCAAATTCCTAGTGGCATGCATAATGATCATTACTAGCCGCGACATTGTGTGGCTGGTATTGTTTTCACCTAGTGAGTGTGTCATTACTGTATGTGTTTTGTGAACGTGATTGCGTCACAACCGTGCAAGATGCAGTCATGAAACTTAAGAGCAGGGTGGGAATTTCGTCATTTTAGGGGCAAGGCCATTTGGCCTTCGGCGTCACATATTTTTTAGGGCACAAGGCCACATGCCAGGGCACAAAGGTCATTGCTCTATTGACATCATGAAGGGTGATTTTTCTGAAATGTGTGTTAAAATGAGCCAATTACACATCCTGTGCATATAGCAGGCTACATTAAACTGAGACCACTGATGCTTTTAAAGCAACTGACAGTAGCAGGCTGGTAGCAGGGCACTGCCAAGGTGGCCTTAGGGATCTCAGGGCATCATGGCCAGAGGGAGGGGCAACGCCGTGGCCTCCTAATTTCCATGTAATTCCCATCCTGCTTGACAGGTGTGTACAGATCATTCAGCTACCTTCAATTGCAGTCTGGGCCAGCCAGCTGCCAGTCAAGATCCTTTGCAAATGAAACAAAGGTAAAACAGAAACTTAATTTAATATAACATAACCAATCTGGGAACCCAGAGTGTATCAGTCTGACGACTAATAACACTCTGGGACAGACGGACGATATTTTCAGGGTTTCCGGTGTTGATTGGATACAGTATGTCTGCCCCAAGACTTCCGCTTCCGTCATTGTTTACAGTCTGACGATCTCATATGGAGCAATATATTATTATTATTATATATTATTATTATTATTAGCCGAAATGCCGTTTGGACCAAACCCCCCCACAATCATTCAGCTCCTCATTCAAACAATGACCGCAGCGCACGGAAGAGGAAGTCAATCTTGGGGCGTGCCGTGGACATATCCGCTCAGGACCGAAAACCCTGAAATATCAGCCATCTGTCCCAGAGTTTTATTAGTCGTCAGACTGATAGACTCTGGGTGGCCACTGCCCAGATTGTAACATAACTTAAACCAATTCAACCTCTTAATAAACGGCATAGATATCGTTAGTCTTCTCTTGATGTGGCAGCCGGCTGGCAGCCGCAAGGCCTTCAGCTGAGGCTACCAGCTGGGACCACCAGCATTGCTGCCAATGAACGCCAGGTTCGAAGATGGGTGTGATCCTAGCAAGTCGCGGCTGGTGTGATCCCATCGCAAGATGGTCTAGTTGTTAAATTGCATGCTTAAAGCATTTAACACAAGATTTCCAGTGCGGAAGATCATTTATTGACATTTATTTGTGGTTGTTAAGTTAAAGTACACTAATTGTCTTTCATTCACAGTATGTCAATCAGCACTAATGAATTACGGCCTGTGGGTGTGAAATTAAACATTGAGGTTGTTTATTCCTTCGGGTGACATTTACCAAAATGCCACATATCTGGCCTGCTTCTTCCATGAGACATGCCGTATGTAAATGTGTTTCCGTATCACTGTACAATTGTCTGGCAAATATCACTAAACAGAACACTCTTTCCCAATTAAGCGCTTTTTCACTTGCCAATGTGAAATTGACCAGAAGCAATTATAACACCCTTTTTTTAAGGTCATTGCTGTATGTAAAAGTCATTTTAATAGGCTAAATCACCTTTTCTTACATGAAAAAAACACTTGGAAATCATCAAGAAAAACACTGCAACTATGTAAATTGAGGGATTATTGCAAAGAGCTGTACGTCATGCTTTTTTTTAAAAGAAGGATTGATTACCTTACGCAAATATTTTGTTAAACATTCCATTAACTCTGATTTATTTTAACAAACCAACCAAATTGCATTCCGAGACAATGAAATGAACACTCCAAAGGCTCAGCTGATGCACTGTGCTTTTCTGCACAATGGCCTAATAAATTTATATATTGCTCCTACCCCTAGCCAACCGAATAATGTGTGCTTAAATGAAGTAATCATTTTTACTGGAGACATCACTCACAGGAAGATAGCAGGTAGGTATATCACTTCCCACCATATGGTCATGGCTGTCAAGCACGAGCCAATCAGAGAGCTGCAATTTGCCACGGTGTCCCATGTTGTGATTAAATAGTTCCAAGGACGGCTCGGCACAGAGGAAGGCTCTTTGACCGGTCCGATACTCATCTCCGGCTACAGATTGGAGGTGTGGCGGTGGCACAGCTATGCAGCTCTCTCTCTGGATACGTTATGTTATTCTTTCCCATTTTTACCCACAGGCTCACTATGCAATTGACTGTTATTTTGGTCTCATGAATATAGGAAATATCAACTTGACTCTCAGTTCAAATCATAAAAAGTACAGACACAGACGAGGTGTGAATCTATTTCCATCACACTAAATCACAGAGAAGTGGGCTGTGAATAATGAAGTCCCAAAATTGTTGGCTATCGCACAGTGCAAGGGACATTTCTTTACATATAATAGAGAGAGATAATTTCTGTGATAATAGCTTATATTTTGAGCATTTTATGAATGCTTTGAACATAATTCCTGACTTGCTGAAATAGTGTACCGCAGGGCTTATTTTTGTTGTCGGAAGGCGGAAGTACCAGACTTGCTGGATCTTACGTGCAAAAGTCAATGGGGTTTTAGAATGGGGATTTCACTTAAATGCATAAAATAAGGTCTGTGGTTAACAAAAGTTTATGGGTGTGGTCATTTGGGTTCAGCAGGATCATCTTCACGAACATGAATCACTTTTATGCCTTTTGAAGCGTTTTCTAAAACAAACGCATTTACGTTTCAAAAGTCCTGAAAGTGTAAGCGGCATGATTTCAAACATAACACCACCCCGTCGGGAAAAACGCATCAATATTCATATCAAGACTGAAAATACTTTCCACCACCTTTATTTTGTTCAAGTTCATGTTTCAGGTTCGGGACCACAATGGAAATAAATTTGATTACTTTTTTGTGATATCCTGATTAATTATTTCGTACTGTATGCTTGTGGTGTACTGTATTTTTTGATTTATCAAATAAATTCAGTCATTCATTCAACTTTAAATTAACCATATGTGAGTCATAGCACATACGTGTACTGACCCGTGACGTGGCTTCTCGCCTGCTGGATGTGGTGCTGTGGTGTGGGTGCAATGCAGCCTTCATCCAGCTGCTCCTGGACCACGCCGGCAACCCGGCCCTGGTGACCCAGGAGCAGGCATAGCTGGAGGAGAGGGCGGATCCCGGGCTCTCAGGGTCTTTCTGCAGGCCAAGAGATGTCCTCGCAGTCTGGCCCACGTGTCCACTCCCTACCACTAACACAAGTGATGAAGGACTTCGTGCTCCACCAAAACTGACTTGAGGGACTGTCAGTTTATTTATTTTCATTTCCTAGATTTACTTCTTCAGTGACTGTTTCAAACAAATCCAGGACCAGAGATTACATACCATCACCATACACCACCTGTAGCCAATCTTACTACTATAATTGGAGAGGTGTGTGTCCGTGTGTGCTCGGTTCATCGTCTCCAGAGTCCCACCCTAGAATTGAATTCTGTTTATCTTAATATGATGTGAGGTTCAGTTAGCTTTGCACAGAAACAGCCGGTAGAAATACTTTTTACTTTTATACTTGATTACATTTCAGAATTACTTTTGAGTAAACAAGTTGAATCAGTGCTTCTACCTTTACCAGAGTCTTTTTACACAAGTAACTGTACTTCTACATAAATAAAGAATGTGTGTACTTTTCCCATCTCTGGAAACTAAGCTAAGCTGTAACTTTAACTGTAACTGTAACTAAGCTTAACTAAGCTGTCATCACGCATGACTCTCATCTGAACATTCATTTATAATGGATTCAGTCCAAATTCAGTGAAATGTACTTTTTCGCAAGTGTTTTTTGTTATTCTGTTATATACTTTGAGAGAAGTGCAGCAAGCTTTCAAAACATAAATTCAGCACTTGT
The DNA here is from genome assembly GCF_964638095.1 of Poromitra crassiceps. Taxonomy (NCBI): domain Eukaryota; kingdom Metazoa; phylum Chordata; class Actinopteri; order Beryciformes; family Melamphaidae; genus Poromitra; species Poromitra crassiceps. Next base: position 28,786,620 of record NC_139634.1, read on the forward strand.
ACTTTTACTATACATGCATCTTGCTGACCAAGACAATTGTGAATGTATGCCCTCATTTTAACATCAAAGACAGAAAGAGTGAGACAGAGTAACACACTGGCAGTAATCTGATACAGCCTGGAAGTGGACAATTTGCTCCGCTGAGTGTTCGCATTTATGTCCTCAAGTATGATCCATGAGAACACACTGCTGCCTCATCTGAGATGACAACTCAGGTGCTTTTCATTTGAGGCAGGGGTGGGGGGACGCAAATCATATCTACTTTTCACAACAGCTGGCAATTTTATGCTGACGTAAATGATGTGAGCTCAATCAAAGAATGATTTAATGAGATGGTGCACACAGCAAACGATCATCATTGAGTTATAGTGACAGTATTATAGCATAATGTAAAATATCAGGACAGAAAAACATGGCTGGTTTTATCATTCTGTGAAATCCAGAGATGTGATATGTGATGATGTGCTACAAACTCTACCCACAAAGTATGGCCATGCCCCCCCCCCCCCCCCAAATCCATCTAGTGGATTCTGCAGATAAGTAGGGAAGCCGCCTCTGACACCGAGCTAAATGATGAAAGCTTTGGCAGTAGCCAGTGTGAATTTAGCCCCTAAAAAAAGACCTCGCTTAATGTTTTAGAGCAGATAAGTAGCATTAGCCTGAGACAGCTTAAGGGTTCAGACCCATGCATATTATTGGAAATCAGTTTCAAGATGATAGCGGCTGAGGGGGAATATAGGGATACTGTACAGTGTATATCATATCTGAGAACCTGGGGTGTTTAAATGGGCTGCCTATAGGATTATCACTAGCCTCAGCAGATGTTCATTTCCAAAGCATATGTCAGGGCTTAAGCCTGGTGTAAACACTACCAGTGGACAGAGTTGAGAGTTTATCAGTTTTGGAACAGGCTCCATATTGCCAGCCCATAAGCGGTTAAGCTGAAAATGTCAGTAACACAGGACGATCCAAACACTGTCCCATCACCTTGTTATGGCTGGGAATTGGAGAGAGCACCTTTCCTACAAACAAACTAAATTTGCATGAATACATTTCCCTAATAGGACACATTTTTCAAGATAATTTGGCACAATGCAGCAGCAAGATGGTGGCGAGAGTGAAAACCATGAGCCTTTCAACAAGTAGTATTATCACATCCGTAGCCGGCAGTGTGTATGAGTGTTAATTTGCCTGTGTGTGTTAGAGCCTCCCATCTGCTTGCACTCCAGTGAAAGCCTAGAAATGCCTCCTATCTTTCCACCACTAACCGGCACAGTTGCCTACCCGCATTTCAGAGATGACATAAATTGCATTTGAGATTTTTCAACACGAGCCACCTCAATCTCCTTCACAAAGCTGTCATGTTTAAACTAAAAAAAAAAACGGTGTAAAATTGGCTAAGTGGGTGGTGTCTGTGGCAGCGGTGTGGTTCAGTCTGATGTCATCAGTGATGTCACTTGAGCAATTGTGATGTCATCAGTGATGTCCCTCAAGCAACTGTGATGTAGTATGAGCTGAGGGCGCACAGTTGCACGATGGACGGTGTCTGTCTGTCAGTCACGATTTCCGGAGCCCGCCGAGCGGACGATTTCCATAACTGCAGCCATGGCACATCATCTCCAGAGTCTCCACCCTTCCTAGTGATCCCAAATATGTGGAAACATAATTTATGAAGCGTATAGACAGGCTTCCATCCAAATGACATAGCGAGGTGATATGCGGAACCTTTAATGGTCCTTCAGATGAATTAAGTCATGTTGGGTGGGCAACTTTTATCCCTATGTTTCTTTTCATGGCACACTGTACAGTACTACGGCTAAATTGTAGTGGCTGTAGGATGAGTGGGCTGTACTTTATATCGTGGTGAGGGAAACTTCTGTGGTAGGAAGTGCCCACTCGATAGCCCCGGTGACACTCAGCCCGGTAACATTTAGAATAAGTGGCTAGTGAATGGTTCTGTCCGTTTGATGGTTCTGCAGATTTATGACAACATAGCCTGACCTCCATCCATAGTCACCATTTGTACAAATCACTCACATTTGTACCATGCCTTCTGACCAAAAGGTGGCACGGCCTAGGCTCTGAAATGATGTCCGATGCTGCCACTGAGCTGCTAATCCACACACGAGCAGCTGAGGTGCTGAATGAATGAACTTGAATGAACCATAGTGCCATGCTGACTGTTTGGCTGTGACAATGAATGGATGAACTCAGTTGGAGGATTTTTTGGAGAGTAGCCAGCCTGCAAACGCCCTAGCCCAGCGGTTCCCAACCTTTTCCAACTCATGGCCCAGTTGAAAATCTCAACAATGTTCGCGGCCCATCCAACCGTAAACAGTACAGAAGCCAAATAATGCGTTCTCAGAGCACTTTTTATTTTATGGCTGTCCATCAGCACCACACAGAAATCAGAAACTAAAAGTGAGGGGCTGTGTGCAATAGGCTAATTAATCAATCAACCAATTTTATATTTATATAACTCCAAATCATAACAAGACTTACAGGCATTGTACACCAGATGCGTTATGGCTGCGTTGCGGATCCGGCAAAAGTGCCGGATCGGCTCTCGCCCATGTTAATAGATGCCGCATAATGCCGTTAATAGATACCGCATCTGTTCCGGTGGTGTACATTAGCCCTTAGGCTCTTTATTTTAGACCCAACAACTGAAACAATGCTCACATGCACTGGTGATTTTACTGCAGGTCATGTGACAATTGAAACAACTACCCAACACGAGCAGCACTTGGCGACGGTGGCATGGAAGAAGACCCCTTTAACCTTGAGCAGACCAAGCTCTTGGTAGGCGTTCATCTGCCATGAGCGGTTAACGAATAATTGATCACAAATGAAATAACAATATCATTCAACAATGGAGAAATGATTTCTCATACATAATAATAATTACTTTTTCCCGCCACGAAATTCGCAATGTTTTGCAAAGGATTTGGCTGCCCTTGCAAAACCTTGGTGGCCCACAGGTTGGGAATGGCTGCCTAGACACATCACAATCAAACTAATGAATCATGTGGAGATTCTAAACTACAAATCTAGCATTGCTTTGTCTGTTTTGCCTTCAGATCCACATATGAGCCAAATGCATGGCACAGGATGAAGCTTTGACTAAATAGCTATAGTCAAAGTATGACAAAAAAGGGACACACTTACAAGTTAGCACAAAAATATCATCCGTTAATAATGAGCTATACAGGAGAAGTCGACACCCCATCAAAGGCTACACTTACAAGCTTTCATGAAATAATAGTCTGTGATCAACAGCTAAAAGAGCTATACAGAGGTCGGCATCCAAACAGGGTGCAGCCAGATGATGCATTGGTGATGGTGGATGAAGGAAATAATATGCAATATTAACACAGGTGAAACGACAGCCATGTATACAATGTCTGCTTGAAACAACTTATCTCTCATCCTCTTCTCACAGCTCTCTCTCTCTCTCTCTCTGCCTCTCGTTCTCTCACACACGTGTGTGCGCACACACACACACACACACACAGAAAAATGAGTGTCACAGTGGCCAATGCAGCAGGATGCTATGGCCTTGACCAAGCAGCAAATATACAGTATTTATTTATTTAAAACACCTGCTACTAGGGGTGGGAATCACTAGAGGCCTCATGATACGATATTGTCACGATAGTTAACTCATTGAGTGCCAGCCACTTTTGGAAAACGGATGCTCCCAGTGCCAGCCCTTTCAGAGCGTTTTCAGTGATTTCTCGAGGCCCACAGAATATTGTGTGATATTACTATGTAAACACCGAACACGCCCAAAGAACGATGAGACTCTATTGTATCATCAGCAAAAAAAAGTTTATTGATATCATTTTCCGTTCTTTAGTTATCAGCCGGAGAAGATAGGTTGTTTTCAGCAAAAACAGACGTTTCAAACTAGAAGCTGAGATAATCAGCCTTTCGTGAAATGAAGCATTTCAAGCACATCACTGACTCTGAAGCTAATATTTTCTGATGTAGTGACACCTCAAAAATAATTTCCTTCAATAAAACAGCGAAAACAAAGGAATTTTGTTTGGCAGAATAATATTTTTTAGCTGCAACCAGCAGCGCTGGCCCCTGCTGCGCAGACCCTACACCTTCTTGCTGGTCTTGATTTACTGCTGGTGGGCATCAGATATTCTAGCTTGTGTTTGTAAATCTGTCCATCAAGCCTCCTGCTGTCTGGGTCGGTGTTGTATGCTGCCCTGCGTGCCCCACCCCCCTCAACTGCACACTCCTCCGTGGGAGTGTCTCTGGTGGCTCTCTGCTGCGTTTGCTCTGCACTGAAAAGTGCGCTATGCCCAGCTTTTTCACAGCGTTCCGCCGTTTTTGTCGCCGGCTTCCAGCTGAGAATAATGTAACTTTTCAGAAAGATGCTGGTGTCGGCAACTAATCATGTGGAGGGGCTATCGCAGCGGAGACGGAGCGGCTCAATTGTGGCAGCAGATTGGCTGCTGTTCACAGGCACAGCTAACGTTATGCTTCATGCATATCGATGCATACCGATGCGGTTTCCGTTTCCCCATGACTTCTTCTCTGTTTTTTCCTCACCTTTCTCTAATCTGGAGAGCACTGTCGCCACCTAATGGGTCCGTAAAATAGCTTTTACACATTCAACATCCACCATACTTTCACAGGAGATGGATCAGGCTTTGATCCACGTCCCACCGTCAAAAAACGCAATTGACGACTTTAGTCGTCATTGGCACTCTACGTTACTATTTGAATTGACGACGATAGTCTTCATTGGCACTCAATGAGTTAAGTCATGATATGATAGCATTGCGATATTGCGATATGCTAGTATTACGATATATTGAGTATTGCGATATATTGTGATTTATTACCCTTTTTCCACTGCAAATGATGTCCCCAAAGGAAAACTTTGCCCACATCAGTTTTATCTAAGATCAAGTATCCAGTCTGTTCACCTCACCTCATTCATTTTTATTGCAGCAAAATTGTCAAGCAGACAGACTGACAACGGTGTCATAAAAACCTGTCATAAATGTTGCATGCACCTGACAATTGATATAATAAAATATTGCGATACTTGTCACCGGTGCGATATGATATATTGGCACACAAAATATCCCGATATGCTGTATCGATTTCCCCCCAACCCCTACCTAGTCCTGCTGTCCATGGGGTGTGGTTTTGCTGCACATTCACTTCCACCTTTATTTCCATATAACCTTGACAAGAAAGAAAGCCTTGTCCTCAAATCAAAAGGTATCTGTTGTTGGTATCTGGCACGCAATGCCACTCACACTTTTCTAGACAAACTACACATGACGTCTGAACACAACATATATAACATTGTTTATGCGCTGTCATTTCAAGCAATATATTGAAGGATTATGCCGGCTTTTGTTTTTCCATCTCTGCCATTTGCTCTTTACTGTTTCGGCGCTTTTACAAGTCACTGTTTTAGTAGGCTATCAGGCCATGCTTGCTTGGCCTGTTACTATTCTCTTGTTTGCAATGCTATTCCATCATGCTTTCAGTGTACATTTTGTATAGCACAGCTTAGCACTGTGTTTGCAGAAGAAAAATATGACATGGTCATGCAGACATGTTTCTTCTGCAAATACAGAGGCCAGACTCTCAGAAGTAAACTTAAGACTGACTTGGAATCAGCTTCTGCTCAGATGCCTCTCATGGAATGAAATGGGAAAGTATACTTCTTAGTCTTTCAGGGATTCCCCTCATGTCTAAATGCAATTTAATTCAGAAAACAATTTCCAAGCATGTCACAAGAACGACAACTTGACTGTCAGCCTGATAAATAACTTAGACCGAAAATAAATCTCTGGAGAGTGTTCCAGGTGCCCTTTGGATGCATTGGGAGGTATGACTTAAGTCCATTTTAACTCAAAGTTTCTGACAAAGATATGGATGGAACTAAATTTGTCAGGGGCAAATGTAAAGTGATCCCTAGAGATTAGGATGGGGGGGGGGGGTGGGGGGAACTCAACACCAATATGAGTCCTATCCAAGACGGGACTACAGCAGAGTACAGCAGAGATATCTTTTCCTGATGGTGTCAACAAAGAGCTTGATCTTGCCGTTTTCCCTGTTATCCATCTGTCTATCTGTCTGTCTATCACTATAGACTATCTTTCTGGCAGGTTGTCACACATAAAAAAAACACTGCTCTGATGTAGAAAATACTTTTTAGGTTTCATCACACACACGAAAACTTTCTGAAGTCCATCCACAGTTCTGCACCAGGAAAAAAAAGAGTAAAAAGAATCTTCTGTAAGTCCATCTTTACCTCATACACTTCACAACAAAGACATATTGAATTTTTAATAATGTCATTAGCACAGACTAAAGCTAGAGGTCGGTTCCTGTCATTTCAGATAGCTGACTTCATTGAGGATAGCTCTTTCCTAGCGTTTAATGATGCTGCACCTCTGATGTATATCTTTTTTGTATTATTCAACTTATTTTTCGTAATATATATGCAGCACTTTCTTGTGAGACATGTTTCAATGGCAAATAATAAAAATAGCATGCCTTCTGCATGGGACTTATATTAGATTCCAGACACTGCTTAGAACCCATCAGTAATTATAGCTGGATGATTAGACATCTACAAAAGTGAAATGTATTCAGAACTGGAAAAATTTGAGTGATTTTACCCAACTCAATGCTTCTTATGTTGCCAGGCTAAAATTGAACTGCTCACAGGCTAATTGTGCAACTCGGTTATGCTGAGAATTGAATGTTATTATGGACAAAGGCACATAATGGCAATCAATTTCAGGCTGGAGAGTAACATGGTCTACTTTTAGGTTCAAATCAAAGTGGGCTCTTGAGGGGGCGAGGCTGACTCGATCCATAAGAGTGCTTCTAACTGTTCTATACAAAATTGCTTTAGCCAATGAAAATCCTTTTGTACAGATCTTGTTTATAAAATCCCTTTATATTTTATATTTTTATATATATTATATATTATATTTTAGAATTAATTTCATGTTGCTATTTTATTCCTTCCTATCATTTGCCAGATATAACAAAAAAAGACAAAGAAAAAAGAAAAGAAAAACATTCTCTAGAGGGAAAAATAATTGCAATCATTTTTGCAGGGAAATCTCGATTTCCTGGTTCAAAAGGTGAACGCTGTCTGCTTTAGAATGTTTGTAGCATGGTGGCGCAGTGCTAGCGCTGTTGCCTCACAGCTAGAAGGTCCTGGGTTCGATTCCCACCTGGGACGCTGTGAGCGCTGAAGGAGTGCGTGCCCGTCCGCATGTCCTCGAGTGCCCACCGCCCGGGTGGGGTCGCCAAAAGGGCCTTTCTGTGTGGAGTTTGCATGTTCTCCCCGTGCCCGCTCGGAGTTTCCTTTATAGACGGTTTTCACAAGCTGCAACCCCACAGCACTTCCGTTTTCTCAGCTTCTTCTTTGGTGTTTTATGGCGGTTGTTATCATTAAATGTTGCATTACCATTCTATCATCTTCACAGTGCTATTTACAGTGTCCACTTTCTCAGCTGTTCAGGGGGAAACACTGACATACTTCTATTTAAAAAATTTTTTTTTGCTATGTAAACATTCAAATGCAAAGATAGGCCTATGCGTGCAATAACGTACTAGTCAGCTTACACTGTAACATGTAGCTTTTATTAGCCTCTCAGGCTGGCTCTGGACCAGACAACAACGGTTCCTATTACCCAGCATGTGCACGTTTTTCCGACAGGGGTGGTTGATATGGCAACTATCAACAACAACAACAACAACTACTACAAGACATAAAGACCGAAATAGGCTACGTTGTTACTGTGTCTGTCGGAGACACGGCGTCACGTTAACATTTAATATGAGCCGAATATCAACCTGCGCACAGCTATGTATACAGGAAGTAAACCGGATATTCAGGTGGGTTGTGACGTTTGTTATTGTTGTCAAGTTAAAACCGTCTATATAGGAACCCCTCACCAAAACATGCAATGCAACAATGTTTGTAGCATTTGATCGCTCGAGGAACAAAGTAAAATAGTAACGTGATGAAGGGGTTGTTTGACATCAATACATAAAAGTAACATGTAAAAAGTATACAACTACAAGACATGACCTAAAGATGTGTGCAAAACTGCATGGATCTGAAGAAGGAATTGCTAAATCACCCAGATTCAAATAAATGGTAGGCAGAAAAAGATAATGCACTACCTATGGAAAGCATCAGCCATTTTATGGCATACATGTATATCAATTGTTAGAAAGTTTTGATATGAGTATGAGATGTTTGAGTGTATTCATAGTGGAAAGGTTTGTCTTATCTGTATCTTACTTGATATGAGGGAGCTCTACAAAACATGGGGGGAAAAACATTTTTAAATGTCATCCATTCTCCTTTACACTTCATTGGACTGTATCCTCCTAAAAAGCACATGGGATAAGGTATCACACTACAGACAATATAACCTGACTTCTGCAATATTACACTTCATACTTCATACTGTACTTTTTGTCCATTCTTCCATCCATATTTTTCCTTGAGTATAAGAGCAATTGCTACAAAGCGTAAAAAAAGAAAACCGCCGTGTTACCACTTTTCTCCTCCCTAACAGCTGTCATGTAGTGAAACGAACATCATAGTAGAGCAGAACAATGCTACACCTGAGCATTTACAGAGCTTCAAATGGCCATCGACCAGTCGGGTACGGGTTGTCAAGTGCAGTTAGTTTTGATTTTCTTTGTTTGTTTTTGCACTGAAATATTCGAGCTAAAGGTACAGCATCAGGTTGAGGTTCACCGACTTTACATTCACCTCTCCATTTACTGTATGTGTATTTTGCCAACACATTGCTGTTGTGAAAGGGTGAAATATGTTTCTGATAATGCAGATACTGTAATTAATTTTTTTAATTAACACGTTCATAGATACAAATACATTCATAGACACATTCACACTTTCATATACACAGAAATTACAGCATGTACCGTATGTGTTTTGCTGTGTAAATTACATTACATTACATTACATTACGTCATTTGGCAGACGCTTTTATCCAAAGCGACTTACAATAACACATTTTTCTGTCTGCAATAGAACAATCAACTATGGAGCACAGTCTATGACAACTACAGCTTCTGAAGGAACAGTGGTACAAGTTTAGGTTAGTGGTACAAGGTTGGTTAGGTTTTTTTTTTTTTTTTTTTTTTTTTTTTTTTTTTTTTTTTTTTTTTTTTTTTTTTATATAAGGAAAGAGAGAGACGAGGTTAGATCAAGAAGGGCACAGTAACCAACTAAATGGTTACTGTACTGCAATAGCAACTGTACACCAGGAAATGTAGCTTTTGGATTCACCATAACTAGTAGGCTATACAGTAGGACTTTCATAATATAAATCTTCCCATCTAATTTATGAAACGGAGCAGGGATTGATTCTAAAGCAAGTTTGAATCATCATAAAATGTACGACAGGTAATATTACTTTGTCTTTCACCGCCGGGTATTTTCCTTCTATACCCCAGAGGGCAATCCATTCTTTCCAGCACATGTGCCCTTAGACATCTTACACCTCACAAAGGGCTCAGTCAAATCTAATCATTGACTGCCATTTCTATAGAGTGATATTATATTTGCCTTCTCTGCTTGAGCAATATATTATTAAAGCACTTCTCCCAGAAGCCCACTCTGGTCACAAGGTTTCTATGGTTACCACCATTGTCCCAATACCCTTTATGAGTTCTGCGGACACCATCTCATAATTACCTTCACAGAACATGTCCTCATTTCAAATATGTATATCCAGCTTTACTCCTAATCATTAAGACGGATATGTTTCTGTACTGTAGGTCAGTGGTTCCCAAACTTTGTAGGAACATTTCCCCCCACCACCCACGCCACGACGACCACACCCCAGCCGCCCCAAATGTGCCACAGCCTAACTAATGTTGCCCTCTTACTGTACTTGTAAATTCATTATAAACTCTCAGCTGTTCAGTTTGTTTTACCAAAAAGAACGAAATAAAATCAACTTCCAAAAAGATGTAGTATACATTTGATTGTTTTCAGACATTTTGTAAACATTCTTGAATATATGTATATCTACAACGTTTTGTGGCTTTACGTGACTCCGTGTGGAAGTTACTGTAAGCGCCTTCTTGTGATTGGCCACAGTCATTGCCACACCCCCTTTTGGCTAGTGGGCGTGGAAAGTTAATCAATTCATCCTTGACCCATGACCAGCCTTTCTGCAAAGTTTTGTGTTGTTACGTTGTCCGTTTGGACGTTAGGCATCTTTTTGTGATTGAACACAGGACACAGCCATTACAGCGCCCCCTTTTGGTCAGTGGGCGTGGAAAGTTAATCATTTCTAAGTTGGCCCTAAGTTTCGTACAAATCATTCATTCATAACTTTTTGAGATATCCTGCTGGCAAAGACGGCATTTACACCTGGTGTTAAAATGTGATCTGTTAAAAGTTATCTGGATAAGGAAAAACACATGTTAATGCAAGGTGTCACGCGTCATCAGATCTGCCAGACCACATCTGGAGGTAGCCTGGCTCACATTGTGTTCATATATCTTACACCCCATTTACACCTGGTTTTTAAATGCAACCTGTATTCAGATAAGTTATCCAGATACAGGTCGTATTAAACAAAAACTGGTATAAATGGGTACAGAAAGACAGACATAATCTAAGGCCATGTTCACACTAGGAGGCCAAATCTGATTTGTGAACTTTAATGACCTATTAATGATTCTATCCAGATTGGTTTTATGAGTCTGGATGCTCCAAATCTGATTTGTGTCACTTGTCCCAAACCACATATGGATGTAGTTTCCAATCTGCTTTCGACTGATGTGTCTTGAGTGTGGACGCGCTGATCACCCAAATCAGATTTGAGCGTGTCTTTTGCAGGGTGCGGGGACTTGAAGAGCAGAGAGCAGACATGCAAACACTGCCAGAAACACTGTGCACCTAGCAAACTTCGCTCATAATGGAGCTACTTCTATAATAATAGGCCCGTTGTGTCTGGACACACAGATCCGACTTGCACACTTGCCTAAATCAGATTTGTAGCAGTGCGGACACTCTCCCAAATCAGATTTGGGAAACCAATCAAGATAATGACTTGAGCAGCAGATCAGATTAGCCTGTAATGTGAACATGGCCAAAGAGCAGGTGTGAAAGTGAGATGTCTTTGTTTGTGAAGGTATACTGTAGTGCAATAGACTGAGTTGGTCTACACAGACTTAAGCTTGCAGTGCTTAACATGCCGATCACTGACCGTGGTTCTCATTGTAGCCTGTAAGTGTACTTTGATAAGTTACAGAAGCCATTTGTCTCAGTACATATAGGCTTAAGAGAGCTTGGCTTGCTCGCTGCCTGCTTGTGAGCGAGTGGGCGGGAGGGAGGAGATGCGACATGTCGAACACGGGAAGAGCTGCTGTCGGACTCCTTCAATGAGCTTTGATGGGAAACTCAGAGTGGGAGGTTCGATCTGCTTGTACTAGTACAGTACGTACAGTACCACCGCAGACTCAGATACTCGGTACGTTTTCAGCTTGATGATGATGATTTTGTTCATTGTGTTTTCACCCAGCGCTAACGACAGCCTCGTCGTGGTGGGTAGGCCAAGGTCTGCTCTACTTTCCACTTTGGTTTCCAGAGCCTCTTCCTCTTTTAACAGACTCACAAACGCTGGTGGAAAATGTGTCCTCCTCATCCCGGTCACACCCAGCATGACCCAGAAGAGCAGATGGATGGGCATGATGGATGTAAACTGCACCTGTTCCATATTCAGAGGATTTTGCCCCCAAACATAACTGGTTACATATGAAACACGTTCATTAGACTGAAGTGAGCAGGATATTGCCATTCATGGTTCTGTCATAATGATAATGAGAATACTGATAACAATTCTAACCATTATTTATTGATAGCTTTTCAGAACAGCATTACAAAGTTCATTAAAGTACAAATGGAAGCAATAATGATGGCATGTAATTAAGAGTGGGTGACTGACAATAGTGCAAGAGTGAGTACTTACGTGAGTGGTTGTAAAGGCTGGAAGACGGGTTTAGAAATAAGCCAAGAAAACAACATACTAAGAGAATGCTACTGCAAAATGCTAAATCCAACAGGGTAAATGCAAACGATACAAAACATACGAAGCAAAACAACAATCAAAACAAAACACACCGACCATAGTTCAAGTAATATCTATGGATGCACAATATGGATTTCTTTTTCCAGATGATACGGACAACATGTATTTTGGCGGTGTGAGATGTGTGTTTTGGCAGATTTTTAACAGCTGTACCATTAGCCTCCATTCTATGGCGATAATTACTAACTTCACGACTGTAGCTCACTGTGAACTGAGCGGACAGTGCCGGTAAGGCATGGTGTATCTTGGTTATGTTGGGGGGGGATGTGGCAAATGAGCTAAACTTCCAAAAAAGTGGTGTATCCCTTTAAAATGTGCTGGATTATGTTGGCCATGTGCTTCCAGAGCCTAGGGGCCCTGATGGAGAAAGCATCCCCATCCCACCACCCACCCACACACCCTTTACAGTGCAAACCCAAACTGTGGCATGACCAAATTGTATTGCCAGTAGATATCATTCACCTTATACTGTGCTGTATGTTGTGTGCTGTATGTTGTCCTAGTAGCGTATAAGGTCCGAAGTAATCACAACTCTAAACATTTTGAAGTTAGCAAGGTAGTCGTCATTACAGAGAAGAGCTAATGGTTAACCTTCTCTGAACCTGTACTGGATGACTATTGAGTTGGTTGCCAACAGCATGTCACAAGGTTCTCTTCAAATCTGCTGACTGTGCTGGACTTTGTAATGGGTATTTTGTACTGTAGGGAGCTACTGTACCCAGGGTGAGGACTTAATGCTGGGCTGCCCCATTGGAAGAAGGCGTAGATCTCAACGCTGGATGGAAATTGCCTCATGGACCCACGGTCTGCTCTATCTTATACCAGTGTCATATACACAGAGCTGCCAGGCTCAAAATCACAGCACATTTTCCACGACGCTTTAGCTGCTCCTTGTGCTTTTAAAGCAGTGCGTCTTTGAGACACATCAACTCATTGGGAATGTGTGAAGATCAACAATTTACATCAAACCTCGTAATTAGGCTTAACCATTACAGTAACATGTGAGGTGAAAAGGGTATTTACATGTTTATTTACTGTAACACTCTTATCTACATAAAGTGCCATTCAGAGCTGAAATGGAGTATGAAACTCTACCCTGACAAATGAGATGCATCACTCTGTGTAGAGTGTCGCCTGGTCCTCTTCTGGCAGGTGTTAATGTATGCTACAGCTGTCTCTGCAGCTGGGCCTTGGTGCTTATAATGAGGGGAAACAACACTCGTTCTGCGTCCTCCAGTGTTCTCATCACACACAAAGTCAATCACATACCATCACACATCGCTTGCAACTTCTAAGTATGTTTACATGATGATGGGGGAAAAGCTACAGTGAATTGTTCTATAGAGGAATGTGTATTGAATTAATAGTTTATAGGAATTATCATATCCAGGCAGTGTGGTGTTACATTTCTAATAGATTTAAGCAATAGCAGTGGTAGCATGATTGTTTAAAAAATAATGTGATGTACTGCTCCCTCTCAACCTCTACTATGTGCAGCCTATGCACAGAAAAACAGCTAATCCATGACAAGCACAAGCTTGTCATGGCAAACATTTTAAATTATATTATATATACGGTATATGTATATTAGGGGTGTCAAAATTAATCGTATAATCGATGCATCGCGATGCGGGCGTGTGAATCGAATCGTTGACAGATGAATCGTTGAATCGTTTGTTTAAATTTCTGTTGACGTTCAGATTTTAAAGCACTTTAGCTCAAAACTGTCATGTTAGAAAAAACGGTCATGTTGTTATACTATGTACGGTATAACAACTTCTTCTTTCTATCGGACTTGTGTTGTGTCTGTCTGAGCGAGGGAGTCAGAGAGAGAGAGAACCGGCGAACTTTTTTTCAAGTATTGTGCCTGTCAGACTGATGAGCAAGAGAGAGGGAGTGACACAGAGAAGGGCGACAGATTAACAAATTAACGCCAGGTGGGAAGATATCATTAGGCCGGTATTTAAGGCCGAAACGCCCATTCTCGCCCATTCTGGGACTGCGCCACGCCTATTTCACGTAAAGCGCATTTGGGGGCCTAAAGCCATGTTGATATCTTCCCGAGGCAGGCGCAAGGCACGTTTTTTTTGCGTTTAAGGCCAGTTTTTGCGCCGAAGGCCTGTGGGAGAATAGGGCCCTAGATCTCCCTGCTCTTTAGCCTAGTCACCGGCTGATTTGTGCCACTTATAAAGGGACGCAAGGGGCTTGTTGACACAGAGTCTGGTGCGTGTGTGGACTGTGGACGCGAGTAAAAAAGAAAACCGAATGAAGAAAGCACAGCGTCATCCAAATGACGGACAATATTGCCGTAAAGAGTGTGATTTGCAACACTACGATATAAACGATAGAGCATCATATGAGACGAAATACATTTTCTATCGTCCAGACGAAATATATCGTCATATCGCCCAGCCCTACTTGGAGCTACAATACTTTGAGCTCTATCGAGATGCATCGTGATGCATCGTGGAATCGAATCGAATCGTTGACAGATGAATCGTAATCGAATCGTGAGGCCACTGAAGATTTGCAGCCCTAATATATATATATATATATATATATATATATATATATATATATATATATATATATATATATATATAATCATTTGAAAATCTTCCCTAACCTCAGAGATACAGTATGGCTCTCATAAATACCTGTCAGCGTTGGGTACTAAGCTGATCAGCTGTCATGCATTACAAATGAGAATCAGTGTCACTTCAGATGATGCACATAGGCAGTAATGAGCTACAATCAGGATTTGATGTAATCAGTCAGCCTTTTGGAAGCATCATTTACTTTGATATTTGATGTATTTGCTCAGATCCCCCCCCCCCCCCCCCTTCCCCCAATTGCATGAGATGCTGCAGTATCTGGATGTTTACACTGGATTATGAAAACTTCCTCATCTGAATGTTACTATCCAACAATATTCCTCCCATATAAACATACAGAATGCATTCACTGAAGTAACATTTGTGGAAAAACTTGTGGCACTTTGTGGAAAATTATATCTGACAATGAAATGTGTGGCAAGTCTGAATTTGTCCCATTTTTGTGAACTCATAGTCGAAGGTGAATCTTGCTTCTCTTTCCTTTGGCGGACATTTGCAAAAACATGCAGGTTCATCAATTGCAGGATCCCTGGGAAGCAAACAGTCATGGTAATAATAGGATTATTTAACACAAAATCACCAGAAGAGAAAGTGATGGAAATTGATTTGGAAAGTTGTCATTAACATGATTCTTTTCTTGTGGGATTGTTGGTGGTGCTCGTGCAGGTGTGTGTATGTGTTTGGGGGTATAGGTGGGGAATTGAGAGCAACAATAATGAGAAATATTTAGAATGATTATTACAGTGTGACGTCTCTTCCTATGGGAATGATAAATAGTCTGTGTAGATAGGCATGACCTGCTACACCTGGATTTTTAAGGAGCCCAGCCCATCTGCATGCGCAAGTGGACACTTATAACTGGCATATAATTATGGACCAAGGATGTGGCAACCTTGCCTGGGAGTGGGTCTGCTTGGATGATGCGAGACTTGTGAAAGTCAAACAGCTACTTATGAGTTGAAGGTGCATGCCAGCTGACATGAAAAATCTGGTTTGTTGGCCTAAGGGCATCGAAGAATGGGGGAAGCTGGAGGCTTATGATTACTCCCTGAAGCATGCAGAGCTCTGCATGACGAGCTACCTCCACACGACTCGGACATCCACACTGACCTCTAGACAATGGTCATACATTAGGACAGTGTCTGTGAAGCTGAGACATGCAGACAAAGAAAGGGCAAAGGGAGAGCTACCACAACAAGGACAGCACTATGCTCAATCAACCTCCATAAACCCAATCAGTCACTGTAATTCATGCCAGCCGCAGCCTAGAAAGACATTGACATGCACTATAGCAAGTAATAATGGGGAGGCTGTAGCTCAGGAGGTAGAGCGGGTCGTCCACTAATCGCTTTGGATAAAAGAGGTCGGTGGTTCGATTCCCGGCTCCTCCAGTCTGCATGTCGAAGTGTCCTTGGGCAAGATACTGAACCCCAAATTGCTCCCGACGGTGTGCCAGCACCCTGCGTGGTAGTAGCCTGCCACCATTGGTGTATGAATGGGTGAATGTACCTACTGATTGTAAAGCGCTTTGGATAAAGGCGCTATATAAATGCAGGCCATTTACCATTTAATGAAGATAGACCAATAACTACATTTCCAAATTTGAATCACAATTTTTCTTTTCCACGAGGCCTGGGCATCGCCAAATGGCCCAAGTCAGATTTGTAAGCGTTTACAGACAAACAGGTGTAGGCTACACTGTAGTTATCAGTCACACTGTAAATTCAACTCTAAAGTCTCAATACTCAACCTGTTGAAATGTGAAGGCGCTTAATTCAGCTTATCAGCATTTTTTCTCCCCATCATTTCATCACATATAACCGTTTCCTTGCACTACCCCAGATGGCAGATTGCATGCTATTTCACTTGATGCACATCTCAGTAAAAGGGTGCGATTGCTGTTACCTCTTGGCTCGCAATGATGCCAGTACAAAACTGCATCAAAAACACCCTCAAGACTCTTTGGTAGTCTGTGTCGCCGTGTCATCATTACAAGAACTTTTGTCTTCGGTATTGTCCAGCATGATTGCTTGCTTGTGTTCACTGAGGAAATAGCTCAAACAAGGAAAGCGCAAGGGACACGGGTAGAAAATTAGGTCCCCGGAGAGTATTTTAGATGTAGTGTGGAAGGACGAGGAGTTACACAATAACTCAATTTCAATACAAAGTTTCTGACAAGGTAATGGATGGGACTGAAAGTTGTTGGGAGTTGGTAAAGCTATGAAGACTTCACTATAAGGGGGACAACAGACTTACTAACATGGGTATTGTCGAAACGTATTGGCTTTTTCCTTTTCTTTTTCCCTTTCTTTTTTGCATAAACATTTTTATCGTGTTATGATAATCAAGCAGCTAATTCGACTAACAGCTGTGGGGTGCTGAGAAAATAATAGTAGCAAGGTGGGGGAAAAGTAAAAAAAAAAACAGTTTGAACCTTTTTTTTAATATATTTTATTTTCATTTTTTTATAGAACAATAAACGAACAAGACAAACAGGCTCAGACACAGGAAAAAAAAAAAAACATACATCATTGACATTTGGCATTGTTAACGTAGTGCTACCAGCCACAAAAGGTGCTTGTGTGCTTGTGAGAGATATTGCGCATAGGATCCCACCCAAGGGGTCCACAGGAAACCGACCGGGCAAGCTGTCCATCACCCCTAACCTTAGTCACTGCTCACTAGTCATTTTTAACCTCGTCAAAGTAGCCCAGAAACGGGGTCCCAAATAGTTGAGAACCTTCTAAGCGAGTTGGGTCTCAGGAACCTGAGTCTCTCCATCTGTATAACAGAAACCATGTCTGTCAGCCATACTTGAAAAGAAGGTGAATAGGAGGACTTCCATTCCTTCAGAATGAGTCTTTTGGCGACAGTTGTCCCCAGTGTCAGAGATTGTTGCACAGCTGTAGGGAAGTTCAGAGAGGACTCCGAGCAGCCGAAGATGGCAAAAACAGCTTGAACTTTAATTGGTTTTACTTGTAATGTATGGACCACACCACCTTTGCCTTTCACAGTGAGCAATATTTTAGAGATACAGAAAAAAAGAAAGAGGTCCAATAAAAATCACAAATGTCCTGCTAATCATGGTCTAATTATATCACAAAGTAATTAGGCTGCAATTATAGCCCCCTATTATATCTGAATCTAGCACTTTTAGTAGAGAGAATACATATGAGTTGATTACAATTATACATTAGATGATTTCAGGAAATGTTATCAAGTAAAATGCGGTCTTTTTGCATAAAATATATTTTAATCAGTTAAGCTCCGTTTGATTAAATTTGCTCATAAATTGGTCTGTTCCCTCTCCCATGTTCCCACTCTCTTTGAGCACTGCTGCTGCACCGGCCCAGCAAATAAACTGTTTTAACAGAGACATAATGTGTTCGCCGGACACAACCTTCAGGGTTGTTGAAATGCCACAGGCCTGGGTTAAATTGGCCAAGTGAAATTTTCTGCTTTTCCTAAAATCTATTCCTGCGTGTAACTGTTATAAAAATGTAGCAAGGTCAGACATAAACTCTGTCTGATGAAGAGCAGTGGTGCTTCAAACATCACCTTGGTGCAATAAATAAGTGGACATTGGAGCCCTGCAGTGTACGAGCCATTTATTTTTATTTTTGTTTTTATTTTATTTTTGTTTTTCAGACATAAACTCTGAACTTAACACAGTGCTCAATTTAATTTCATTGACCCCATTTACACCTGGCATTCAAATGTGTTTTGGGTGATGAGATTCCAATCGGATAGTGCTTGACCACATTAACCTGACACAAACAGGATTTTTAAAAGCGTCCAATTGATCACCAAGCCTTTTTCTTAAAGCGACAATATGCAGCTGTTTTGACATTTAAATTAATAATTAAATATGATATGTGCGAAGCTCCCTGCTGTCAGGTGAAAAGACGCGGCTGGCAACTCCGCCTGTGTCGGAGGAAGCATGTTGCTAGTCTATGGCTCTCCCCAGATCGGCAGAGGGTGGAGCCGCGCAGGTTCAATTCCCCGTTGTTACAACCGGCTTGGTCGGGCATCGCTGGATATGGATATATGTGTCCTGGTAGGTGCGTTAGCGCCTCATCTGGGCGCCTGTTCGGAGGGGGGGGGGGGGGACTGGGGGGGAATAATGTGCACTACGTCCTGCCAGTGAAACCCCTCGCTGTCAGGTGAAAAGAAGTGGCTGGCGACTCCACATGTATCAGAGGAGGCATGTGAGAGTCTGCACCCTCCCCAGATCGGCAGAGGGGGTGGAGCAACGACCAGGACTGCTTAGACAGAGAATTATTGGCCATGACCAATTGGGAGTAAATAGGGGAAATTCCCCCAAAATATAAAATAAATAAATAAAATTATGTTCGTGTGTTAACTATTTAATGTAGGCGACTAGGCGCAGCCAACGGAGAGCTGCGTTGTGCTTATTTACCAGGGAAGTCATAGCAACAACTATGGAAGAAAGCAGCAATAAACCAATTAACAGCAAAGCTAAACCAGAGCCGTTCAATATCAGCGTTGCTTTTTCTTTTTCATTGCAGATTACCTCTGTTCCCCGTCTGCTTCTTCAATGCCTAGTGGGCTTTATGGATGACGGTTGCCTCAGCCTCAGGCTACGTGCCTCATCAAATTGAGTGACAAGTGTTGGGGTTGGCAACTTCGCCAGCTGAGGGGGAGGAGGGCGGGACTAACAATAGCCTACACTGCCTTCCTCCAGGAGAAAAGTTGTAGTATATTGGAGCTTTAAGACTATATTCAAAAAGTTTTTACAGCTGAATTTTTGGAGTAGGTCCCCGGGCTCTGTGCTGTGGCTGTGGCTGCCCACTGCTCCTAGTGTTTCTAGTGATGGGTTAAATGCAAAGATACATTTCATTGTACAATGACAATGAAGGCATCTTCTTCTTTTACCATCCTTATAACCAAAGCCTTTATATAGTGATGAATATACACACTCATCATACTGTTAAGATGCCTACACATGATCTGCAGTAAAACAGCTCTCTGCCCACTGTCCCGTTCTTTTCCTATGGGGGAGAGCGGCGCTTCTCAACCAGGCGGCAGCGCTACCCTTGGTGATGCGCACAGCTCGATTTTGCCACTTTTGCTCTGCGCTCAAAGTTCAAAATATCTCAACGCTGATCTACTTATCGCTGACCTTTCATGAGCGCAACCAATCAGAGGACGTATGTCTGCGGTGACGCTACTCGCCTCTTGTCCTGCAGATTTACGCTCCGCTCACCAGATGGCTCTACCTCGCGGTGAGAAAAATGCTGACCTCTTATCATGTGAAGACGCCTTTACAGTTCAGGTCTCGAATGTGTTCATCTGACGTTAGCATAATATTATCATTAACTTAGCATTGGTATTGTCAGGTTGTATCATTGAAGCTCTAGCTTTCTCCTAGCCTGGTAAACCATCCGATCACGTGAACTTACATTTGTTTCGTTCTGCGGGACCGTCTGGCCTCCAGCCCAGGGTGGGCGTTTTCAGAAATTACAAAGTGCACTATAGCCAATCAGGGACCTGCCTCATAGTTGACATCGTAACCGGCCAATCAGGGACACCGAAGCAGTAATGGCTGCTCCCTTGGCTTTGTGGCTCGCGCAGTAACGTCAACGTTTGTCGAGTTTAAACAGCCATAAGTGCAGTTATTTCAGAAATTGACTCAATAACAACAATTAAGCAAGAACAGGAATTTTCTGGAAGTTTTTTGGCGGAAATTACGTTTTTGCCGTTCTTCCGAGTGGATTTGGATTTGATTGCATTTGGCAATGCTGATTGGTTGAAAGAGTTGTCTGTCAAGGTACTCGCAACCATTGCAATTACTATACTGCTTGGAGTCCAGAAGGAACCACAGAACGAAACAGAATGTGAGTTCACGGATCCAGATGGTTTGAACCTGCTTTCTCCAACACATCTCGAGTCCTTTGCCATAAACTATTAAGGAATGTCATGAGTCAGCATTAGCATCACTGTGTTTTGCAAAGAGGACAGACTCACCACTCTGACTGTAGCTCTCTCTGCGTTGACGGACCTCCGTCGTCATCCACTAACAAGCTGCACCTGGCCTGCTCTGGGCCCTCTCGCTCTCTGGTCGACAGGCAGCCTGGTCACCAGCGTACAGGCAGACCTCCAAAGAAGGTCCTTAGAAAAACAGCTATAGTACTGTACATAAATGGATGAGACATCCAGCAATGTCCCGTGTCCCAGGGCAGAAAGTCAGGAAGTATTAATATTCCATTCTTAGGGCATTTCTCTCAACTCTCAGTCTGCGTGTGGCTTTAGTGCTTCAGTCCCGCACCATTATTCCACACGCTCGTCTCAGTCCATTTGACAAAAAGCATCTCCGGCGGCGCGGGCATTAGCACATGTCCCTCTCCCAACACTCATTCACAGGAATCCCTCGACAAGGAGAAATGACGTCACACACATCCTGCCCTCTATAGTCAGACAATCCTGAATCAACGCCATCTCACTACGTCACTCTATCAGCTGTTCACTTATTCACATCATAAACTGACATGATCGCCTAGCGATAGGCTTATAATAAACGACTATCCTCAATTGACTAACAAACCGACATTTAATCTGCTTGTCAGATTGCATTGCAACAATGCACTTAGTCGTTTGATCCTAATGAGTGTTTTTTTCATCTACGTAAGCTGGATCCTGATTGTTTTTTCCTTTGTGTACTGTATCACTTATGGTGTTGTATGGTGTAGTGGTCTCGACCTAGTTTCAAGATGAAGACCAGACACGCTGCCTCGCATCACATGCAATCTAGTGACCTCATCATGTGTAATCCTAGTGTGACGACAAGTGTAATCCCAGCGTGATGTCCGTGTGACGCACTTGCCTATATGACGCCGATAATGTCGTCAGTGCCGAGGCTATGATGTGGCAGTATTTATAGCCATGCTCTGTGGGTCATCGTTCTCTTTCCCTGATCTTCTGGCTGCTGTACCTGAGCTGATCACATCCCATTCTCTGAAAGCTGCGTTTCGCCCCACCCACCTCCCCAGGCCATCACCAACGTCTTGACTACTGAAGAATCCCCTACGGGGGGGGGGGGGGATTCTCTATTCTAGTCTGAGCAGATGCCCTCTCTCGCCTCAAGAAGAGAGGCATCTTACCACGGAGTCATTACGCCAAAGAGCTAGTTGCCATGCTGCCACGCCATCAGAATTAGTTGCCATACCGTTTCATGCCTTAGATCTTATCGCCATGCCATACTTGAATAAAGCTTGCTCGTTAACTCTACCCTCTGGTCTCTCATGATTGAATTTGCTTTTCCGTTTCCAAAAAACTGAAAGCAAACCATGTAAATCTTATAGTAATATTTTATTTGGATAATCCAAATATTCTGAATTCTGAATCCTCAATGCCTGTAAGATCATCCTAACATTGCCAGGCAGTTGGATTCGCGAGATCACAATCGCACAAGAAATCCATAATTTGTGAGAAGCGAGCCTGATCCAATCACCTTCCAGGTATTTTTTTAATGCGCCTGCCCTTTTTGAAACTGTTTCCAAAGACGAGGTCGCAGATGGTTAACCATCTGGCAGTGTCAGGTTAAGCTCATCCTGCCTTGCCAGGAAATTCCTGCCAGTCAAATAAATCCCTAAATTCAAATGGTAACATTGTTAATTATTGAATATGAGTGATTGATGATTGATGACTCCCACACTGGGTTACCAACCCGATCTCATGGGAGAGCGTATGTATGACACGTGGGTGTTATCTTGTGGAATACATAGGCAGAAACGCAGTTTCTCGTGCAGTTCATACGCAACTACACTTACATTAGAAATTAGAAAACATGGATAATAACTTTACGTGGAAGTTATGGGGTTTAGGGTTATGGTTAGGGTCAGGGTTAGGTTAAGGGTTAGGGTTTGGGTTAGTGGTTGCGAGTTTGTTAACGTTACTTGCCGCCATTGTTGCCGCCAAACTGCACGCCAAATCGCGTTTCTGCGTATGTATGACACGAGATCACACCGCGTGTCATACATACGCATTTCATGAGACTGGGCTGGGGTTACAGTGATGCAACTGACATACAGTTTTCTTTGCCTCCCTTTAAGAAAACACAGGGAAAACATGTATAAACCAGTCATTGAGAATCTCTGAATTTCATACTTCGACATACCTAATTATTATTCTTGTTGTTTGTCAGATTTATGGGTCAACATGGTGTTCCCTACAGGTCAGAAAGAGGAAAAGTGGATGCCAGGAAAGCCATTATTCAGTTATAAACTGCATGCGTAATTTAAAGTAATGAAGTGAATTATCCCTCTCTGGCAAATTAAAATACAGTTATGTGGAGTCACGCCCTCTGATGAAAGGAAGAGAAAAATGATGCATTCAGGGACCCACTTTCAATAAAGATTCTCAGAAAAGTAAAGGTCCATTTGAATTGTCCATGGCCTCTAAAATACCTTTTTTCAAGCTGTAGAGGCAAATCATGATAATGAATGAGTGATGAATAGATCTATTTTGTCCCACTTGCATAAGCACAAAAATTATGAAGGGTTGTCGTCTATTTCTTATCTTGTTTCTAATTTACTTCTGCAAGTTTTCATAGCGGCATAGCCCACATTAAACCAATTTAATTCACATAATAATGACTTCTTTCTAATGTGGCTCTGTTTAGTATTTACAAATCAGCATGGCAATTAGATGAGTTGTGCTCACATCTTACTTTCAAACTACAGCCATTTTCAAGCATGTTGAAGTTTATTTACGTTGCCTGTTATTTAAAATTGAAATACACCTGCTGTTTCAAATCAAGCTGGGAACACAGATGCAGTTGATATGAGCAATCATTTAGCCATTTAGAATCGAGAAGAGCAAAGCTTTTTAGGGTTGATGACTCTGTGTTGCCTGGTGCAGTAAGGTTAGTATGTTGGTTCGGGCCTAGGTAGATTGTCACTTCTGAGTGTGAAAAAGTGTTCCTGTTAAATACAAACCCCCAGTATTGATTTAGGACAAGAGCTAGCTTGGTTAAAAACATGTTTTTGAGTGGGATTCAAAGAACATTTTCCACAAATACTCTCAAAAACAATCACAAGAAAGCTGCAGGTTGCCGCCAAAAGCAATGTCACAATCACACCACACAAAATGCAAAGTACCAAAATGCAACGTTCACAAGTGGCAACGCAGTGGTGGTCCTGCCATATGTGGTTGATTGATTGATTGATTTTATTATGGATTAAAAGACAACAAAAAAACATGTAAAAGTGTGGACACTTATTTCCAACATGGTCCCCATGGTCTTAGAAAACAGGGCATACAGTAACAAATAACCGCAAATAAACAATATAGATCAATCAAGAATAAAAAGAAACAAGAGAAACAATCAACACAAGGTCAAAAACCATTTCAATGAAAGGCTCATCATGTTACTCTAGCTTACTCAGCAATCATTTTTTTCAGAAGGTTCTTAAAACCGTTCAGAGAATTTGCAGACTTAATTTCGTTAGGGCTCTTGTTCCACTCCTCCACCCCCCTCCTGCCAGGCCAGCTCATTTATCGTGCGTTCTTGTGCTGCTCGGAATCCTCTGATCTTTTGATTTTCGGAGTTGGCCAGTCGTTCTTCCGACGGTTCATGTGCTTGTAGTGTCGGAATGATCAGAATATGGAAACCATAGCAACCAGCGCCAAAACATGGACGTCATCACGTAATAGATAACTTTTCTAACTAATTTATCTAGGTCACTCTACGAGGACAGTAACTAAGGGTAATACCATATTACACGAAAACATCCACTCTTGTCCGCCATGTTTGTCAAGTCGGCAACTTGTGTAGCAACATTTTCACAGAGTTGCCGACTTGTTTTCCGACTTGAGCAGCCGTTCACGTTAATTTTCCCTCTCTGAATCTCATTTTTCGGATGACTCCGACAGCACATGAACGTACCATTATATACAATGCCACAATGTCTATGACATCATCATGTCATTGTTTATTCACAGATCTATCTATACTATCTTGATACAGCGCTTCAGACCCGACCAGCATTGCCAGGTGTACGATAATTATCGTATTTGTACGATAATCTTGCCCTCTGTACGATGTATGTTCAATAATGCCAAAATTCACATAATGTACGATAATCTGATCATTTTGTGACACTTAGTTGTAATCAATATACTAATATGATCCTATGTCTGTCTGTTTATACATGTCCTCTCACGATGTCTTTGCAGCCAATCATGCATTCATGTCCCCTAGGACAAAGTCATTTTAGTTTCCTGGAAGATAGAGTGCTGGAATTTCCTACTCCAGTAGTATTATTATTTTACTGTTACTTTACTAGCCTGGGTAAACCCAGCCTTCAATGTGATTTTGCGGGCTGTTGTGACATCATCAGGGATGTCATAAATCAGGAATTGTGATGTCATCAATGATGTCTCTCGAGCAATTGTGATGTCATCAGTGATGTCACTTGAGCAATTGTGATGTCATCAGTGATGTCACTAAAGCAAACCCCAGGGGAGCACGGGAGAACATGCAAACTCCGCACAGAAAGGCCCTTTTGACAAGCCCACGTGGGCAATAGGCACTGAGGACATGGGGATGGGGACACACTTGTTCCCCTGTCCAATTTCCACACTGACCTCAGATGAGGAATTCCATTGAAAGTGCACCCTATGGATTTTGACATATTGTTGGAGAAATTATATTTTCTTTCAACCCAGATCAAATTGACTCCAAGGCCATTAGCTGCTGAACCGTATATTCCACACGGTCGTCATATTGTTTTATTTACTGAAGAAAGTCCAACAAAACAAACAACAAAAATCCTCAAATAAAAGGACAACTGTTTGCAATGCACAGACAAAAAAACTGCAGCAGTGTAGCATATCAAGAACAGAGTGCATCAGAGCTGATAGACACACTTCTATGATTTGCATAATTTTGGACTTTGCAATGTTAATTGTGCTTAGTAAGTACACAGTAACATCATTCATAGCTTGCTTGCTTGCTTGCCGTGACAGTCTGAGCACACAGCATAGCAAAGTCCTTAATCTTCTGTTTTATATCTACAAAACCCCATAGCTGTCTCTCTAATGTGTTCCTCATTTAATAATAATTTACTGTGAGCCCAGTAAATGAAATATTGTGTTAGTGAATTACATATAAATTATTTATAGACGTTCTCAGTATTAATAGATCATTTGGCTAATTGTTTGGTTGTTCATTGATTAATTGATTTTATTTTATACACTTTTAATACAAGATGTACATCTGTAACCTCTCAAGGAGACAGAGACAAGGTATATATTTGAAAAATGAATGAAAAGCCATCAAGGATGACACAAGAAAGCCCAGAGCTTAATTCTTTGGTGTTCAAGAAGGAAGGCAGAGGAAGCAATGTTCCGAGAATGGCAGGACCGAAAAATGGAATTCAGGCAACCCCAAACAATAGAATTCACATTTACATAATCATGACTCCTTTACACACATTATGCGGGTGGATGCCATGTAGATACAACTCCAAATGGCATGTTTGTTGCCATAGAAGCCTGATTCAATGAGTAATTGTTAATGGGTGCATACTAGTGAGGGGAACAGGTGTGAGAGGGGAAGTGGAAGTGTCCGATGTTGCGACAGGCTTTGTTTCAGTGTGGCTATGTGGTTTTCAAGCTAGGCTACTTCTTGTGTGTGAACAATGTTTGTGTTTGTCTCAAAGTGAAATGTAAACTGGTAGCCTATGTATGTGATGTAATGGGAGAAGGGATTCCATTGATTAAATAAGGTGAATTGGGGTTATACTGTATACCTGCGTTGTGTCGACGGCACTTGCAGCAACCCATGTTAAGGGCTTGCCAAGGGCTGGAATGGGATTCGAACCCGCCGACCTCCCACTTCCAAAGCGCACACGCGAACCACTATGCCAAGAGAGCTAGCTCCCTTGGCGGAGCTGATTAATGGGCCTTTATACAGGGGAGTGAGTTTAACAAACCCATTCGCTACCACTCGGGACTCACAAGGACTCACAGTCATTCGGTTACACATAGCCTACTGTACATGTATGGCTGCGTTAGCCTTGTACTCCACGTAGCTACCGCCACCTATTAACATGAGTCAGTTGTTAGCTAACACCAAAATACACATCACCCAGCTACCACTGATGTTTCCGTTATGTGACATTACAACTAACAGCACAGATAACTAGTCAATAAAGGGATCTCAAAGCAATGTTAGCTTGTGAAATACCAGTAGCATGAGCTCCCTGTGGCCTACTGGCGTTATAGATGGCACCACATTTCTTGTCAAGACCTGCCCTACCTCTGATTGGCTCTTTTTTTTTGTAAAGTTGAATTTGAATTTAAATCTATACTGTAGGCTACTTTGAATTAATAATAATATCATTGAAACTTTGTCACTTTCTAAAGCAACCTGCCCACCCAGTTTCTGTTACAAACTCATTCACTGACTACACAGCAATAGGTGCAACCCATGCTACATATGAACGAATATACATATTAATATGTGTAGTTTAGGATTTTGTTTAATGCCTTACCTTTAATATTATCCACAATCTCTGACTGTGCTTCTGTACCGGACCAGTGAGTGAATGAGGAACGGTGTGAGCAGGGGCGGAGCGACCCTATCAGCCCAGAGGGGGCAAAGCTCTTAGGGGGGCCCCATAAAAAAATAAAAAAATAAAAAAATAAAAAAATAAAAAAAAAATTGAAGGCCAGGCCAGGCCGCAGGGCCGGTTCCAGAACAAGATGACTAGGGGTGCATCCTAGATAGGAAGGGGTGCAGATGGGCCCCTCATGTCAAAATTTGACATGTTATTTTACTAAAAATAATGCATTTGACCATCATTTCAAGTAGAATGATACCACCCAAGCAAGAATATTTCAAGTGTTTCAAGTGCTTTACTGAAATATTTGGACCATATAATGATAATACAATTATCTCAACCTTAAAAGGTTACATATAGGTGCCAAAAAGCCATAAAATCACATCAAAGAACAAAGAAAAACAACAACTATAATTCAAGTTTAAACAGTAAGTGTGCAGCTGTAGCATTTATAAAAAAAAAATTTTTTTTTTTTTTTTTTTTTACTTTTCAACTGAGCATGCAGACAAATAAGGGTGCAATGCATGCTTTTGCACCCCCGTAGAACCGGGCCTGCCAGGCCGCGAAGGAAAATGTGCCTTTTTTGCATGTTTGAATCGGTTTTAGCCATATTTAGTGGAATATCTCATTTTAAACACACCAATGTTATTGTCTATTGATTGAATTCCTCTCAGACTCACACCACTGACTTTATTAAATAAAGTCATTTTAAGTCACAACTGTAAAATAGCTGATAGCCCCTATATCCAAAAACACAATTTGTCACTCATTGAGCCAAGTAATATTATGTCCAAGAAAGACTACAGTGAAGCCACTTTACAGACAAGCTTGTTCTGAAGAAGAAAAATAAAAACACAGGTTGCCAGCCAGGTGGCCTGGCCTGCAAAAAAAAAAAAAAATTTTTTTTTTTTGATGGGCCCCCCTGACGAGTGGGCCCGTGGCGGCCGCACCCTCTGCCCCGGCGTACGCTCCGCTACTGGGTGTTAGAGGCGTCACTCCAAACATGACCTTGATGCACCAGTGGCTGGGTTGGATCATCACCATGGCTACCTGTTCTCCATCCACAAATGTTCTGTCCACTGACTAAATCGAAGGCACCCGGTCAACTTTAAGTTAACATTGCAATAATGTTTTAACTGTTTGCAAACGATAGTAATAATAAAGTGTTCCCAGATATCTGGATATACATGTATATGCACCACCAACACCAGTCTCAGACAAACAACACTGGCAATGTTCAACACGCACATAAGTCCACAGCATAATAATAACATAATAAGTGAAGCATTTATCCTGGCCTATATAGAGCATTCCATGTCCCTGTGCACCAAACAAAGTATCTGAGGCCTGAGGCTAATCACTGCCCTTTACCTGTTGTCATTCATCTTTGGAGTCAATTGGTCTGCTTCTGCAGGGTGCAGAGGTAATTACTATTTGGCTATGACTTACGGTTGGCTCCATTGTCTGACTCTGTGGCACACGTGCTGGGATATTGGGGACGGGAAGCTCAAAGCTCATTCAGGAGAGTTCCACTTTGACTACAGCACTCAATGTTCCCCCAGAGAGCTCTGCTACTAGCTAAACAAAGCTTAGCCAAGATGAGTCCAGATCATCACAGTGAGAAATGCCTGCACCTGGTCTTAACTGTTATTCCAAGCACTTGCAAGCAAGACAAATACCTTTTTCAATGCCTCCTTGAAGGGAGAATATTTTCTCTTTCACTGGTTCTCTACTATTTTTGCGTGATGAAAAAGTTGGAAAGTGAGAAGAAATTTTTTACAATATTGCTGTATAGATCATTTTCACTGATCTGACGCCTTTCTTCAAATTCTGAATTGTATTAATATTTAATCGCATTATAAATTGCATGAGGAATACAATTATCTGAGTAAATACACCTGTCCTATCAAGCAAGAAATTGAGAAAATCCCCCAGCAAGTAGCTTTGCTCTCAAGGTGAGATTTAGGAAATTTATGTATAAACTTGGGGAAGATTTGCGGCGTATAATCCGCATTTCTATTCATCTAGCTCCCCCAGTATGTCAACTCAAAGGAACTCCTTTGATGGTGCAGTTATCCCTCAAACTAAACTTCTGTTTACACTGTTGTATGCTTTGATATATGCATCAATGTTTTAATGATTTTTACTCGATATACGCTTAAGAATTGTGAATTAGAATTTTTTTTTACTTCTCACTTCTCAGAGCTGAGCATGGGTTCACCACCACCAATCCTATGGGACACTTAATAATGAATAGATTGTGTGTATTGTTTCCAATTATAGGCTACACTTCATTCACAAATTTTGCCAAGGATTTAAAAGCACTTGTTGGGGCTCCACCATAGACTGTATAATAAATATGGACGTAGCTACCGTGATGTCACCCATTGGTTTGTTGACTCCTGTTTTGAAGCCTTTTGCCATTTTCACTGTCGCTGACTCCATCTTGGTTATTTGGAGACAGAAGTGATGTAAATTGGTATGAGAAGAGGCGCAGCTCTGTCTGCTATTGGCCTGCGATCGGCAAGTCGCGCGATTACTGGACAGGCGACCTGTCAATCACGCCCCAAAGCATAGTCTACTTTGTCTATTTTATTCAAAATGGGACCACCATTTACTAAATGAAAGTCATGCTGTATTGGAGACTTGAAACTAGCAATTGAGACCACTAGCAATTGAGATCATAAACTCATTAGGAAAGTGTTTACTGAGGTCATAAATCAAGTGAGAAGTACAGTAGGTGTCGCTATCCAATCTGCTCAACTGGCTACAGTGCATGCACGAGCGAGGCTACCATCTTGCACAGCTACGTACGTACGACGACTTCACTGGGACAAACGTCACTGCCCGATTTGGGGCACCGTGCATGCATGGATGTCAGATAGATACTGTAGATAGATAGATCGTTTTATTTGTCCCCGTGGGGAAATTGGTTTCCAGCACAAGGCATTTCATCATGACAACATCACAAAGTGACCAGTACCTGCTAACAGTAATGTCAGCAGCTAGTGTGCTAGTTAGTGTTAGCGATCTGTAGCTAACATTAGCAACTAACTTAGCGATCTAATGATAGCGTTATGTTAACTATGCTTGTCGGTTGTGCATGTGATGATTTGAATAGCGATTGATTGTAGCAAGTGAAAAGCAATGCGCTCGCTCGCCCCCCCCCTTCCCCACACACACACACACACACACACCGCCGCTTACGGTGGGGTGGGGGGATCTTTGAAACGGCAAAGTCTGTCAACTATATACACACATTCGCTAGCTAGCTCATTAGCCAGCAAACAAACATTTTGTTTGCTTTATGTTTCATAGAACTACCACTATGTAAACCAACCAACCGGGATGCAAATCTGGTATCAAACTCAATGCTAATTTTGTTTGTCCAAGTGGGAAAGCCGTACATTGTTATCCAAGATGGCGGACCTGCTCGTGCATGCGCTGTGGCCAGTTGAGTAGATCGGGTAGTCGAGCAGATCTGGTAGTGACAGTAGGGTCATTTTCCCATTGGCTTCTATACAACCAGACTTCTTTTTGCAGCCTGTGGAGTCGCACCCTGCTGGCCATTAGATACAATGCAGGTTTAAGGCACTCCCGCATTGGCTTCACTTTTCACGGAACAGCACCACCCCCTTGGGCTCCACGCAGAAGTTTGCTCTCAACAGAGGAAAATGCAGGAAGTAATCAGAGTCAAGTGACTCCTGGGAAACAGAGTCCTGTTTACTGTACGTTTCCTGTGCTGGACTACACTTCCTTCCTGCTGTCACTGAAGAATGGGGAGAATCCTGAAAGATATTGGGGGGGAGGGGGGGGGATCTTTCCTCCAGACCAAGTCAGTTTCCATGACTGCCTCTTCACAAGGAAACAAATCCCCGGCCCCTTCCGCCCCACCTCTGTAATGACAGACTGAGGTTGTTTAGCCACATCAAGGCAGGAGGCGGATCATTCACAACACACAAGATAATACATGTATACCACATGTGGCTTGATCCAGCCTGTCTCAAAAGTTTGATTCTATCCATGAGGAGATCTGTGTGTGTTTACGAAAGAAAGAGAAAGAGTTTAATTTAATTTAATTTATTCCCCATCTTTCTGTCCATTGGTCTCTCTGCATCTTTCTCTCGTTGTTTCTCAGCGACAGCCTTCCTTTCATGTGGGAAGGGACTGGGGAGATGTGTGGGTTTCCTCCGGAGCCCTTGTTTCTGAGTGACAGGAACTTGACGAGGCATTAGAGGCTTGCTTACGAGTTAAAGAAACAATTAAACAAGGATGGCTTTTTCCAGATGGTACGGCCACTGCAAAAATATGACCAAATAATGCTCAGCAGGTTTGTGGAGTGGAGGCAACGAATGCCTGGAGAAGCACACGTTGCTTTGAACGCCGTTATTGCGGCCTGCTGGAAAAACGCTTCATTCATTAGAAAAACAACAGTTGCAGCATGACGCCTGTAACTCTTGGTATGTTGGCTTTGTAATGGGCCTCACTCTGGGTTATAGCACTCCATTTGTAAAGGTGCTAAATACAAAATCCTACCAATGCTATCGGGCCTGAAGCTTGAAGAGGATAGAGTAAATGTTTATTTTCTGATTCTACCTGGTTTGCTTGGGCTGCTCCCATCACCCTTTGCTGTAATCGGTGAGTATCTGGTATGCACTCCAAACTAAATTGCTGTTTATTCTATTCTGTGGGTGTCAAAGCCCCAGCCTGGCTCTGAATGCTATCGGGGGAATGAGGGTCCCGGGATGCTCAAGTCGGGTGCTGACACAACACTATTCCTGAAAGACCTGCTGCTTGATTTAGCCAAGCAAAATGTCAGAGTAATTGTCAAGATTGATATCAATGGGAAACAGCTGACGAGGTCCCACAGCTATCAGATCTGACAGGCTTAATATGTGCTCAAATGTTGCCTGCCACACTAAAGGCTTGCAGCTTGACCAATTTCACCCAGAATGCTCCTCCTCAGATGGTATTGACCCAGGCTTCATTTTTCCTTCTGTAAATCAAGTGCGATGTGGAACTTTTAGGTTGTTGCATTTTGCGTATAATAAACTGGAATGAGTTCAGATCGGTTTATCAGTATTTAGCTTTTCCTATGTACTGCCAAAAAAGCAAGAGAGAGAGAGAGAGCTGGGAGATGAGTGGATTGCATGTTTATGATTGACAGCTACAGTTGGATTTGTACATACTTGATGTGTTTTCTTATATCCTTCACCCCCCCCCCCCCCCCCCCCCCCCGTCACAAGATGTTAAAGCAGGACTAAACCCCAAAACACTTTTTTTTCCAGCTTTTAACCAATAGCTTTTGGGGTGGTATGTGAAGGATTCTGGTCAAAATCTTCACATTTTGAGACCAATCTGTTACAATTTTACAAACCCCTATCATTTCAGCAGCATAAGTTCCCTCTATGGGTTCAAACCTGCTTTTTTTGTGTCCTCAAATGAATGAGCGATTTGGTACATCGTGACGTCACGGTGGTATTTGCGCGTGCCCCACTCATGTGAAAAAAGATTTTTTCCCCCATGTGATTATTACTGTAGTTCACGCGGCGCAAGCCCTTTAAGAGCAATGCATCATGTGTAATGCCTACTGTGGCTAATGTTAGCAGCTAGCTAGTTATGTTACTGTACATGGCAGTAAAACGCAACTGAATGACCAAATTGATATAACTTTTAACCATTTCGAGTAACACTGTTTCCATACGGATCACCAGCATTAGTTTGTTGTTTATAACGTGGCTATATTCATAACGTTCAAAGCAGACTAGCTGGGGAGCTATCAGCTAGCACACTCACCAGATAAAAAAGTTTTAGGTGCAAGGCACAGGAGTTTCAATGGAGTAGAGAGAAAGAGCCAGCACTCAAAAATGTCCTTTGAAGCTTTATTCCGTTTCACCAGTACAACGTACGCGTTTCAGCAAGAAGCCTTCGTCAGCGCGTTCTCTATGATATCTATCTCTGATACACTGAAAATACTGGGAGGCGGGCCATAGCGTCTCTGTCGATGATTTGATTGGACAGTTCTGGGCACTGGCGTTGGCGTTGGCCAATCCTGGCGTGTTCCACCCCCAAATCGATTGTGTTCTAGTGCAAAGCGAGTGGGTTCCAGGACGAAACAGCCTCGAGCCAACTACGTTATTTTAGAGCAGCGCAGTAAATACAATATTCCTGGAATGCGAGTTTAACTAAATAGTTACATGCCCTCTGCATTCTACAACAAATAAAGACATTACAATTTGTTTTATTTTGTATCTTACATACTTATTGGCCAAGTTATGATAGTTTATGAGATAGGAATTCTGCAAGGGTACAGAAGGGAGTATATCTCCATCTTGCCTGCAGAGTTTTCAAATCAAGTAGAATACCCTTTTGACAGAAATCTGGGGGGTTTAGTCCTGCTTTAAGATACAATTCACTGTGTATTCTTTTTTGTATCTTTCATGTCAAGAAAGGCTAGCAGACAAAAATGTCATACAGTAAAGATATGCTGTCAATAAAATTTTTCGTCTCAACTATTATTTATTTATTTTATTATTATCACTAGAAATTTTGCGCACTTCACGTGCTAATTTGTAGGGTGGGGACTCTGGAGACGATGCGCCATGGGCACACTTTTATTTTCCAAAGCTTGCCTTCTTTCTTTTCTTGCAGCAGCGTGTTCCTTGAGGTGGTCTGGAAGTAGCCTGGGTAAACCCATCCCCCACGTGACCTGCTCTCAGACCTGTTCTCAGTCACTGATAGTGACTGGGAACTGAGAGAGCAGGTCACGTGGTGGCTGGGTTTACCTAGGCTAGTCTGGAAGTGGCTCCAGAGTGCAGTTTTCTCTCCCAATGGGTGCTGGTCCAGGTCTTCCGTCGTCTGGTCGTCTGGAAGTGGCTCGAGCTGGTCCATGCTGTTGTCACAGGTTTAGGCTTGATTGGCTGGGCTGTGAGCAAGATTTGGCTCCAAAATCGTGACTGACAGACAGACAGACAGTCACCGCCCAGTGCGTCCACCCACCTAGGCGTCATCGTGCAACTGTGTGCCATCGGCTCATACTACATCACAGTTGCTCGAGTGACATCACAATTGCTTGAGTGATCACTGATGACATCATCACAATCGTGAAACAACACCATTCACAGACACCACCCAGCACCCACATAGCCAATTTTAACTTAAGATAAGATCACAGTTGCTCAAATGGCATCACTGACATCACAACTGCCCAAGTGACATCACAGGTGAGCAATTCACAGTAGCAACTTTTTCCCCGTGTAACTGTGCCTATCCTGTAACTGTGTGCTAACTATTGATAGTATTGTTACATCACCACATGGCCATGTTGGTAGGCAAATAACAGGTGATTGTAATCAATTAGCAGGTGATTACAATCAAATGACAATAACAGCCAATGAGTAGCGTCATATTGGTAGGAAGATGCTTGTGACATCATGGGAATACAACTGCGCTACCAGATCTCCAATATTATTATTATTATTATGACATTGTTATTGTGACCTTTTGGGATGGTATGCAGGGTATGGTGAAGCACTGGTTGATAAAACGACTCAAAACGCAATATTCTATGCGTATAAGGAGACGGATGTTGACATCTGGTACAACTGGTAGCCAGCAGACATCAACAAAATAAAGTGAAGTGGACCTGCAGCCTTGACTGATGTTCATATTCAGCTATTTCTTCATGTGCTCTAGCAGGTATGAACAGCAGTGAAGGTAAATTACAGAAAAGGTCACAGATTACTGCCTCATGCTTAGCTAAAATTGACAGGGACTGGAGTTGCAAGCTACATGTGAGTCCATGTGACTTCTGCTTACGAGCCCTGATTTGCTTATATTTGGACACGACAAAACTAAATGCATAAAGTGCAACGAAATAAACTTTTCAACTAAGGTTGAGAGCAGAAAAAGAGAGAAAACTGTAGGTTATGATGGCACCCTGAGTCAGAAGGTTTCAAAGTACTCTGCACTATATGGATGAAAAAGAATTTGGATCTCATTGGATGACATTAGTAAGCATGCCCGGAGCTGTATACATTTTTACACAGCAGCCTCTAAGGGTGTCAGTGTAAAAGGAGCTTCAGTTGCTGGCTGTTATTTAAGCCCTCCCTTGTGGGCCCCTAAAACTGGTTCAGTGCTAATTGCATTCAAACAAAACAACCGAGAGGCTTCCTGCAATGAAGTCTCAACTTGCACAACTCAAAACATAAACAATGACAAACATGTATAGCAGAGTATGACTTTGTCTCTAACATTTGAGTTCCTTAATGAGCAACTTAAAATAAAGTCTTGTTTTCCCCTTGAAAATGCCTTTACTGCAGAGACGATAGTATTATCAAACCATTTTAGAGCAGCAGCATGTGATAGGCGACAGCTCCTCAGACTACCACTAGATGCATCTTTAAATCCTGTCCTCCGGCTATAAAAGAAGACAACAGATTACAGTCTTTGCTTCATTCCTATTTTACTTACTTATGGTATGTGCACAACTGCTAATTTTGTGCTATAATGTTAGCTTTCCCTTAATGGTGCTATACGAGGAATCTGCGTGATGTCACGACACCGCAAATCCCCCAGAACCGCGGCAGTTAACTAGTATGAGTTGTGCCAAACAAACGTTAATATCTCAAAAACTATACATGACATTACTTATATTTTGACTTTTTTGAGTGAGAGCAGAAGTAGCCCAAGAGTCTGATGTATAATATATGCATGTCGTGTTAAGGTTGTGTGAACTCTCACAGTTTTTAAAATGTAAAACAGCACAGTCGGAGCTAGCGTGAGCACTCAAGCCTGGCTCCATAAGGCCCCATTGCCGTTTTCCCCCAGTGACGCCGTTTGTTTACCAAAATGCTGCTCCCCTGATCCCTCATATTCAGTCACCACGCATCACCTATCATCCCATTTTGTGTTAAAGAATGCACCCAGAGATTATTGTACCTCTGCTGCTGTTTTTTGTTAGTTTTTGTTCTATATTTTTCCCCATTTTCTCCCCAATTATACTTAGCCAATTTACAGTACCCCTATGCTGCTCCACCCTCTGTCGACCTGGGGAGAGCCGAGAGCACCATGCTTCCTCCAACACATGTGCAGTAGCCAGCCGCTTCTTTACACCTGACAGTGGGAGCTTCACCGGTAGGACATAGCACGTGGGAGGATCACGCTATTCCCACCAGTTCCCTTCCAACCCGACCAGGTGCCCCGACCGACCAGAAGAGGCGCTAGTGCAGCGATCAGGACACATACCCCCAATCCAGCTTCCCAACCACAGGCACAGCCAATCATGCCTGTATGGACGCCCAACCAAGCCAGAGGTAACACATGGATACGAACCTGCGACCCTCGTGTTGGTAGGCAGGGAATCTACCCTTACGCTACCCGGACGCCCACCTACTGCTGCTGTTGAACATGTGGAGTGAGGAACAAACGCAGATAAGTGTATAATATATGTATTATTATGTATAAAATATTTTTATTTATTTATATATACTTCATAAAATATGACATATACATACATATACAGTAGTCTATGTATGTAGGAATATAGACAGTCAAAAGTTAGGAAACACCTGATTGAATGCACTGTTTTCCATGATCTTAAAGCCATTTGATCTAAACGCTTGAAATGTGTTTTTTAGATGAATATAAATAGTGAAGTTGAACTATGTGTAACCCGCGTTGTGCAGTCCCGCAGCAACTGGGGATAGAACCGGGAACCTCAGGTGTGGGAGGGAGGTGGAGGTTATAGCAAGGAGACTGTAAGCCTTTGAGCGCTAGCATCTCTTGAGGTGTCAGAGAGTGAGGTTTACTCACTGCACAGCACGACCTGCTGGCCACCGTTACATACTGTATGTAATATGTATGAATTTATTTCCAAAGCTTTAGCCTTTCCATCAAGGCAAAGGGTAGCCCCTTTAAAGAATCTAAAGCATAGTTTTGATTTGTTTAACACTTTTCTGGTCGCAGCACAATTCCATTTGTGTTATTTTATACTTTTGATGTCTTTATTATTCTAAAAAGTGGAAAATAGTACAAACAAAGAGAGATGTGGTGTGTCTAAACTTTTTGACTGCAGTATATGTATTTTTCCCCATGCTTTCTTTCATACTCAAAACTCAGTTTCAAGTTGGAATATTTTGAAAGTCGTGAACCAATATTTTCATTCAAGTACAGTGTTTGTTATTGTTTGTTTGTTTTTTCTTTTCAACAGAAAGTTTGTCTTTCAGCCTGAATCCAAAATATGGTTTTCCACCTTTGAAATGAGAGCAGGCTAGTGCGGGAGACATCTGCCTGGCTTATTATGGGTATCTCAAATGTTTCGGTAATTCCACTCCATCTGAAACTTCCCTCCCCTTCAGTGCACTCCCAAATTACCAATGGAAAGAAGTGGGACTCTCTGCCTCGTGCGGGGTTAGTATTTTCCCCAGCTGAGAAGAGTGGAGAGGATCCTTCTGTGGGCTTGCATCATGGAAGCCATCAGCTCTCAGTCCAGCAGCCAGCAGGTCCTGTGGAAAGATGTGAGTCAACAATGGTTTTTGTGGCTTTCTTTTCCATTGCTGTTCTTTTAATGTGTTTATATTTGTTTTACTGGCACTTAACATACTAATTTGACACACGGCATTGTCATTTAAGATCAATTCCATCATCAGTTGTCATACTGTGTTGGATTTTACTTTAGTTCAATAAAGCGAACACTTAATTGCCGTTTAAATTATATTGTGGTTGGAGGCAGTTGGCAGTAGTGGTTTAAAATAGAAAAAAGACAAATAGGCTTATTATGTCTTTCTTTTCTTATTGTGGCACATTTTCATTCCTGTGGTATTTGAATCTAAGCTTTGAATAAAATCAGATATCTGCATGGTTAATCATAAAGGAATGGGGCTTGGTCTCTTGCTGAGTGATCCTGCTATAGTATTTAGCTAAGCTAAGTGTTCTCAGTCATTTTTCCATCTGATCCCTTGTGGCTTTTCTCCTTGGCCCCCTTTCTCTTTCTTTTTTCTTTCTTACTTTTCCCTCTCTTATATTCAACTCCACCTGTGCCACTGCATTTACTTTATTCTACAATACCCCCACTTCTCACATGCAACCAGCTCTCAAATATACCTCGACCTTTCTTTATTTCTCACACTTCATTATTAAGTAGGAGAGGGGCAAATCTTTCCCTCTGAGATCTTTATTTTTCCCCTCATATTTCATTCGTTGCAGATCTGGTGGGCAATAGGGACTTGCCAGAACCTTTCCAGCACAGGAGTATTATTTCTTATGATAAAGTAGACTCTTTAACTGTCCATTACATTCCTCTCGCAAAGCAATGCCAATTGCTCCAGTGAAGGAGGAAAAAAAAAGTGGATTCAGAAATCGTCTGAGGCTTCATATTTCAGAATACCTTTCAAAGGATTATCAGATGCATTCCAGTGAATTTCACATTGACCGTCCTAATTATCATGCAGACCAAACCAGCAGACCATATCCATAGCTTGATTATCCTGCTCTCACACAAGTGGGCTGATATGCGACAGGGAGTGCGATGCTCATCCACTTTGCATCAACCTGCCCCACTGTGTTAAATAACTGCCTCTGCATGTTGGTTATGTAGGCTAGTGCTTCTTTTCTGTTGTTTTTCTTGAGGATCCTTCTTTCCACGATAACAGCAGGGGGCTCCAGGCACTCTTCATCCCAAAGGCTACAGAGCAATTGCCTGGCTGATTTTGAACTCCTGAACCCTTAAACACTAGTTGGCTAGCGCTCCACACTCTGACTCTCCATCTCTGCGCCTCTCTTTCTCTCTCTCTCTCTCTCTCACTCTCTCCATCCCACCTTCCTCTGTGATCATTCTCACAGCACAGGCAGAGGTTTGTCCTTAAGTTTCCACTGCTCATGCAACGTGCCAAGGGAGTGCAGAAGATCTCAGCCAGTTTTTTTTCCCCTCCTCTCGCCGGGGGAAATTCTTTATGTAAGGAATTTCTGGCTGTCTGATTATAGCCTTCTGTTTCTCATCATACCTTGAGGAACTTTGATGTGCCTCACTTTTTATGACTACTGTCAGACTAACATGTCAAAATGGAGAATAGCAATAACTAAGTAGCAATTAATAAATGAACAATTTGAAGGCATAGTTTTTAAGAGGACTATCTTGTAAATAATATGCAAACATAAAATATCTTATCCATTTGCCAGTGAGAACTTGGCAGCAGAATATTGACAATTGATGCTAATGTTGTGTTGCCAGCTCAAGTTGCGGCCAGCCCAAAATAATTTAAAGATTTGTTGCTCCAGTTTACATGCAACACACATTATTGTTTGGCACATTAATAAATCTGGATCTACAAAATTCTACACCTTTCCTTCTGAAATGGCATTAGTCGCCATCCCTGTTTGCAGTAGTACTATATACAGTTGGCTTTAGTATACTTCTACAGCACTGCAGTATACTTCTACAGCAAGTTAAATGTTTTATGGTCACTCATGATTCAGTAGGTGGCTGAATTCTCTGATGGAATGGGAGCTGAGAAAAAGTGGGCGGGCACTGTTGGCTGTTTTACCTGCTCAAACTAGTCTGACTCACCTGGTCAAACCTAGTTTGACTCACATATGAGTCCGACTAGGTTTATGAGTCACACGAAGTGTAAACACAATCAGAACCTTCGATTGTGTTTACACTTCCTGTTAGTCTCTCAAGCCAGACTGTCTCTTCTACATACAAGGTGTAAGGTGTAAGGTGAATAACAAGTATGAAATTTGATTTGATCAAGGACTATTTTGAATCACTCTTTTAATAGTGTACAAGTCAACAAGACAAAACAAATCAAAACAAAACACACAATGCCATTATTCTAAAAACATTCCTACACACACAAAGAAGTCAATATTTTAAAGTGTTATCCAATCTACTGCAGCCAAACTACGGTAACAACCTCAGCCACAATAGAAAACCAAGGCTGCTTATCATCGTGCAGATAAGCAACACCAATTTTGCTAATTGACGTTGGTTCAGCTTTTACATTATCTGCTTTTTTGTTGTCCTCCGAGACCTTCAAAAGTGGTCCGGTGTGAATGAGAAGCTTTCATTTTCTCCTGTTGGAACTCTGGGGGAACAAAAGACCATCTTTATTAATTTGTGCCCTTACAGTAGCTTGGGGAATTGACTAGAGCAGGGAGAGTTTTAATTTGAAGAAAACTTTCATAAATGTAACCTTTTTGCGGCACTGCAGCAGTTGGTTTTGCTTCATGTAATATGGAAACTGTTATAGCTTTGTCATCAATGGCATGCAGTAATTGAAGCAGAATGTTTGCAGAGTGCCACAAGTTGTGTAGAAAAGTTGTGTTATGTTAATGTTTTGAACGTCCATTCTTGTAGTCTTTTGCAACTCATCTGAAAATACTTAATGGGATGGCACCTCTTGAAGTGTTGAATACTGATTAAATAGAAAACTGAAAGGAAAGAAATGTAAAATCAAACATTAAACATGGAAATCAGCCTTGGTCAAATGACATAGGGTTTAATTAGCAATCAAATAAATGTCTTTCCAGTGCCATACTAGCTACTAACATCAAAAAACAACACGATCTCACAAATATTTGTGAAGTAGCAACATTGGTACACAGCGCAAAACATTCTAGTTTCACAATAACGGCTCTAAAATAGTTGAATGTTCAAGATTGAAGATTATTTTATTTGTCCAGAGGGAAATTTGTCTTGGACATACAGGCTACCACATGATGCATACAGTACAACAGTTAGTGCGATGACAAGAGAAAAACAAGTGCATAGCTCACAGTGCAAACATGTGCAAGCATACAGTTTAAAGTGCCTTCATTCATTCAAGTACATTCAACTTTGCTTATGACCTGAGTTTAGGAGACTAATGATAAGGGGATAAAGTAGTTTTTGTATCTGTTGAGGTATCTTTTCTTGTTTTTAATTGCAACTCTAATGTCTGCCAGATTGGAGCAGCTCATATTCTGAATAAAAGTCATGGGAGGGGTAGCCAATGATTTTCCTAGCTTGTTTTATTACAGTTTTCTAAAAAAGCATTTGGAGGGTGCGGTGCTCTCTCACCCCCATCACTTTCATTGCAGTATGAACCATTCTATTAATTTGTGATTTTAACTTCACTGATAAGTTGCCAAACCAAACAGAAAATCCATAATGTAAAATGCTCTCTATCACAGCATGATAAAATAACATCAGTACCCTCTGTCCGACCCCAAACACCCTGAGTCTTCGCAGGAAGTGAAGTTGCTGCTGGATCCTAGTGCACACAGACTTCACATGCACAAACATCACATGCTTTCGTACTGCTCAACTGGCATAATCCAAGTCTCCACAAGCCCTGAGATGCCGAGTTGACTGGCTGCAGCTTGATTGGCTTCCCGTTTGAATTTCGAACTTGTCCTGTGAATCAGTCACATCCAGTACACAATGAATTTTGATGGCAATAAGATCTCTATAGTGGGCATTGGCCATAACAACACATCACGCATCGCTGTGGGGCGCCCTCTAGTGGTCACCTCTAGTGGCCAAACAAGCGTTACTTTCTAACCATTTTAAAGCCGTTTTTGTGAAACTACATCTTTGGGCTGTGGACCAAGGTTACTATGTCACCATTTGTTTGTGAGACTGGCTTGCAAAAACATTCCTGCTAAGAAACAGCTATTTATTGTTTATCACTATCTAGGGATGCAATCTCCATCATATTTTGATACAATGTTTTCCACAGGTTGAGGTGGGAAAAGAGAAGAAGGCCAAGTACCGCACGTACCAGCGAGGGGCTCTGATTCTGGGTCTGGTCTTCCTTGTTTTGGCCCTAGGTGTTTTCAGCCTGAGATACCTCTGGAGTCCCAGTCTAGGCAAGGTAAGGCTAAATAATATCACTCAATGTTTGCTAGACATCAGCTGTATTGCGCCTGTCTGCGGGTAAGTGTAGTCTTGATGAAAGACAGATGAAAGGCACAGTGAGTTTCCACATCAACAAATCATTCAGGTTACATCAAAGATAAAGTACCAGTAAGAAAGATGGACAGCCAGACAAAGAGCTGAAGACGGTCTGGGCAGTATGCAGTGAATCCTGCTAGATTAAAAGATACAGTATGTGGGCTACATGTATGGAAAAGACAGCTGTGTTTTGCTCTGCTGATGTTTTGGCTGTCAGCTCTATAATTTTGTGAAATCTTCGACCAAACCACTGGCTTTTTTGCAGTTGCAAATGTTGCCATCATTTATCATTGAGTCTATTATCTACTCTCCATTCACATTGTAAACACCTCACAACGCCAGATTCTGATGCCTCAATGCTGAGCTTAATTGCTGTTGACCAGAGTGGCTGCACTAGGACTCGAGCCTCTTGGCGATATAATTGGAGTAAACTCTTGTCCAGGCAATTCATCTTGTAAAATCCAATTCAATCACTTTTGATGGAGAACATTTTCACTCTGCTCCTT
Source organism: Poromitra crassiceps (assembly GCF_964638095.1). Lineage (NCBI taxonomy): Eukaryota > Metazoa > Chordata > Actinopteri > Beryciformes > Melamphaidae > Poromitra > Poromitra crassiceps. The sequence continues at coordinate 28,829,406 of NC_139634.1, forward strand.
TCCCCAGATTTTCCCAAGGGGGGAGGAAAAAAAGCCAATTTACTCAAGCACATAGAAAAAGATACATCAGTCATTTCACATCCAGAAATTGGTTGCTCTATATGTTCTGCAATTTCGAGAAAAGATCTCCAAACTACATATTTCTTAATTACAATAAGATGAGAGTAAAATATGCGATTAACTGGGCACATACTGCATCTTCCACTGCTGACTGCAAATAGATCTGCTTTATATATACAAATGCCTGGGAGTGAATAGGGGTCAATGGTAAATGTACCATGCAGAATATAGCTTGCTGTTACATCAATATACTGTGTTATGGATAATAAACATCAATTCAGCGACCTTCTGCCACTATTCTTCAGTTTCTCTTTGCATGAAGATACGAATTTCAATTGTTGACAGGCTATCCAACGCTTAGGTTAAACATGGTTCATCTGCACGGCCTGTGTAGACGCCATGGTATCGTCCACGTCCCCTCCCTTCAACATAGATATAAATCACCTTCGAGCCATCTCCTTTGTCCTTGTTAAATATTTCATGCCGGCGGTAGAGCAGTCATTATTTCCACTTTAATAAGCTGTGATCATTCTCACGTGGCACAAGAATGTGTTGATGGCAGAGGTTGCCCAGGCAATGAACATCAAACCTGCGGACCCTGGCTTTTGCTTTAATGGGGTCTTGAGGGGGAGGCTCATCCTCTGGCCTCCATCAGCGAGGACGATGGAGCCGCTTCAAAAGAGAATCACCTGTCCGTCAGATGGGAAGCTCCCTCCTCCGACGCAGTAAAGCACGAAATCTGGGGACTAATCTGAAGCGGATGCATGTAATATGTGCATGCAGGCAGATAGATAGATAGATAGATGGATGGATAGATAGATAGATAGATAGATAGATAGATAGATAGATATATACTCAAACTTCAAGGAAGAATACCTCACAGTACTAGAGACATAGCAAAGAGATCTCAAAAACACCACAGCAACGGCCGCTTATGATCAAAGATCTCACTACAACCAATAAACCACGAAAATCACGTGTTATCCCTTTAACTTTAGTATTCTAATAGCGTTAAAACCACAACACGAGAGCCACAAACTCGTCAGTGTCGGTCTGTTGTCGCAGTTCACCACGGCAACGTGACCGCTCCCGCGCCCGGCTTTGTATAAATAACCATGGAAAGGTAATTTGCTTTGTGCATTGTATTTCAATATGACATGAGAACCACTTGGGAACTTCTTTTAATTACCTCCAAACATATGTTGTTAGAGAGGCCCGGGGAAGATGCCGCTGCCATCATTTCCTCTGCCAGTGTGTTTGAGTGTGCATGTATGCATGTGTTTGTGTGTGCATTGGCATGTATTGCATGTATTAGGGTGTAGATTAGAGCTGCCTGCATCCTCCTTTGGCTTATGGCAAATCTCTGTCTCAGTGTTTACTATGTGCTCATTATTGTTCTGGGCCACAAGGCTCACTTGGGGATTTTGCCTCCTTGTAAATTAATCCTGTGTTATTACCAGTTTACATCTGCAACTGCATGGAAATGGAATTTGGCCAGTGAATCCAAATAAGAGAGTAGTATGCAGCATAGTTTTTCCTAGATAATATTACTTAAAAAAACACACGATATTGTCTCAGGGGGGTTGGGGTTTGGGGGTATTTTTGAACATGTTTTTGAAAATGCAATCAAAATACTTTAATACAAAAAAACTCATCAATGTCACTATTGCACAACAACACCACACATCAAAACTGTCCATGTTATTGGTGCTGATATGTTTATTCTTAGCCGTGTTTTGTTAATTCATGAACCACTTTGAGTAAGATTATCTTGCCAGACGCAGAGTAATTATGAACCTGTGGACGTCGTAAACCAGTTTTTTTTTTTTACCTGCGGAACCTTGAATAGCTCACAGGTGCTGTTGGAGAGGGTATGGGCGAAAATTGCCTGAGAAATACATGAATGTCAGACCTAAGGGAAGTGCTCCATTATTCAAGCTGAAATTGCATTGCTCACCTTGATGCCTTTCCCTCTGCGGTCCCATGGTAGCCGTTGAGTTGTCGCTCCTGATGGCCTCTTAAAGGCTTCACTGTCAGGCCCGGTGTCTTTAATGAACAGCGCTGCACCTGCTGGCTTTGCACTGGTCACCGGTGTATGGCTTTCCAAGGCCTGGATCCCCCCCTTGTTTATTTATTGCTCGTGCCCCGTGTCCACCCGAGAGTCCCCTCCGTGTCCCGCTGTCCCTGTGCTACAGGGGACGGAGATACAAGATTTCATCATCATTCTATTTTCCCGTCATGCTCTGCAGCTATTTTTTTTTTTTTGTATTCTTACTTTGTCTCCAGGAATAAAACCAGGCAGTCTTTTTACACCCCGTTTGTTTACTCAGTCTCATGTGGAGGAATTATTATTCTGGGGAAGCAACAGGGGCTTATCTAAACAGCTGGTTTGGCAGGAGCTTCTGGGAGTCCCGTCCCTCACTCAGTAATCTTTTCTGATTTGACACGTCAAGCTCGTTCATTCATTATTAGCAGGCCAGCGTCCGCTGCTGTTTCTCCCTAGCTGTTAAATGAGGCCGCGACGGGCTCCCTCCTAAGATGATGCATTATGCCTTCTACTCAGGGAACACAGGAAAGAGGGAGGGGATGGAGACCGGGAGGAACAAAAGAGAGTTGTTTTAAATTGTTGCCAGTCGAGTGCCCGAGGTAGGGAGGGTTCATGTGGCACATTGCCTTCGTCTGGGATGGCGACTGCTTATACGTGCGACAGCACTGCGAAGCCCCTCGGGGAGTATTTATCGTGCCATACAGCATTTTAGTGTGTTTGTGGGTTTTCTTTTTAGAAGCTAGAATAAAGGGGCTGAAGCGAAAATCAGCATTTTAATTGCTATCTGTTCTTCTTGCCAATCCGCTAGCACCTCGTGTGCGGCATGTTGTATGTACAGCTGGTAACGCACACAAATGCCCCCTATCTTTCCAGACTGTTTCTCACTAGTCTCTGTCTCACCGCTGTGACTGCCAAGTAGACTCCTCTGCTCTGTTGTACAATTTAAAATGTGATTGAGCTTTCACATCCAGTTTCACTCTCCCAGTATGTCCGCTCCCCTCAACATGCAATTCACAGCCACAACTCTCTCAGCAGACTGCAGAGCCTATACAGTGTGTCTGCAGTGTGTGCTGTCATTTTTTTCCTTCATCATCTGCCCCTTTTCAACGTGAGATCAGAAATTCGAGTTATTCTTTTCAATATGCTGTGATGGATCATAATGAATTTAGGAAAGCAATGAGGGAAACCTGTATTCTGATACTGACAGAGATGCTCTTCTATACATCTGTCACCACTTAAACGAGTACGCCCCCACACATGTTGGGAGTTTATTAGGCCTTTGGTTAACGTATCCAATATGTGTTGAAAGGCTTGGCGCCAAACTCATCTCTGTGTCTCTCTGTCCAGTGTGCATTCTTCTAACACCAGAGACGATAGAGACAGTGCAACTTCCAATCACTTCCTGTGTCTGTGTCACATAGGTTTCGCCACTGCCACGCCCCCTTAGGAGACTAGCCCCCTTAGGAGACTAGCAGCAGGTCCTGAGTCTATTGGAGTTAATGGGAGAAGTGAATCTCAGGTTATGACAGATTATTTTGCCCCATAATCATCAAAGTAAATATTGGGCCCATTCTCCACAAGTCACATACATATAATTTACTTTGTCTGAGACCTGTCATCAACACATTCTCGCAGATGTACTGTAGTAGCTAAATCTGTGGTTGGAAAAAAAAATCTGCAAATATCTTAGTTACAGTTATCAATGGCCAGTTTTGTGTTTATATGTGTGGTGTGTGTGGAGTTTTGGGAACTCACGATCTCTAGCTCAAGTTAGCTTAGTACGTCAGCACAACACTTCAAGGGGAGAGGTGACCACGCCCATTTAGGAGATTGATAGAGTACCATTTCATACTATTGGCAGAGCCTGGAATCAGGTATCTATCTATTCCATCATCTATGCTAACACTTTAGTGGGCCCTATCATCGTACAGGCGCTATTGCTTACGCACCGGTTTGCGCCTTAATCCGTGCCTTATGCTATTGTCCCTGCCTCTTAAGGCAGGGACAATAGCAGTCAGCCTCGCGCAAGTGTCAATTTGCGTTCCAGGTGTTCCTGCCGCCAAACGCATCCCCACCTTACGGGAGCATATTGTAATGATTTATACACACATATCTAAACCAGCAGGCTTGTTTAAGGGATTGATCAAATAGACACAAAATTAGACAAAAAGATGCACTTTCGATGTCAGAGGATCTCTCTCCCTGCAGGACTTTAAGCAGAACCTGTGCTGTTTAAAAAGGAAGTGAGTAAAGTTATCCAAACAGCAACACTTTCTGTGCTATTGATTCATAATGGACTACTAATGAATATAGGCCATAGCATAAAAAGACCTGTGTTGTCATACTTTGAAACAGTGCGTAGACATGATGTTAGCAGCCTACACAGAGATGATTTAGGTGCCAGACAGACAGTGTTGGATAAGGTGACCAATGGGCCGAACTCCCAGAAAAGTCAATGGAGTCCTCTAAGACCCAATTTCACTATAGAGTTACTTAAAACTATGTTCAACTATTTCACAATACAAAACACTGTCCCAAAAATGGAATTCCCTCAAATTATACTTTTTTAACACTTGAAATGCATTCTCTCTCAACACTTTTGAACACATGTATAATTGTGCAAACGTATGCCACTCAAAACATATTACAATACATTTTAACCCATTTCCGATTGTATTGGCTATATTTTGAAACATCAAACACGTTTTGAAATTTGCCGTAATGTGATTTTTGTTTTTGTTTTTCTCATGGGCTGTGTGTAGTTATTCAGAACTCGCCACCTCTTATATGATGGATGTCTGTTGCTGCTCTACTGATCTGATCTGAGCTGGATACTCAAAGGTCCAATTTGCCCAGCAAATGTTCTTGTCTTTGTCAGTTGATGAAGATAAAGCTGGTGAAGATCCTGTTCGTAGGAAGATGCTTGTTTGGATTTACAGAAAGGCTTCATTGTGTTCTTCTCACCTGTTTAATCAAGAGAGACCTATGCTATGTTTTGGGAAATATAACTTTCTTCTAACCAATATCATTAAAAGAATGTCACCAAAAATGCAAGAAAGTGTAATCTGAGTCTCAGGGGTTGCAAGGCCAGGAAATAATTTCCAGTCCAAGAACCACTTAAAACCCATCCAATAAGCTCCCAAACCAACCCAGAATATACTTGCCAGCATAATTCTTTGTATTTAGAGTACTAGCGTGCTCGATTCCTAGGTTGGAGACTCTGGAGATGATGCGCCATGGCTGCAGTTATCTGCAGGCTCCCCAAATCATGACTGACAGACAGACACCGCCCACCCACCTAGGCGCCATCGTGCAACTTTGCGCCATCTGCTCATACCCACAGATCTAAAAAATATGGACAGAGCTATCCCATTGATTTTGGTCTCCCGTTTGGAGTTGATTCGTTGGCCATCGCCAGCTTGCTTTTTTGTCAGCAGAGTGGGAGGGAATGGGTTGAGTCCTTGCGCAGCTCACTTGAGATGGGTTACCACATCACAGTTACTCCAGTGACATCACTGATGACATCACAACTGCCTGAGTGACATCACAGTTGCCCGAGTGACATCGCTGATGACATCACAGTTGCTTGAGTGAAATCACCGATGACATCACAATTGAAGTGACATCACTGATGACATCATTTCCGTCACAAATTGTGACCGACACCACCACAGACACCATTTGGCCTTTTAACTAAGATGAAGTCATGAACAAAGTTATGTTAAAGTTAAAGAGAGAGGATAAATCAATCAGCAGTTCTCTTCAAAAAGATTATTTATTGTGATGTTGCCTTGGGATCTAAACCTCCTCAAATAATCTATATCATCTAATCTCTCAAGTAGCAAATTCGGTGGATTTACCTGGAGGAAAACTGATGTAAACTTGTAAAGTCGCCTAACTGAAGGGAGAAAGAAAAAAAAACAGACCTGGCAACCATGAACTCAGCTCAAAGGATGACACTTTTAAAGCACAAAGTAAACATCCTAAAACGCATGCCATAGATCTTTAATAGGACAACACAATGTTGGCTGTGAGCTACAATGGCATTAAATTGATCACAGGGTAATTTAATTGCACGGTGTGTGATGTACTGTAGATGGCAAGTTATCGTTTCAATCAGCTCTATAAATGAAAGGATTCTGAATCATGTAAGTGCTGCATCAGAAACAATGAAATGAAACAACTTTCTTTTTCAGTATTATTTCGTCATCTGTACACAGGGATGCAGAGTTGTGGGCAGTAACTAATTGGGACTCAGGTCCTTTAGGAATCATCTCTCATTCAAGTCACACATCGCTGAAGTTATAACCCCCTTCTCCTCTTTTCACCCCCAAGGTATTTTCACTAATTTTCACCTCTACCCACCTAAGCCATGGTCTTTCACCTAAAGCACTATGCCTAAATTGCAACTGTATTATACTCCCATGGGCTACTACTGTGGTATTGTGGCCAAGAAATTTGTTGTTCTTTTGTTGTTTGTTGTTGTTTTTACGGTTCTTTGCTTGATTTTGTTTTGTTTTTACCATTACCCTTGAGCCTTTTTTAGCACATTTTTCTGCAGCAAAATTATTCACAAATACATTTGTAGAAATGTTAAGGTATGAAATTCAAATGACACAGCAATGATCTTTACAACTATTCAACCCTTTGCTTTGTTTGGGCTGCCTCAGGGGCAAATGAATTCAACATTTCACATCATATATTATTCAGACTTCAACTTCATGTTGTAATTAGGAATTGAAAATGCCATTTTCCTGTGATGGTTCAAATTGTTCCTAAAGCTATCTGGCATTTTAAGGTGACTGCTGTGGTCTGCCTTCAGTGTGCAACTTCACTCTTCCAAAATATAATGTGTCAGCTTGGTTTGCCATCCGTCACCGGCCAGACATTCCTGGAATCAATCGCAGCTCTCTCTGCATGCTGCAGCACAATACATGAGCTTTTTCATCAAATGATAGAAGAGTTAATTAATTATGATTATGTGAATCTATTGTTTAAAAACCATGCAAGCATTGTCAACAAGGCACATATCCTCGTGTATTCTCCTTCCCAGACTAGACGGGAGACTACAATATCTGTCCCTGTGTGCTTTATCTGTCTGACTAGTGAATTAATTTACTGTTTGCCTGAATACCACTGCATGCCAGCATAGCTACGTCTATATCTGGACTATTTCCTGCACATATAATTCGTTGCAAAAGCCCGCTCTACGTTCCACCCCGAGGCTCTGGGTAGTTTATAGCATCAAGCTGTCAACCCTGATGATCGCAGAAACTGCTTAATTTGGACGATCAATAAGGCACAAACAAGTTGTAATAGAAGTTAAATGATAGTCACAGTGCAGTAATGATCTTTGTAAGATGAGGTGTTTTATAAGTTTATTCTTTGGACAAGTAAGCCAAAGTGACATTCTTACACCACTTGAGAACCTGCAAGCTGCCTTGCTCAAAAGTGAAATAAAAAAAGAGTGAGATGATACAACAAATCTGACGCGATGTGGTCTTTGATTTATTATTTTGTCCTAACAGCAGAAAACATTGAAAACCATTAATTTGCTCTTTAAGTGTTAAAACTGCACATTCATCTTAAGTTGATCATCGTAATGTTCCTGCCTACTTTGTTGATAAATTTTGTTGATAAATGGAATCAAATGTGATGCTCATGTAACTGAGTGAATCAGCTCCGATTCCTGAGTCCCGTCAGGTAGCGAGTAGGTTGGTTAAACTCACTCCACCAGTATAAAGGCATGTTAATCAGCTCTGCCAAGGGAGCTGCCTCTCTTGGTGCAGTGGTTAGCGTGTCTGCCTTGCAAGCCGAAAGTCAGCAGTTCGAATCCACTCCTGGGCAAGCCTTTAACATGGGTTGTGCAGTGGCGCTGGAAGTACTTTTAGGTAGGGGGTGCTGTAAGGAAGGGACTCTCGGTGCAAGGGCAGCACCGAAGAAAATTTGACGTTTTTTGGACTTTTAGCCATATTTAGAGGAATATTTAATTTTAAATTAACATTAGGATTAGGATTATACTGTTATATGTCATTATTCAGTATCTTCTCCTTTTCTCACTCACTTTCATGTAACCACCTGCTCTCCCTTTAGTCGTTTTACACTACACCAGACACCAACACGGGCATAAACACTGAACTTATTATTATTATTATGGAAAACCAGATTATGATGAAAATCAAACACTTTTGAAGAGAGAGCGTATGAAATAAGATTAGAGCTGGGAAGCACAAACTGTTTTTTAATGCATTTTGTTGCTGTTATAAACACAAGACAGCCAAATCCAACAATTTCGAAAATCCCATCTCTTGCCACCAGGGGGTGCTGCAGCACCCTCAGCACCCACCTTCCAGCTCCCTTGGGTTGCTGCAATTACCATCAAACACAAACCTACTAATGCTACATGCTACTTATTCCTTCTTGAACTACTTCCTACATGGTGCTACAGTACTCTAGTCTATCAAAATGTCTTAGCTGTCATTGATTGTGTTGCATAGTTGTTTTCTCACTGTACTGTTGACAAAATGTGATATTGTAAGTCGCTTTGGACAAAAGTGTCTGCTAAATGACGTAATGACATTTTTTTAAATCATTTATTTGATTGTATTTATTTATTTATTTATTTATTTATTTTTCAATAGCACGAGACAATATTTAGCTGTAAAATCACAGACCACTTGACCATTGGGAGCATGGTGTTCCTCCGGAGGGTCTTATTAAAACGAAGGGCAGACTAGCACCGACTTGCAACCCGCACAGGGGCCAAGGGCCATGGCAACAGACCAAGAGTTTCTCATCTGTACATCGTCCCAGTGAGATAGCTCAAAATGTCTCTGCATCGGACTCACACACTGCGCCTTTTATTGTCTCTTCAAGGCAGGAGCAAGGTGTACACAATGCTGGAACAATTACGAGTCTGTAAATCTCCCAGCAGATCTCTGAGGGACCATCCTAACTGTCTGCCTTGTTACAGGCATACTGCAGCTAGCTTGTTGTATGTGTAATAAGGCAATGATGAAATGGTGGTGGGGGGGATTTGCTGCTCTGATGTTAGCAGATGTGTTGCGATCAGAAGACAGACTGTGACGTTCTTGTCGCACTGATTCCAACAAATCCGGACTAATCCGTAAAAGTCTACTGAAGCTGCTGTTAGTGGGGTTTGTAAAGGAAACAGTATTTTTATATTTTTTGCCGTAAACTGAATGTACGGTGGACTGTGCTGTTTTAGATGCAAAATTGCAAAGCTGACAGTCTAAGACTGATACTCCACACACTAACTGATAAACACCAGAGTCACTTTATTGGCATCTGTAGGTTATTTGTGAGTTTAGATGTGGCATATATCCGATATTGAGTGAACCTGGGCGCTAGTAAATGGAAAGCATTTTGCCCTTCTGAACCTTGTGAAGTTCAGTCTTCATTGACTTTTCACAAAATGCTATTTAGACATAATTTTTTTTATTGGCTTAAGAACTTTCGAGTTCCCATTTGCCACTAATGCCGTTCATCTGGCCAAATTATTACCATGCATCTACATTAAATGATCCGAAATGCAGCCTTACAGCTCGCACAAGCTGTTTCTTAAATGCCACTTAGCTGCAGGATCCCAGAGTGTCCTCTTGTTGATTTATTAGGAGGTAGTATGGCTGGAAACCAGCAGAGCGACAAGGAGACGTATCCGCCATAGAGGTCACTCCCCATGGTGACTGTCTGCCTCATAGTTGAGAGGCTCGCACACATTGCCTGCAATGTTTGGTCTGTTGAAGTCTGTTTCTCATTCATAGATATGCATCTGAGTGTGTCAGAGTCTTCAGGGGATGTCTTTGTTGAATATTTCATAATACAACAACTGCCCTTTTATCACGGAAGATTGGTCGTACTCAAATAATGGAAATGTGTTCACCTCAACAATAAGCAACAGGATTCATTCAGCGCTCTAGACGAGGAGCAGGTTGTTCCTCAGCTCAGCATGTGGTTACTCAGCAGGGGAAGGGGTGAAGGCAAATGCAATGAGGGACTTCTTCTTCTTTCATGTATCATCAGATGGCCAACTCGTGCAGCCACGCCCTCGTCTCCGGTCCTAAGTCGAAGAGGCCGGCTTCTGAGGGTGGGCTGTATAGGGGGCAGCCGGTGATTATGTGCTCGGCAGTCTGTTCAGGCTCGCCACACCCGCATGCCGCACTGACCGATAGGCCCCACTTCTTCAGGGATGACTTGAAGCGGCCGACCCCAGTGCGTAGGCGATTCAGCGAGGTCCATAGATGGCGTGGTAGGTCTTCTCCTTTTACACCGCCTCCTGGGTCCTGGATGTACCGGTGGATGCGGGAGGGCCCAACCATCTCCCAGGTCTGTTTCCAGGATGCTGCCAGCCAGGCGTCAATGAGGGACAATGACGGGACAGAAGGAAAAGACAATGAGGGACAATGACGGGACAGAAGAAATGAGGGACAATGACGGGACAGAAGGAAAAGACACATAGCAAGACATAGTGAACAGCTAGGACCATGGCCGTTGAGTCTTTGAATATTTCATTTTTACACTATTTCTGGTTATTGCCGATTCTTACGGAAACCATATCCATTACACAGGCTAGTGGAATTTGTGGATGTGACATCATTTGTCATGTCCTGAAAAGGTGCTTTTGTACCATCTTGAAGAAGACCTTATGAAGTCGCCTCTGGGATGAGAAGTTACAGACAGCATTTCCTCTCTCTCCTTTTAGCTACTAGGGTTAAGGTAGGCTAGCTTAGCAGATGTCGGCTGCTTGGATAATCCTCCCACTGGCTGCGTCAATTTTTGTCCGGCGGCTCACTCTGCACTGTGTGTTACCTCTTTCAAAATCCACGTGCAACTGCAACAACAATGAAGCTAGCCATCCAGCTAGCAGCAGAACAGTAGCATGTTTATTATGGAAAAGTAGTGCTAATGGTGTAGTTCCACATCATTTCCCCCCTAGACAACAAGCTCAATTGTCTTTTCTTATTTATTTTTACTATCCGAGCTCAAAAATAGGTTTTGCCAGACCAATCTTCCATGCTTCAGCAAAAACAACATAATGTATGTGGAGGTCTAAGTGACACGATTCGCCTGATACTTTAAAAAGACGACCAGAAATTAGTTAATTGTTTTCTCATATGCAAATTTCAACTTTCAACATTTCAACTTATAAAATATAGCATATTATACAACTTTGTGTTGTGTATTTTCGAGAAGTCGGCAGTGGAGATATCCGCACACCAATATCTCTGGGTTATAAAAGCCTCAATAACCAGTCCACATGCTGAGATCCAAAAAATAAAATAAACACCTCTTCAACAGACATCTGTGAGGTCAAGTGCTCAAAGTGCAAAAAATAATAGGTGAATTTAAAAAGCTCTCAAGTTTGTCTTCTCCTCCCAGGACAACTTTTTGATGTCCCTTTTTTGTAAATAAAAAGTCCAGGCAAATATATTCCCCAAGCTGTTGTGGAAAGACAATAAAACCCTTTGTAGTTTTCCCTTTGATTCCTGTTGGCGTCACAGAGACAAACAGCACATCGGACAACAATATGTCCCCGTGCCTGACTTTGTTTCACAATAGTGTTTTGACCATGAGCAGACAGCATCGCTCCCAAGTTCCCTCACCCTCCTCCCTCCTGAATGCAACTCTATTACGGGGCCCAGTAGCAGTATCAAGCAGTATCAAGGTGATTTATTGCCAGAGAGAGCTCAAGTTGTTTAAAATGGCTGGTGTGATTAGTCATATATGCTTGGGCGCTGAAAGAGGGGCGCACAGAGCTGCTGTAAATTAACAGCAGCTGCAGACTGTAGTCGACCACAGCAAGGTGGTCAAACGTGGCAAGCGGCGGAGAGTCGCTGGGGGACCAGGAGAGAAAGTGGGTCATTACACTCCTTTCAGGTATGAGTAGGTTGACAGTATAGAGAGAGGTAGACTATGTTCAAGATTCAGAGGCTCCGCAATGATTTGATATCGGCAATAAAACAGCACAAGCATCATATTTTCTGAATTGTGCCAAAACTCCCCACTGAGCTACCACACAAATATGTACCTGCTATTCCAATCAGGTTAGCTCTAAGCTCTATTAAATCCTGAAAAATGTGACTCCTGGAACTGTTTCATTTTTTGGTCTATTTCAACAAGTTTTGTTTCTGAAGGGTTCTACATGATTTTTTTTTTATAAAACCTGCAACTTTTTTCTCATTGACCCAACAGAGAAAAAGACAAAGCAAGAATCATTCACGTCATGATGCAATGATGAAACAGAGGAATGTCTCTCTTTTGAACCTTGTTAAAATGATTCTTTACATAACCAGTTCTGCAGAGAACCTACTGTACATGCATCAGTTCGTGGCGCTTCACCTGACCAACAGCCATCTGTGTTACCCGACACCTATCTGATATCAATCTGATTTGGAGCAGAAGACTCAAACCAATTACCGTGTCAACCTCAAGCAAACTACCGCTGTGCCATAGGAACACCTTTCTTTGAGGGGTTTGGCAGTGGACTTAATAAGGTTTTCCGGTCTGTTGTACATTAAAGGAAAATCTACCCCAGGATACTCCTACACTGTAGGACTCATCAATGTGTTATGTTCAATGCATTCCAGGAGTTAATTTGTGATGAAGGGTTATAATTTTCTTCGCATGTCCACTTTCCACTAACATGCTTCCTCATCTACTTCTACTTCCGTCAATGATGTCCTACATTTCCCAGAATGCCTTTCAACAACCCCTAGAGAAGTAGTGTGAAATTGTTCATGCTTTCAATCAAATGTGGGCTCATGGGCACTTTCAATATAGCTGCTAGCTGGCCAAAGAGATGGTGAACATTGGGGCGCGTCCATGATCTCACACGCACGCCTTACTTAAAACATATTGAGGCCATTTACACCTGGCACAAACATGCATTTTCTGTGATCAGATTGCGATTAGATTGTGCTTGACCACTTGAAAGTACAGGTGTAGGACACATTGAGGACGGATTGCAATCTGATCACCCAAAAGGCATGTTAACGCCAGGTGTAAATGGCCTCATTGTGGCTGCATTGCATCATGCTCTATTGAGGCTACCATTGGTTGAGAAATTGGTCTCTGAGCCTCCCTGTATGATTGTCAAACATAGTTTCAAAATGATGAGTTTAGAAAGAAGCCCTTTCGCTTTGATTCTGTGTCTTTGGCACCAAAACCGGTTGATATTTTATTTAAATAGCTGACCACCCTCATGCCAAACCCCATTGAAAATATCTTGATATGACATCACGTAGTCTATTTGGCTTTTTTATCTGCACATAATATTACAGAAATTGGAGAAGGAGAAAAAAAGAGATACAGTACAGGTCAGAAGTCATAGGGCATATGAGGAGGAACCTCTCAGGGAATTAAAACAACATACAAAACACAAGTCTACAAGAGCAGAAGCATAATGATAAATAAAGTAAATACATAACAAAACAAACATGAAATTATTCAAACAACACAAGTATAATTTGTTATTATAGTGAATCTTATTTTTTAACAGTCTTAAAGTACTTTGCATCTTGACACCTCGCCTCTTCTTTGAAAGGCAGTGACCCGCACGCTTCCCTTAGCTTGGAATGCTCTGGACATACTGAGAGCCCTTGAACTGCCCTTTAGTGTTTGCAGCTGTAAAACATTTGAACATTAAACCGATGCTTTAACGAATGGCTTGGGTGACTTCCTAAAAGCACTCTAACCTCACACCACCTCAGTTCTAACTCTCCATTTAATGCTGCATACCCCCTATTCACATTTTTGTATGAATTCCAAAATCCTTTTAAGCTACCACAAATTTGCAAGAACTCAAACTCAAGTAAGCAACACCATTATCTACTTACCATCATATCATTTTCCCACTAAGATAAGTTAAAATTAGATTGGATTTGTTTGCCAAGTTTTTATATGTTGGTTTTCTGTCAGCACAGTGCATCTTCAAAGTCCAGTAGAGTTCGTCTTACAGTCAAAGCATCCATTGGCCTTTGATGTTGCTATTGATAGAACTTATGTCCTAAAGCTAAACGGAAGGGCTAACTTGAGCGCTGTTTCTTAATTGCTAGAATCCAGCTATACCTCCACAATTAACAAAACCACAGAAAAGAGCGGTTCTAATTACAATGCACAAGTGTTTCAATGCCTCTCAACTGTTTATATTTAGAGGCTGCCTCTGATTTTGTGTCCTTTCATTACATTGGACTGGCACATGTTGTCTACAGTCTCCAGTTAAAGTTCAGGATTAAATTCCTTGCCGTTATATTTGGAAGATTGTTCAGCAGTTACTTGCAAAAAGGGCCCAGTGTGGTTGTTGATTTGAGTGTCACTCACATTTCAGTGACTCAAAAAAATAGGATAGATAGGTGAAAGGGCACGACAATAGCCACGTGCAATTGCCATTATGTCGGATATAGCCCTTGTGATATTTTGGGTGACCACCCACTTAAATACCCAGCTTGGATGTTAGAGGACGGGGGGTGCACGGTGGGGGGTGGTGGGTGGATGTGGGTTGACACACATATGTCATTAGGGTTTAATAAGTGGGCACCTCCTGTCACAGATGTTTTTGGTGACTTATACATTGAACAGCAACTTCTGACACCTTTCTCTTGGCAAAGGAGCATTGACCATGAATAAATTGATCTTCACCCACCAATACTCCTGATTACTGGGAGTGATTAGCATAAGACAACATTTCAATTACAATGTTCACATGGTTCAAAATAATGCGATTTCTCTAATAATCAACTCGTTTACATGGATTAATTAACAATCGATCTATGGGTCTAAAAGGATCAGAAAAGAAACAACTTTCCCAGCACTTCGCTCACCATTCTAATGTACTGTACTCTCCACAATGTTGTTTGCTTTATAAACATCCAGGTTACTGTGTCTGGTGCACAGTTTAAAAAAAGAAACGCCACAATAAATCGAAAGACGTAGCAGGTATGTTAATTGGGTTATGCTTACTCTGATTGTCTTTAAGATGATCAGATGGCATTTGCATAATCATTTTAAGAGCTGGAGTATTGCCTCAGTCGGGTTATGATTGACTTATTAGTGTACACATATTCATTGACAATGCCTATGAATCAAACAGCTCATTGGCTATGAAATCAAGCACAACAAAAAAGATAGATGCAGTGTTTCTGTGTGGTTGATTTGTTACCGACACGTCATAAAATGGGTGTGCAGCCACCCATTTTCCCGCCATTGTTTATACGTGGCGCTGTGTTGTGCTCCGTTTGCTGTCAAAGTGGTCTTCAGTGAGATGGATATCACGCACTGCCGATGGGCTCATTTTCCCCTGTACCAGCTAAGTTGATGATGCATTAGTGACTGACCACTATTTTCTAAATTGAATTTTCCAAGCTGGCGCCTGTCCAAGAACAGCTGCCTGTCTTCAGAAGGCATCACCAAACAGCAGCCTGCATGCGCTTGGCAGCCCGAGAGCATTCCCACTCCCATTTATCCATATTCTTCAGACCTTGGGAGTTGACAGGCTTGGTAATCAATGTCCACAAGCATAATCCCCATGTCTCAAGACACTACGCAATCAGAACCCTCTCTCTCGCTCGCTCGCTCACTTTCTCTCGCACGCGCGTGTGTGCACACTCATTCTCTCTCTCACTCACACACCTCTCACAATGCCTGCAGTTTCACAGAGACACATGGTTACCTCCATTATATATATATATATATATATATATATATATATATATATATATATATATATATATATATATATATATAATATTGATTTACATGATAAATATATCAATCTGTTGAAATTACATTGCAAGAGAAAATATGCCCACAGACAGGCATACAAACACAATGTGTGAGACACTGAATTTATTGGACATGTGTTCACATGTGTGAAGGCCATCTGCACCGCTGGCTCTGGCAAATCTATATACTGGCTCAACTTATTTCCCCTGTGGATCTTCATTTTCCAGCAATATCTTCACAGGAGCCTGCTCTTTTCTCTGCTTTAACGTCTTATAATTCTGAGAATCCTCCCAGGTTTGTTTTCATTACCTCTCATATTCTCCCCTTTCTGCTGGAACTTTAGTCTCTTTAATTGTCACCAATCTAGGGGAGGATTAATTACGGCGCTAGTAATTGTGTTCACGTTCATTTGCAGAGGTTATGGCTTTGCAGTGGCAATTTTCAATGCGTCTAACAGAGACGTTTTCCTTTTGAGAGAGAGAGAGAAAAAAAACGAGGCGCTCTAATAAAATAACATTGCAAACCAGAGTGTAACCCTGGGGAGACATTAGCAGTGCAAGTTCTCATGTGACCGCCCATGTGAGGAGACTTTGGCTCTGTGAAGCCCAGCCTGGTGCAGCCTGCTACTGGAGGACAAGGAGCCCACGGTGTTGCGTCTCTGAGAGACGAGGAAAAGAGAGCAGAGAGAGAGAGAGAAAGCTTCCGATGCGTCGCTGGGAATGTTCAGATGATCAGACAGGCTCCTGTTTTCCACGCCGCAGCTGTTTTGCGTTTAAGGTTTGCAAAAAACAAAACCAAAAAAAAGTCAGATGATTTCTCGATACCTGGGAGACGACCAAAGTAACTGAGGCCCTTTTCTCATTTGGGCAGCTGTAATTCATTTAACAAGATGCTTGAAAACAATACGCACCGCAACAAATTTGCTCAAACTAAATCCAATAGTCTCGTTGTAAAAGCGGAGAGGACTTTAGAAGGGCTAAAACCAAAATAGGGCTCATTGTCAGGGCTGCTGCCCGCCTCAATCTATTGCAGGGCTGCCTATGGCCCCCAGGAGGCCCGGTGCTGTGTGCAGGTCCCACCCATCATCCACCCCCATCCCATCTCCACGCCCCACCCTCATGCCCCATTTCCCCCCCTCTGTGAGTGACAGACAGGCATCCAGTTCCGCCTGACTGGAGCCTCTATCTCCCCACCCTCAAGGACAACTAAGAGGACACGTTGCCAACTCACCCCTCCCACCGCCACAAACACCTACATACATACATGCACATATGCACACGCACACACACACACACACAGTCCCAACCGCGACCCACTCACCTGTAACAGCATCAGCGTCGACCTTTGCTTAATGTCCTCCGGTGCCACAGCGGAGCCCGTTCGCACAAACAACCCACCGCTCCGGTCGTGCCCGCCGCTCCTCATTCAGCTCCTCTCACCGGGAGTCGACGTTTGAAACCATCTGGGTGGAGGTTGTTAAAGGACCACCTCAGAGAGAAACCTTGAAGAGAGGGAAATAAACAAGGCATTGTCTGGGAACGGCTTCCAGACAGTTTGCACTCGCACTCCTGAGCGCGACTGTCTTCCTGGCTGTGGAGCGCTGAATTCTTTATACTGTACAACAGTGAGAGACATCGCGATGTGAGAAAAGACTAAGCATTCCCGACGGACACCGCGGAAGGCCGTTTTTCAAATGAACAACAAGCTTTGGCTCGCAGTAATGTTTCTTTGGCAATACGTAAATGTGCATTTCAGGTTGGCGCCAGGTTGTTTGGAATGTAACCTTGAAGTGTTCAAATACACTTTTCAGCTTTTAAAGAAAAACAATAACATTCACAGAAGGCACTGGATTGTTGTAGCCGCTTTGCTGTCTCAAAACTAACTGCCGTTATTCTCGTAGGCTATGTCCTCTCTGTATACTTCAATGTATTCTCAGAAGTTCTATCGCTGGGGAAAGTACCGGGAGTCAGCATTGAACTTGAGATTTGAGATTATTTGAGGTTGCTTGTGGCTGCACTAAAACCTAGAAATCATGCAACGTGGCGTCTGTAAACTGCAGATATTAATTTCTGCTTCTTAACAATAATATTAATAACAGTAATAATTTGGGCAAATAGGACATACTGTATATACAGCACCTCATCTTTGGGATGGGACACCAGACAATTTCTTTGTTGAAGCCCCATGTTGTGATTTGAACTGATGAGACTGGTGTATTTTTCCATAAGCATCTTGCCTAGTGCAGCTTTAGTATCACAGGGGTATAATTGTTTGAGACTTTCAGAAGTATTCAAAGTCTTTGGTGCCAAAGTCATCCTTACGGAGAACTTGTACATGGAATATGGCATAAATTGAAGCCTGTTTCTGCCCATTCAATGTCATATGGAAAAGCTAATTAACTTTCACGCTAGTTCTTTTTTGGCAAAGCCATGGCTTTTGCTATCATGCAAGAGCTTTCGTAGTGCAGTTTACTGGAGAGGGTTGCTGTTTAGAAACTGACTGAGACGAGTCAATTCTTAGGAATAAAGTCTTCCTGGAACCTCCCATCACAGTTTCAAGCCTGAAATATGTACTGTGATGAATTGTACCCACGCTTGTGTGTGTAACTGTGATGAGGATAGTATCAACACCAAAACAATAATGATCATCGTCATTACGATGAGGCAAAAATACTGCATTTTTGTGCGAAAACCTTAACCCTTTAGAGTCCACCTGAACGTTCCAAAATTCTACCACTAGGAGGTGCTGGTGTATATAGGTGTATATAACTGCTTGCTGTGTGCTCAGCCAATGTCGTACAATAAAAGTTTATACATCAGGGCACCGTGTACTGGTAGAGCCCGTACCACCAAGGCTTAGCCCTTCGCGCAGCTGACCCTGGTTCGAATCCAACCCGTGGATCTTTGCGACATGTCATCTCATCTCTCTCTTCCCACCTTTCCTGTCTGCCTATACTGTCCTATCCATTAAAGGCGATATGCCCCCCCCCCCCCCCAAATAAAAAAAAAAATTATACATCATGTTAAAGAGGAGAATGTGTACTTGCAGATAGTAAATCATCTTATAATTACTTGTAGTCACTCTTTCGAATTAACCGAAAACCAAAAGATACAAATACTTTTATGAAGGGTGGAAGAAATTGTAGCCTATGCTATGCCTATGAAATGCTATGCTGAACAGCGCTTGCTATGGCTAAATGGGGCTTGCATTCCCTCTTATATTACAAGAAGTCCATACACACCATACACCATACACACATCATATATCTGTATAGCTTATTTTGTTAGCTTTCATTGGATCTTTTTAGGGAACAAAACGGTGGTTGTACGCCGGAGATATTAAGCCTTAAACCGTGGTAATTTAAATTACCATTTTCTGAATGGGCGCATAAATCACACTGCAAGTTTCCCAACATACTGATGCGTCTACCTAAAAGTATCCAAGGAGGACGTACAGAGGCGATTCATTTCTATTTTCAGAATGCCAATTACGGTGCACAGCAGCAGCTTTGGATATTGAACCAGTTGAAGTCAAACTGTTGTAATACATTATTATCTATTTCAGCCTGGTGAGGTGGGGAGATTCTCACTGCTGGATTTTCATCAAAAGTGATAGCCTGCTGAAAATGTAATTCACTGTTTTAGTATAAATCAATAAGTCTCCAGAATCTATTCCCCCATTCCACCTTGATGTTAATATAAAAGAAAATGCTCAAATAGAACTTTAATTTGCCACACCGACTTTCAGACTGTTTAATCGCCCCAATTTTGCCCATAACGGCTCAATTGACACTTAAATATCAGGCCCATCTTAATTTGGCTTCCCCTTACGATTTTTAAGTTCTACTTCCCTTTTGAGCCAAGGCTATTGTGAGCCATGTTAATGGGGATTTATAGTCCAGTGCCATTCTCACAGTGATCTTCTATTAAGAATTATATTCTGTTCGAGCATTATTACTCTGCTCTCCCATTAAAAAAAAGAAAAAAGTGCATCATGTTAAATGTGATGCAGGATATTTAAATGTCCTGGAAAATGCAGGTTTAAGTGGACACATGACATGTTAAATACATATCTTGGACTGTAAAGTGAAACCTAATTTTACATTACAGCGTTTGAGGACATTCCGATGTTTTTGATGGGGGATATAAATCCTGATGGACTCCCATCTGAGTATATTCATTAATCACTTGTCTCATTGGCGAGGCTCTGATTTGCCGCTGAGACAGATGCAGATGAACTCAGCAATATATTTCTCATCATAACACAACCCTCACATAAATATTAATAGCATATTTTCAGCTGGTGGGCATGAATCATTTTATAGACACAGAATTTTAAGAGCCATCCATGCATATCCACGAACGGTACAAAAGCAAGCGGTTGTGATAAACAACAGAGCTCTAAGGGAACAGTGGAGAGAAAGTTCCAAAAGGGTCTTTATTCCATTACTTCAAACACACTTCTACTGATGCATTTCAATTTAGAGCTTGTCAAAATGCATATTTTCAATTTAGAGCTTGTCAAAATGCATATTTTCACAGCTCTAATGATTGTTAGCCCTAACTTAGTTGATGAATATGTCAATTCACAGATTGGATATCTGAAACTCCTTCACTGTGTATTGATTGTATATCAGTTAGAGGTGTTTGAGACAGAAACTGTATTCAAGCCTGTGAATACTGTAGTGTTAGTAGTGTTATCCAGATGTAGCTAGCTATCCCCCCTTAGATACTTACACTGGATATGATCAATCTGTAGTATTCAATGTATTCCAGCGTTCAGGAGTTGCTTTGTGATGAAGTGTTGCAATTTACTGTTTTGATAGGCCTACTTACTTTTGCTCAATTTGTCATTGTCTCTCATTGTCTTCTATTTCTTCTATTTGTGGTCTTTGAACGTTCATCTGATCTATTAGCAAACTGCTTTGACTATATTTTAGTCTAAGGCAGTGGTTCTCAAAGTACCCCCTTTCCCTGATTTCTGAATCCAAGTACCCCCTTTACCCGACTACAACATGTTGCTTAGAAAACTGCAAGACAAAACTCAGATGATGCAATGAATGAATGATAACCCACCTTTTGAAGAACATAACATCACAAAATAAGAAATGTAGTGAAAGAGTTGCAATTACTGCCTCCTGAGCAGATTTATTTTAACATTTCATTTATTTTCATGATTTATTCATACATTTTTCCATCTTCCCCTTTCTCTCAAGTACCCCCTGTAGTAGCTACCTCCACATATACCCAGTTTGGGACCCACTGGTCTATGGCAATATTCAGTTGTGCTTTTAACTTCCTTTAACACAAACAAAGACCTTCACCATAAACTGAAATGTACATTAGGTTTGGGCTGAGGTTAGCATTGATGACCATAGTAGTAGTGAAGGCTTTCTTTGGCCCTACCTTGAAGTAGCTTTGCCCGCAGCGTACGCTACACTGAACCACGTCACCTCCCGGTGTCGAATCACGGGCACCTTGGCTCCCCGCCAGCTCCGTCGGCGTATCCAATCGGTGGTTGTGTTGGGCCAATGCCACAACGTGCAGAGAGGACCCTTGATAAGGTCCAGGCATACAGCTACACATCAACTACTGGGTTCAGGTCAATGTCAAAACAGTCAATATCGTCAGTTCATGGTTTCAGTCAGCAATGTCTCTTCAGAGACCAAACTTGACTCCTCATGCCACATGGGCAAATTAATCCATTAATCCATCCATCCAATTGACAAATATTTCCTAATGAGCTCATATGGAGCTCTCCTCAATCCACCACCTCCCGTGTGCAGGCCAGACTGCCGTGAAGTGGCGTCCGCATGCTTGGCCAGATCAACCAATCAACAGCCCAAACCCCCTGACTTGTGTGAAATAATTAGCCAATCACTCAAAATGGTGGCTATGAATGACAGTTAACCTAACCAATGACTGCTCCTGAATTGACGTGATGGATCTGACGGATCCTAGCACTCTGCTTCTTAATCAGCAGTTAAGTAACCAATGACAGCTCACGGATCGCACCGTAACATTAGTCATTTCCAGTGGGCTAGCTCCATTTGTGAAGTAACTTAAACCTCCATTCTTACCAATGGCCTGCAGGGCTGGCTCCACTGCCTGCAAAAGACATCCGATTGCATGGAAGTGAATGGGAAAATGGCCGTACTTCTCACTTGATCTATGGCCCCATGTAAACACTTTCCAAAATGAGCCAAATGAGTCATAGTATAGATGACCCCTAAACTGACACAAATTAGACCACGGACCACCATTTGATAAGATTTTGTCCCAGGGTCCCCCATCTGATAAGATGTTTGCTTTGAGATGTTTTATTACAGAAAGTGTATGAAACCCATGAGCAAAATAGTCATACATTCTGTCATTGTGTTACTTATGGATGTAATTATAGGGAAAATAAATTATTCCCCTTTTTGCTGCGCTCCCCCTGGTACCCCCTCAAGGACCCCAGGGGGTCCCCGGACCCCATTTTGAGAACCACTGATCTAATTAGTCCCGTCTATGCAGGTGTATGACCATCAGTACAAAGCTGTGTTGGACGGTATGGAGACGGACAGCGTCATGGAGATCGACCCAGGTCAGCACATTGAGATCTTCAGAATGGGGAACGGCAGCGACGAGGTGCTTGAGGTGCACGACTTCAAAAATGTAAGTACAAGTTAAACGAGGGCGTGTGCGCTGTTCTTCCCTCGGTGAAAAATTGATAGCCCACTGTTATTTTGTCTCTTCATCATAGTTCCTCTACAGGGGAGTGATATTCACATCCTACCCTTTTCCAAATGTTGGAACAGGCACTTGAAACATTTGTCTCCTGCTAAAACCATATTTTCCTTGCACATTGTGTGGTCTCCCCTTTTTTGCCCCCCCCCCCCTTTGAAAAATCTACAGCAATATGTCACATCACATGTTACACTGAACACCCAATAACACAATCAATCTCTCTTGCTCTCTCTCTCTTCTCTCTCTAATACACACACACACACACACACACACACACACACACACACACACACACACACACACACACACGCACACATGCAAACACACATGTTGTTCATTCCACTTCCTGTTAGTGAAGCATATCCCAGAGGAGATTTGTTTGATTCCATGCTTTGCTACGGAAGACTGGCAAACAAGTGAGTGAGCAGAGTAATTCAAACCTCATTGTGATCAAATAAAAAATAAAAGAAATGGCCACCCAAGCCCACACAAAACGTAAAATAGGTTATAGCAAGTGTTAGCTTGGTGAGCTGAAGTTAGAATTGATTTTTGTCATATAAAAAAGGGGATTTTGCAGGTTATTACACAGACGAAAGCCACCTCTAAAACAATCTCCATCAAGCCTGAGGCTGTGTGAGGAATGGAAAATAGGGGGATTATGCCACCAGGACCATGGACCATGGGCAAAATACCCTCATTATTGTTTCAGGCTAATACCAGACTCATTCTAAAGGGAAGAAGAACTGGGGATAAGAAAAAATCCTGGCAGAGAACCAGAGTCGTAAAACAAACTTGTAAGAAATATTCTTAACGATCGAACAAGAGCTTCATAACAGCTACATACATTCAGGTAAATTGACTCGATCCATATTTTTTAAATGTTAACTCAATAGAGAGACTAGAGAATAGATAGTAAAAAGAAAATGAGTGTTTTGTGAGTATTGCAAGTATTACACGAACACCAAGTGAAAGCAAAGCTGGTACAGTCTCATAAATGTGTTGTAGACATGAATTATGTGAATAGAATGCCTCGATAGAATAGAATAGCAAATGAATGATATGTTTTAGTGATAAAATACAGTATAAACCAAGTTAATACCTGCATGGTGACATGACTCCAGTTCTTCATTCACAGGAGCTGAGAACATGCAGTTAATGTCGCTCTGTGCTGCCTGATTCATCTCTTGAATAAAGGTGGATGAGCATCTTGCATCTAAACGTCACCTTCGCTATCAGTCACTCATAAACATAGGCCCCGCCCACACGCCGCTTAATATGCTCACCTCCCCTAATCTGTCAGCGAGATCGCAATGCACCAAGCCTCCAATCAAAATATTGCTCAGACATGGATATGCCAAGTGGCTATTTTAACATTGTCTCTTCAAAAACTACATGATTTTTCCATTTCTCATCCCTGTAATAATGTGTCTTTTTTCATTTTCTGCTTGACCAACTTCAGTAATCATTGTATCTCATCACAAGATAGTCCTCAAATTAAACAGCGACTCATCACAATAAAGTCAGGCATCAACATTATGCTTTTGTGTTTCAGACCATTATGGCCCCATCCTTTTCCGCACAGATGAAATTACACGGGGTAGATTATGACAGGCATCACTTTGTGTCATGTCTTGTGCGGCCGGCAACTGCTCTTCAGAGTGACAGCAGCACAGGAAGTGGAGAAACAGCGCACACACATGGCCAAGTTAACCGATTCAAAGGAGATGTCATAGAATCACCATGTCGGTGTAATTAAATTTAGATTGAATCAAGTCCATTTTCATGGTAGCGCTTATACAATTTTCACTTGATACCATTTTAAAGTAAGCGTGGCAGATGTAGATCCGGCAGTCTATTCTAATACAGTTTGCTGAATGAGCGGCTCCACTCTGCAGAGGATAAATTGGATACGATCTGATCTGCCGAAAGTCTTTCAGAATTATTCCAGTTGAATATCTTAGATTAACATAGAATGGCACGGAGAGAGAATTAACAGATCTTTCTTGCCTATATTGAGGCTCTCTGTGTCAGACTGAAGAGAGCTAGCTACGGTCCACGTGCTGCAGGATCATCATTGGAGCTGTAGAGAGACTCCACACTTGACTGCGCAGATCAAGAGAGTGACAGGGACCTATGACTGGCTAATTCAATGGGGGAACTCTCCATAGAAAACACTTCATTCTCAACAATGTCACTTGGCTCTCCAGTGTCATATATCACGCAATGAAGTATTGTGGAGGCACGGTGCAACACCCCCGCACCAACAACCCACCCCCCCCTCTATTTTTCTCCCATTCAGTTTGAAAGCCGGAGCTGTGTTACAGAGGCCGAGAGCAGTGATCAGTTTTAAACCATATAAAAAGATCAAAACACACCTCTGCTCACTCTTTAGGTTTTAACGTCTCTGACTTGTTAAGAGCTTTGATTATCGGCAAAAAAAAAACTGAACATTTTAAAATGATTGCCCCTGTGCTTATGGGAAATCCACATCACAGAAGGTTAATGAATGATACATATATCTGAATTTCTGATTATTCCTTCATTTCTTATTTCTTTTCAAAGGGATTCACCGGGATTCGGTTTGCGAAACATCAGAGGTGCTACATCAAGACCCAAACGAGGAAACTTCCCACAGTGGCGGAGGTGGAGGCAGAGGACACCCAGTTACTGGTACGCCTCCTCCCTTGGCTGTCTTTAACTCACACACTCTCTCTCTCTCTCTCTCTCTCTCTCTCTCTCTCTCCAGTGCTACAGAAGCTGTCATGCATATTGTAGGGAGATAACCAGAAGAGAATAGTGTAAGCGCCACACAAATCCTCAGCCTGTCCATCTTATCCTATCTGCTGCACCCTTCTCTGACTGAAGTATATAAACTAGGGTTTGTAGGGCCTCTGAAAGCATCAGAAAGCTGCCCACAAACCCATAGCCCCTTTGTGGCTCACATCAAATAGTGTTTTGCTGTCAATCATCCGCCAATATTCATTTTTAATCATCCTCCTCCAAAGGCTTTACCCAAAATAGCCTAAAGGGGGAAGGGGTGCGAGAGGGGTCTGAGAGAGAGGTAAGCCATTAAAATGATATTTTTTAAAGATGTTTTCTTTGTAAATCTCACCACCAGGCTCCACTCCAAACTCGGAGCGATTCATCTCGCAATCAATCAATCAAAATACCCAATTTTTCAGTGTCACAGTGCAATTCACTGAGTGGGCCGTGTGTTCAAAGAGAAGATCCTTCTCTCAAATGTCTCTACTGCTAGCATGCACTCATTTACATTTCACATTGTAGCTGGCAAGAGGTATGCTGGCAAGTATCTGACGCTCTCTGTCTGCTCTCTGCTTCATTTTAAAAACAGAATAACCCCATTGTCAGTCCAAGCAAAACCAAGTCTGGCGTTTGACTTTAAGAACACACGCCCCCGTGATACCTCCGGCTTGGTCGGGCGTCCATACAGGCACGATTGGCTGTGTCTGCGGGTGGGAAGCCGGAATGTGGGTTTGTGTCCTGGTCGCTGCACTAGCGCCTCCTCTGGTCGGTCGGGGCGCCTGTTTGGGGCAGAAGGGAACTGGTGGCAATAGCGTCAGGTGAAAAGAAGCGGCTGGCAACTGCACATCGGAGGAACCATGTGTGTGTCTACGGCTCTCCCCAGATCGGCAGAGGAGGTGGGGCAGCAGGGGGGATTGGCCAACTACAATTGGGGAGAAAATGGCGGGAAATCAGAAAAAAATGATAATAAAAGAACACATGCTGTTGTACCAGACGACAAAAAACAAAACAAAAACTCCATCCCCCTTTCTATCGTCTTCTTGATGTCTGATAGACGTACACCGATACTAATTGCCCAGGCAGCACCATATGTCTCTGCCATTTCTGTCTCCTTTTGAGCATTGTCTAATTGGCTTAATTCACAGGTTTTAAATGAGTCGTCTATGGCCAGGAAAGTGAAGTGAAGTGGGACTATTTTAGAGGTTAAGGACACCTTTATTACGAGTACTATGATTAAAACAACTGATCCATGCACTATGGATAAGAATCCAGGCATTGTTAAATTGCATGTTTCTACAATATACTTCCAGCCAAGCAATATGAATGGTCACACAGTCATTATAACCTTGCTTTATGAAATTGCTAAGTTCCCCATCTCTCAAACTTTCTGCTGTTTTTTATTGTTCTTATTATATCATATATTTACACTACAATAGAGACAGCTTTGTCTGTACTACTTGTAAGTATTGTCGATGATGATCTTTACCATGATTAACTCATTGAGTGCCATGGACGTCTTTCGACGTCCAATTAAATAGTGACGTAGAGTGCCACGGACGTCTTTCGACGTCCAATGCGTTTTTTGACGGTGGGACGTCGATCAAAGCCTTCCGCATTTCCTGTACAACTATTGTAGCTATTGGAGGTCTATAACCTATTTTACAGAACCCTTAGGTGGCGACAGTGCTCTCCAGATTACAGAAATGTCAGGAATACACAGCCTGAAATAGCCGTGATCAAAGTGAACCCGCTCATGCTGCAGCCCAGAGCCATGTAGATTGTTCTGGCTGCAACTGACGGGGGCTGCGAACACAGTCAATCCGCGCACACAACTGAGCCCTTCTGCCTCTGTCTATCTGTCAGCATAGTTTCTCCACACGATTAGCCGCTAGAAAAGCAGCAGCCGACAATGAAAAGCCAAACCTTTTACTGCAGTCCGCGTGTGGCTTCTCCATGTTGCGCTGCCTGGGAGGCGGCGCACCAAAAGCACTCCGAAAATAGACGCTGCGTGCGTGAGGCTGTGTGTTACTAGTGTGGGGAGGAGTTTTCAGCTGAGGGGGGGGGAGGGGGTTGGGGCACGCAGGGCAGGACACAACTACACCACATCACTACATCAGAAAATATTACCTAGAGTCAGTGAATGTGCTTGAAATGCTGCATTTCACAAAAGGCTGAATATATCAGCTTATAATTTGAAATGCCTGAAAACGCTGAAAACAACCTATCTTCTCCGGCTCATAACTAAAGAACGGAAAATGGTATCAATAAACTTTTTTTTGCTGATGATACAATAGAGTCTCCTTGTTCTTTTTGCGTGTTCTGTGTTTACATAGTAATATCACACAATATTCTGTGGGCCTCGAGAAATCACTGAAAACGCTCTGAAAACTCTGGCACTGGGAGCGTCCGTTCTCCAAAAGTGGCTGGCACTCAATGAGTTAAACTTCAGCGATTTTGATGCTACGAGGATCTGCAACACCATCATAGCACGAATCAAAGCAGGAAAATCTCACAGGTTTTATATTACACGCCCACCTATTTGTTCTGAAAAAAGGTTAGACTTATTTTGTCATCTTTCCTTCTGCCGCTCACTGCTGCAGAAGATTTCTTCCCCCACCTCCCCCCCACAACAAGGCCGGATTACATGAGAGAAATAGGCAGCCAGTGGAGGCACTTTTAGGTAATAAACCGTGGCCTTGACATGACCTCCCCTCACATTAGACAGTAGCTGTGTGAGAATCATCCCACGCGTAGCTCTGGAGAGGATCAGCACGGGTCTCTCCTCAGGTGGCGACCACATGAAGCTCACAGGGGTTAAAGCCAAGCACTAATGGCTCCTGGCTCAGCCCGGCCGCGGGCTTGTAGGGAAGTGGGCTCAGAGCAAGCCAGGCAGGCTTTAGAGCCCAGCACAAAACAATGGGAAAATTTGTGGAAAAACTGCAAGCAGCTGATAAGGAAATTCAACCCCTGCGAGGGAGAACCAGGTGACAAACATGAATTGTTTGCCAGGATTTTTTTTTTCTCTCTCCTTTTTCAATTTGTTTCCTCTATGAAACGTCTGAGGGACTAATCCCTGGGCTGCATTCCAGTTCCTCCAGTCGGGAGATGAAAATCGCTGTCCGCCTCCCTCACACCCCATAACGTTGTCAATGGATGCCACTTGCTCCATTAAACACTCACTTAATATGGATGACCAACGCTCACTCCACAACCCAAAACCTCCCACTCAGACAGCCACCGCAAAGCAGAAAAACAATGCATTGACAAACAACACAGACTAGAACAGCCATTCGCAACCTGTAGGCCGGGGGCCCACTGGTGGGCCGCAAAGGTATTGCAAGTGGGCTGCCAAATCATTTGCAAAACATGATGATAATAGTGGGGGGGGATTATTATTATTATTATTATTATTAGGAGAATGCATTTCTCCATTGTTGAATCATACCATTATTTAATTTGTAATTGATTATTTGTTACGGTAATTAGCCTATTGCAGACAGCCCCTCACTTTTAGATCCTGACTTCTGTGTGGTGCTGATGGACAGCTCCTTTTATCGTTGAAACAAAAAGTGCTCTGAGAACACATTATTTGGCTTCTGTACAGTATAGAGGTCCGATGTGGGCCACAAACATTTTTGAGATTTTCAAGTGGGCCTTGAGTTGAAGAAGGTTTGGAATCGCTGAACTAGAATGTGTGTATGCCAAAGTCCTACATCCACATAGTGCTGAATTTAGTTGCATAATTGTCTGCATGAATATATGAGATCAATGGATGCCATAGTTATTAGCAACCCAAAGGTCACAAGTTCAATCACAAGTTCAATCCCCCCCCCCCCACATTCTATTCTAGATCTAGGATGACTGGGTGATATGCAGTGATGGTATATGTGGAAGGTATTGGATGTCATAAGAAAATCCATTGGTCTATAGCAAAGATAGCACCAGTAAACTGTCATGTTGCCAGATCTTCTCACCTTGGGACACCTTGGCAGGAGAGGATAAATTCATTAACTACAGTGCACAACTGGGGGGTAATTAAGTTAGGTACTGCAGGTGCAATGCATGAATACCCCAGGAACCGGCCCGCAAAGCAATTTTCCATCATTCACCGAGGTCCAATAGTTGATAAAAAGCTGCTTGTGTCTCAACAATGTATGGTCTGTCGATAGCACAAAGAAAAAGCCCTTCAAAAGTGTATATAAACTGGAGGGCTGTAATCATGTTGTCTGTGTGCTTGTCAACTGGCATTTAGAAACCTCTGCTCCATGCTAAAATACTGACCTTTCCCACTTCCCTCCAGGCGTTCTCTCCTGCAACTTATTGGAGTGGTTTCTCAGCTGTCAAGTCAAAGTCATGTTGCGAGCCCCGCGCCGTGACCTCCTCTTACTTTTCACACCAGATCCACTCGGCTTCAGTGGTTAAGAGGTCCAATTAGAGAGACGCTGTTTGTTCCACGACTTTGATTTTAATTCCTGAGACTGGCGAGCTCACTGGCTATAATGCCAGGGAGCGCCCCACCACCGCCATATATACCACCGCCCGCTGCACCCGTCCTCCGAGTCATCATTAGCTTAGCGTGATCTGCCCAGTGCTGAAAAGTCAGAGAGAAACTGTGTCAAAAGCTTGGCTAGTCTCAACCACCACCCGCACCCCCTAAACACAGCCTTTGATCTGTCGGAACGTGCGCGAGTCCCCCCCCCCCTCTTCCTCCCCGTCCGCAGGTCACGACTGCGTGACTTCACAACAAACAAGAATCGGCGTCGGAAAGCGAATTCTAATTCAACAGAGTGGGTGAGCAGGAGGGAGGGGCCGCGACCTCATACAAGTGATTCCCGCTCCTACTATAGCCCCAGGATTCCACATCCAGCTTAACTAATGTAGCAATGTAGCAATTACGCTTTAGAGCGGGAGAAAATCACCTTGTAAAAACATTGTTCAAGTGAACTGTTTTTCTGTTCTGCCTTGCTAATTAACAAGGGACTGGGAAAAGGGGGTTTGTTTGTATTTACATATACACGAAGAAAATAAATATCTGCACTGTTGGGGGAGAGCATTACCAAAAGCCTTCATATATCTCTATTAGACAACGCAGACATTAAGACATTAAGCAGTAATAGTTTACTTTACAGCTCATGAACTACTAGCCTGGGTGAACCCAGCCTCCACGTGACCTGCTCTCAGACCTGTTCTCAGTCAATACACCTAGTGACTGGGAACAATGAGAGCAGATCACGTGGGGGCTGGGTTTACCTAGGCTAATGAACTACAGTATCAACAAATTAAGCCCATTGATAGTGCTGGGTGCATTGTGGTCCGGGGGGGGGGGGGGGGAGGAAAAGGCAAGGCTTTTACTGTGTCTGACTGTCATATGAAACCATATTGCCGTAATAAAGAGCACTTCTAAAGTCATTTTAAAAGTCAAATCATCAGTGTCTGTGAATTTCAATGATGTACAGTAGAACAGAGAGAGCAGCCCAGAGGCATGAGGACAGAGGGGGGGGGGGGGGGGGGGAGAGAAAAAGCAAGAGAAAGAAAGGGAAGGCGATGCATTGGAAGTGAAGAGTCAAGAAGTTGCCACCCTCCCAGTGGACACACAAAGAGGTGATAGATAAAAGCAGGAGACTGGCGCGTTCTCTGTGGCTCCGGGGAGGAGAGTGCAAATGCAGGCCACAGGAGCAGACTGTGTGTGGGCTCCAACATTTGTGTCGGCTCCGACATGTGTGAGTGTACCACCACCACCAGTGTGCTGTGTGTGTGTTCCCTGGCAGGTGGATGAGACGGAGGCCATGGATGTGAAGGTGGAGGACTCCCAAGTGTGGGTTCCTGCCGAGGAGCCCATCGTGAACCGAGCCTTCCTCCTCAACTCCAAGATCTGGGAGATTTGCCAAGAGCTGCCCATCCACTGGATCCACCCCTCCCCCCTGAGAGGTGAGAGCATGGGGGCATCTCTGCCTCTAAACGCAGACTATTAACTCTCTCGCCGGAGGCCATCCCCATAGGTCCGGAGAGGCAGCGTGATTTGCTAAGCAGATGCGCAGCTTGACTGGGCTATTCTCCTCGTGTTTTGAAAGTTAAGATGGTCATCTGGAGAATAGGCAAGTTTTACTCATTAGCATCTGAGGGAAATTATCTGTGTTTTGCACAGTATCACAACAGCAACAGCATTGTTCAGGGCGGCAAGAAAAAAGCTTGGAATGAATTCCAGCTTATTTTCTCCTGAATGTTAGTAATTAACATCAAGCCACTGGGAAAAGAAAGACTAGAAGCCAGAATTCAGTCTCAGAGCTTTTTCATTTTAGCTCAATGGAAATACTGTTGCAACACAAGTGAATCAACATCTGCACTGTTGGGGTGTCAGAGGTAAAAGCACTCGCCTCGCACCGCAGAGACCCGGGTTCAATTCCTGTTAGCCGTTACTTCCGGCTTGGTCAGACTTTCCTACAGACACAATTGGCAGCGTCTGTTGGTGGTGAGCCGGTGGGGTATGACAACTGCACATGTATCTGAGGAAGCATGTGCTAGTCTACAGCTCTACAGTCTACAGCAATGACAGGGGGAATTGGCCAAATACAAATAGGGAGAAAACAGGAATTTGGGGAAAAAAACATCTGCATTTGCTTGCTCTTCCTATTGGTTTAGATGCCGAGCTCCAGGAGATGGAGGATCTGGAGGACACACCTGACGCAGAGGTCACGGGTCAGCGCTTCGCTCGCGATGTCCTGGATCACGTTGCTGTAAATGACTATGTAAGTACTTCACCACGCCCGGCCAGGGACCGCACCGTGAGATACAGTAAAGCCACTGCAATGAGTCCTAGCTGTGCTTAGACTCTTTCCGCATATAAATTGCTCACTAATTGATGTTAAAATGGACGTTGTGCACCAGAGGGCATAGCAATTGCTCTATATATCTGTTTAAGTAAGGCCAGTTCATTGCAGACTCCCTTAATGTCTCTCCGTTAATTGAGAGGAATATCCAGCCTTTCGAAGGCAGCATCTTCTGCCTACAGTCCTCGATCACTCCTCTTCTCACTCTGCTTTCTGATGCAGGACAAAGGAGCACTCCCAAGGTCACACATCGCTGAATAGATAGGCTATATTTATTAATAGCACCTTAATTATCAAAGCATTATCAAATTAATGTAAAAGCCAAGTGCCATATTTTTGGTGTACTGCAGCTACAGGTTAATTATCCTCGACATCCTTGACATCACATATTCAAATATGTTACACTCAGAGAAAATTATGCACTCACAACCATGCAGACACACATAGACAAGCAATTACCCATGCAAAGACAACACACACACACACACACACACACACACACAGACACACACACACACCCACGCATGCATACTACAGACATACACACACATACTCCCTCAACACCGGCAGTTGTCTAAGTAGCCACTAAAGCTAAATTCAAGGATAATGAGATGGGCTGTGTCTCCTCCACTGAGCCGTGAGGAACTGTGAGAGACACGCAGAGAAATGAGACGCGCCCGATAATATTAACATTTATCAGGCAGGTCCGAGGAACCCCCTTCCATGCTCAACTCCTCCATTTCTCCCGGCTGCTCTGTCGTCTTCCTGGTCGTCTGCGGCTGGAGATGCGGCGCTATGCAATTAGAACATACCAGGGGATGAAAAACTCTGCTCTCCCTTTGAAATGTTCTGCCTCTATCAGCCGAGTAATGCATACCGCCGCAAACCATTCCAAGACCTCATCCAGCGTTTGTGGCTCCAGCGATAACAAAGGCCTTTGTGGCCAAGCAGAGGGCAGGCAGCAGGCAGCAGGCAGTAATTGGGAGGCTGCACCCCCCCGTCCACGCCAGTGGGATGCCACATGTGTTATTCCAACCATTGCCCCCCCCCCCCCCCCCCCCAGAGCCACAACTTATGTAAATGTATACACCTTCACCACACCACCAAGCACACACACACACACCTTTTATCTACTTCTTTCTTACAACAAACACACACACCGATACACATACACACACCGACACACACAGATACACACAAATGCCCTCCCCCTCACGTGTTCATCTGCGTTTCACACGTCCGAATCCTATTTCAGTGCAGCCGCAGCGTCCCCCCCCCCCCCCCCCAGCGCAGAATAATCACGGGAGTCCTTGTGACAGAGGCTGGCAGATATATGGGGACGACCTTTAGCCATGGCTGCCACGTTAGAGCGTAGCGTGGAGCAGAGGCGGCCCTGGAAATCTCCAACTGAATAACTATCATCTGACAGCGCTGAAGGAATGCTACCACTGTCCTTGACCCACATAGCAAGGATGAGCCTCCAATATGAATTGACCTCGCTGTGGAATAGGCTCTCTCACACGCACACGCATGTAAACACGGTGGTCAGGGGTGGTATGACCCCTGCGCCCAGGCCCCTAACAGGCAGGGCCAGGCTAAGACTATGGCTGTTAGAGGTGTACAAGCGGATGGAGGTCAAATCTGTCAATCCAAGCGCTGCTTTAGCCTGCGGTAGCATCTCGACACTGAGGCGAACTTGAGCCCCGCATCACTTAAACCAGCAGTTACTTTTTACGGAAGTAAAGAAAAATAATAATAAAAAAAGATGGGAGATAGTCGCTCACTTTTTATCACCGGTTTCGCAATTATTGGTAAACTTACTTTCTTTGTTCCATCGGCATAACTTTCCGGCAACCAGATTCCTATGTTATGCTTGTTAAAACTGAAAGGAATGAAAGCGATTCACTTAACCACAATTCAGCAGCATGACTCGTCTTTTTATATATTGTCAGAATCCGCTTTGTTCGCATTCATTCATTTCTGCATTTGAAGTGGAATTTTCACACCTGTCCCTCCATACAATAGCAGTGAATGGAGAGTGAGGGGGGAAAAAAGAAAAATTCTTCAATCGTTTCTACCGGACACAGCTAAGAGAGAATCGACAATTTCGGGGTTATATCACGGCCAGACCGCCACAAACCGTTTTCATGGGGTCCTATGTGTAAGTATGCATGCGTGAGATCAGGATGTAGTTCATGCGTCAGGGTCAAAGCATTTCACACGTTAGTTACACTGTCCAAATAAAAAACCTTTGTACACACAGGAGGGTATGAAGCAGACATGTTATCTGGGCTGTTTTGATCCCAGGATGAATATGATGAGCTGGTCTATGAGATTTAATCACACAGCCAGGCCCATGAAGAGTGGTGATCAGTGTGTGTGAAATGACGGCAACAGTGTGGAAACGAAGGAGGCGCTGATTTGATTTGTTACATCTTATTGAATGACTGACAAAGTTTTCTACTCTGCAGACTCATTCATATCCTAGGCCTCATAATACGCATGGACGTGTGTGTGCGCCTGTGCGTGCGTGTGTGTTGCTTGTGTATGGTATGTGTGTGCGTGTGTGTTCATGTCTCCGTGCGTGTGTGTGTGTGTGTGCGCACGTGTGTGTGTGTGCGCACGTGTGCGTGTGTGTTTGTGCGTGTGTGTTCATGTCTCCGTGCGTGTGTGTGTGTGTGTGTTCATGTCTCCGTGTGCATGTGTGTGTGTGATGAAATCAAATGCAGAAAGGGGGTAATGACTTTTACTCTTCATTACTGCTGCTTGTTTGTGAGTGACTGACTGATTTCCCAAGGTGCACCATTCTTATCACCACAGCATCCCACTAGAGACGGGAACTCAAAGCCACAGTGATTAATATGTACCCTCCGTTTTAAAAGGATAGCGCCGGGTAATTGTCTTTAACAATGTTACCTATTGGCTGTTTGTTTTGGTAAACGCAACGTTATTTGAATGAAATATTTTCCTCATTTTCCGAGCCGGAGCGCTCCAGAATTCCTAACATCACAGTTTTTGGGCTGTGAGGAGCAGATAAGATTATCGTTGGTCCATAGACAGCTTTTGTGTTGCTTCCGTAACAGATTGTTGCCGGGAAGCTGATGACCTGAAACTTGACTGAAACAATAAATCATTAATAGCCTACCTGCGTTTGTCACAGTCATAAATCAAACAGTCCTTACATAGCACATCCCTCTCCTTTCCTATGTGTTTTAAGTATGTCTTTACGGGCATGTAATTGTACTCAATTTATCATCACTCACTCAGAACAGATGCGATTCAGGATTTGTGCGCGCACGTGTGTGTGTGTGTGTGTGTGTGTGTGTGTGTGTGTGTGTGTGTGTGTGTGTTATGCAGCTTATTAAATACATTTTACAAAAAAAGATCCAACATCTGACATGATCTAAACAACAACAAAATATCTGTAAACTGTGGTGATGGACTACCCACTGCCTTCACCTAAAGCTGCAACAAAGCTCCTTATTCCCATAGTCAATGTAATGGAGGACTATGTGTTCCTATGGGTCCTGTCCTCTTACAACACCAGGCTGGAACAATTCCCCCACATCTCCTCTCCCTACAGAGGACTTGTGTTTTGTTCCAGACTATTGGAACTAGCTGACTCATAGTATGCACTGTAGAGAATAATGCCAGTTCGTTCTGGATGTTAGGTCCGCGGAGGCCATCGACTCTCGCATCCAAGCTGTTTAACGAGACAGTGGCGGATCGTCTCTATGGATTCATTTACTACCGGAGATTGAAACGTGGTCAAATGCATATCGAGGGCGGCCTCCGCCTCGGCTAGTGGGGTGAGGTAAGTGGCACTTCTCCGAACCCCATTTGGAGTTGCTCTTGATCAAAGGCACGACACTCAGCCCCGACGAGTCTAGAGAGGGCATGAACCATGCAGCACCAATGGAAAAATCCAAGGGCCATTAATTCTAGCCAATTTACCTTTGGTTTGGGTTTCATTTGGCCCCTCTATAAATTCAGAGGCAGCCAGTGAGAGCAAATGAAAGGATCCTTGTTAGACGATCATTACTCCGCTAATTGCTTTAGGAATGTGCCATGCACTTAAATTCAAGGTCAGGGGGAGGGCGCCAAGACAGGGGAGAGATCTCATTTGAATGCACTAATGGAGGAGGGGCAGCCATTTTCGGTGCGGCGTGTGGGCTGCGGCCGAGGGAGTACGAGGTCAGAGATGAAAGAAATCATGTAATTATGCCGGTAAGCAACAATGCCAGAGTCCCTCTGATTGAAGACGGGCCTGGCTGGTAGAGGAGCTGCGAATGGCCGGGATCAGAGATGGAGCAGGAGTACCAGCTACCTCTGGCATAACGGAAAGGTCAAGGGTATTATATCATGTTTTATGCTCCCGGAGCTTAAATCAAGGCAGCCCACTTTCAGAGCTATCTTGATCTCTTTGTCACCGGCGTCAGGCACGGCACATCTTTGCCACCGCATTTCCACAGACATCAATTCTGATCATTTCGCCGTCTGTTTGGTTTTTTCATATATTTCTCCTGACCTACAGCCAAAGCAGGCTCATCAATTCACACCATCAAATCCTCTGTGTCTGCCCTTGCCTTGGGAGAAGTGGCATTTGTCATGTGTGTGTGATTGTGACCGAGCCCTATCCCGTGTCCTTTGCAGAGAGACGTCGGAATTGAACTGGATAACCGCCTGGACGACCGGGGCTATTGCTGCCAGCACTGTCGCCGTGGTTACCGCTACTGCCGGCGCTACCACGAGCCCCTGGGAGGCTTCAACCCTTGGCCGTACTACTACCAAGGGGGCCGGGTCATCTGTCAAGTTGTCATGCCCTGCAACTGGTGGATCGCCCGTATGCTGGGGAGGATCTGAATGGGATGCACGCTGTCTGGGTGCAATACTGTTTGCCATTGTTGGTGCAGTTCTCCTCCGATAAATATTCCAGACCACTGGTGAAACCCGTTACACAATTAATATCCAATCTGAAAATGGGTGCATTGACTGTCAGTCTGTCTTCACAGTCTGGTGTTTGGGGCGTTTTGATTATTTTTCTTAAACAGAATTGTTTGTGTAGGTTCAGTCTCATTTTAACTGCTTATCCAGCCATTTAATCCAGTATGTATCCTTGCCATGTCATCCTGTGCACTTCTTGCAATTTAGTTTCAAACATGTCATCATTAACAATCTTTTTTTTTACAAAGAAATATATCAGAACTGTCGGTCCGGATTCTGTTATGCATTCATGCTTTACTTTGTCAGCTCAAAAGTGAAGCTTACTGTACCATATGAAAATGTGTATATGTACTATATAGCAATTGTACATCTATAGATGTCATACTCATTTAATTGCATATATATTCTCTCTTTTTCTGGCATCATGTTGAGTCAAGATTTATAATTATACGTGTAGACATCCACCTCTTCACTCTGACTTAAAGGAATACATGTAGTTCACCAAAAATGAAAATTCTGTCATCTGCTTTTGGGTGAATTTTTGCTGTTGTCTTATCCTGCATTGTTTTCACTATAATTGCAATGTGCAAAAGTCTTCAATGGTGTGACAGTTCACCTTTGCTTGTATCAGGACTAGAATTAATGTGGTGAAAGTGATATCTGTAACACCACATCTCAAGCTGCCAGGTTGAACTAATTCTATTCAAGTGACAGATAAGAAACAGGAATGGATGTTCTGTTGTGGATAGATATTCAAGATTCTAGACATATTCAGAGGTCAAACAAGAAAGACAAAAATGTCGAGCATTCTTTCACAATGCAGTCCTCCATACTGTACATTTGAATATGTTTTATACCAATTAAAATTTCATAGTTTGAATAATCTCAGCTGCCTTCTTTTTTAAGATGTACAGGTCATGGCTTATTTCTATGAATAGATGGTACAGTGTGTTTTTCTTGAATGAAATCTAATTCCCTGGTACATTTGTCAGAAAGCTGTTTGATAGACATATCTCCAGTGTTGGGGAGTAGTGAACTACATGTAGTTCATGTAGTGAACTCATGTACTAGACGGTCTGGTAGAACGAAATGAAATGCGAGTTCACGTGACCGGCTGATTTACCAGGCTAATTTTTGTGTAGTTTAACTACTCAAACTACAAACTACAATTTTGGGCAATAAAATGAAAGGAACAGGCACGGCTCCAGGATTTTTTCTAAGGGGGGGCTTGGGGGAGGCTAGTAGTTGATTTGATCAATAGTTGATTTTCATGACTTCAAAATTACTTAATAATGAAGTCCTCCCGCCCCCAAATAAAACCAGATATGGCACACAACACATTAACATATTCAAAATCTTGTTTTTAAATTAATTTGGCCAAAGAATATAAAAAATATATAGCTAGCCTATAATACTATAGCTATATAAGTGACAAGGCAATGGCAAACACTTTCACATGCAAATGTTTAGGCATGAGGAGTGATTGGTTAGGTTTAGGCATGCAGAGTGAGGATTGGTTGGGTTTAGGCATGAGGAGTGATTGGTTAGGTTTAGGCATGAGGAGCGATGATTGGTTAGGTTAATATCGGGGTAAGAAAAAGTCCACAATGGAAATAAGCCTTTTGATTGATTGGTTGATTGATTGAATTTATTTGATAATTCATAAAAAGATACTATATACCTGCCCAGCAGGAATACATACAGTACATTTAAAAAACCATCGAGGTTGAGAACACAAGAGAACACAATAAAACATCAGGGACCATGTTGGAAATAAGTGTTTACACTTTTACATACTATCCCTTGGATCTTTTATTGTCTCTATATCCATGAATAAAGTCAATCAAAAGGTTTATTTTCATTGTGGACTTTTTCTTACCCTGATATTAACCTAACCAATCATCACTCATCATGCCTAAACCCAGAGATGGGAAGTAACTAAGTACAAATACTTTGTTACTGTACTTGAGTAGGATTTTCAGGTATCTGAGTATTTATTTTTCTGAAAACTTTTTCCTTTTATTCCCTACAATTCAACACAACTATCTGTACTTTCTACTCCTTACATTTTCAGCCTACTTTAATTTTGATGCATGACAGACAAATATGATGTAAGGTTGTTTGTTTGTCTCTCTCATCTCGCACTCCCCCAGCTTTTATGCATTATCTGCACCTTTTTCATGGAAAAACCATGTCACAAACTGACAACTACTACCAATCACAGTATAATGCCTGAAGCTCTAACAGAAACTGGAATTGCTGAACTAGAAAGTTTACCACAAAGGGACTAAAACCCTCAGTCTTCTGATCCAAAATCATACACCTTGTCCATTAGGCCAGGTGATTTGACTGCTGGGCCAGGGTAACTTCTTATTTATTTTTATATATTTTTATTTTATTTTATAAAACCGTTGTCATCATTTGCCATTCAATCATCTGTTGATGAACACTAGTGGCAGCTCTCTTATGCCTGAATGGTTTAGTAGCACAGCCCGCTTCTCCACACAGTATAGCCTGGCTTCTAGTGTTGGAGTGTCTCATCTCGGTCTCGGGATTTTATTTCAAGACCAGCCAAGACCACAACTGCAGTGACATCATTCCTTGCCTGTATATATATATTTTTTTACTGTGATTGGGTGTAAAAATCCCTCCTTCAATCGCAAAAAATAACCTTGCAGTTTCAAAGTTTATAATGCTGTAGCCACTCCCCTCACGTTCATGCACAAAGGAAGACAACACAGGTCAACAAGGTGGCTGGAGACAAACCACAAAGGGTTCTGGTCTTGGTCTTGGTCTCGCCCGCCCTCGGTCTTGGTCTTGTCTCGGTCTCGCTCTGCCTCGGTCTTGGTCTTGTCTCGGTCTCGGGTTAGGTGGTTAGGTGGTATTATAGAAAGATTCAGTTAGAGATTTGTGCCATGCTTGCTTGTGGCTGTTCTATGTAGTAGACATCAAGACACAATAGAGACATTTTACAGCACAAGACGACAGGGGGGGGGGACGATCAATTTGTTGGACTTCCATGGATGCAACTATGACAACACCATGATTAATTGTGAGATGGATGTTGTACAGTAAAGTTTCACTTTCACCATTTCTTTTTTTTGGGGTGGGGGTGGGGGGGTGGACTTTTGTCCCAACAGGCACACACAGCTCCCTGGGAGTCAACTGTAATCTGTATCAGCCTCTCCAGTCAGGGTGAGCAGACCCATTCAAAATGACTCTGAAGGCTCCCATGGCAATTTATTCTCACGACTACAAAAGCCTGCAGAGTGTCCTCAGAGACCTTGCCACATGGACTCTAACAACTAACAGCATCTTATAAACTAACAGTTTATACCACTTCCCTGCCTTACTAGTAGGCTCCAAGCACTCTACAGCAAGAGCTGCCTGGCTGTATCCATTTGAATACACACTGCACGACTTGATGTGATGAGTGGAGAAGGAAGAGAAATGAAGTATATCCATCCTTTGATTTTTATGAACTTTTCTGAACCGCCTCAGGGGCTTGGCAGCACCCTTGTCAGTTTATTTGAAGTATGTTTGCAATTATTGCATTCGTTAACTCATGCCACTATTTTTTACTTGACATGTTGCTTAAGGCCATTGACATTATTGATTCAAAAATACAACATGGGTTGCAGTCTGAGCACCATCATTTATGAACATACCCATAAAACATTTACATACAATAATACGTTTTGCCCTCATTTCCGCAAAATCCACTTCATTGGCAGACATTATTGATACCACTGACATTATTATCTTATTGAGCCATAAGTCGCAGCATGTCAACATCAATATTTTCTTAAATGGTGAGAAACATCACGAGTTAAGCTTCAAACCACATGACTTGATATTTTGCATGCTATCTCTTATACAGTGCTTTTACAGGTAACACTTTACAATAACGTACACAAATAATGCAGTAGTTACTAGTAAACTAATCATTAACTAATAATTAATGAGTAGTTAATGAATAATTTGTCATTAGTCAATCACTAGTTAATCATAGTTAATGAGTAGGTAGTCATTAGTTAATGATTAGTATCTAAGTTCCTGAGTAGAGTAGTTAATCATTACTTAATGATTACTAAATGTCAGCTCGTGAATATAGTAGTTAATCATTAGTTACTGATTAGTCGGTCAGTTCCATGAGTAGAGTAGTTAATCGTTCGTTAATGATGAATAAATGTCAGTTCGTGAATATATTAATTAATTAATCATTAGTTAATCATTAGTTAAGGTCACATTGTGAGTATAGTAGTTAATCATTAGTTAATCATTAGTTAAGGTCACATTGTGAGTATAGTAGTTAATCATTAGTTCATGAACTAAGGTTCTTTAGTAGAGTAATTACTCATTAGTTAATGGTTAGTCAATGGTCAGCGAATATAGTAGTTAATTGTTAGTTACTCATTACTTAATTATTACCTGTCCATTAGTTACTCTTTGTGTGTACCCTATTGTAAAGTGGTGCATCATACTCAGTAGTTTATGAGTACTGAATCATTCCTTAATTATTACCTGTACAAAGTTACTCGTTTGTGTACCCTATTGTAAAGTGGTGCATCATACTGAGTAGTTTATGAGTACTTAATCATTACCTGATCATTAGTTACTCCTTTTGTGTACCCTAATATAAAGTGAAACATGATATACATATACGCGAAACAAATTCAAGACTTGTTCCAGGTGAGATTTGAACCCTCAGTCCAGTTCTCTACCAACTGAGCTAACACAGCTTAGTCGGTAGAGCCATAGTATGGATCTGTAGAGCCGGAGACCAAGTATTATAGTTTTGAAGGTATATTCCACCCAAATACTACTTTCTGTCCAAGTACTAGTTTTGAAGGTATTGTAGCATTGTCAGGAAGCAGGCGAGAGTCAGGATCTAGTTACCGCACTTTATTCTTTGAACACAGGTCCGGGGCTACTGTCAGCCGTAGCCCACGCCAACACAAACCCCACAACACACACCGAAACCCCGCTATCTCTCCTAGCTTCTCCGCTCTCCCCAAACACAGCCGTCTCCCTCAGGCTCCACACACCAACTCCCCGAGCTGTCCCCCGCTCTCACAGCTCCCCTCCCCCCAGCCAATCACAGGTGAACCCCCCTCTCACCCCACCCACTGGCCACATGTCGCCTTCACAGACCCCCCGCAAATCCCCACAGACACGTCAAACCCACAGTTAACCCCCCATGCACAGAACAGTACAACACACCACAGTAGCACACAAACCCAACCCGTTACACTTCCCCCTCACATCAAAGCTTCTGGCCCACCAGAAGCACACAAGTCCCTCTCCCCCCCCCAGTGGGGTCACTCCTCCGCCGGGTGACTCTCCTCAGCCCCCCCCCTGTGTCCCACAGTCATCACACGCACTGCAGTAGTTCCGCACATCCCCCTCGTACTGGTTCCAATAGAACCGTGCTCGAACACCGCGGACCGCCTCCTCAGTCCCCTGATGACCGGGTCCCGGGCCCCTGTGTGCCCACCGTAATACCAACTCCTGCAGGTAGCTGGGTACCTCCGCCCGGAACCCTCTCTTCCCCTGTTCCCCCCTCCCCAACACTCCGTCTTCATCCAGATGCAGGTCGGTAAACATCTCCCACAGTTCCTTTGTGACACCGGAACACCTGTGAATCTCCTCCACAGGGGGCCGGCGTCCGGCCACCACCCACGTATACGCGGGACCGATATCCGCGTCCTCCGCCTGCCTGTATTGCCACTCATCCGCGTCGACATCCATGATGGTCATGTTGTCGTCCTCCAGGTCCACATCTGAACAGAACTCCTCTTCATCTGAACAGTACTCCTCTTCCTCCGCCTCTTGCACTCGCCCGTCCTCCCGTCCCCCTCCCCCAGGGGGCGGCGTGCCCAGGACAGCAGGGAGAACACAAACGGCCGCGACCACCACCTCGGCTTCCCGTACAGCAACCGTGGGGGGCGTAGCGCAGCTCGGCTGTGCCAGTCCCTCCGGCGTTAGTAGCGACACCTGCTCACCTGGAAATATGAGCGTCGCTCTCCCGATCCTAACGACATTCTCTTCCCCCCGGCTTTCCACACTCTCCCCAACCCGTGTCTCTTCCCTGACCTCCACTGTCTCAGTGCAGTCTCTGGCCAAATGTCCAGGCCTCTTACACGACCAGCAGAGTCTCACCTGCCAGCCGCCTGCACGTCTCTCCTCTCCCGCCGTCTTCTGCTCCCCGACAGCCTCCGGACACCCCCTGGCGAGATGCCCGGAGGCTCCGCACGACCAGCAGACACCTGGCCGTCCCCAGTATCGTTGCTCCGCGTACCCCGTCTGTCCCCCGGGACCGCTTCGGCACCACCTCGCCACGTGGCCCGGTTCTCCACAGGTCCAACACACTCTTTGCGGCTCCTCCGTCCGCTTCTCTCCGCGCCGCGCGACTTCCCGTAGCAGCTCCATAAGCCCCTCTGCCCAGGCAGGCGTCGCCTCCAACAGCCG
Organism: Poromitra crassiceps; assembly: GCF_964638095.1. Lineage (NCBI taxonomy): Eukaryota > Metazoa > Chordata > Actinopteri > Beryciformes > Melamphaidae > Poromitra > Poromitra crassiceps. The sequence continues at coordinate 28,872,986 of NC_139634.1, forward strand.
TCTGATCTCCTGCATCAAGCGGGCCTCCACGCCGGCAAGTACCGCGCTGAGCTCCTGCTTCAGGCGGCCCTCCATGCTAGCAAGCACCGAGCCAAACTCCGGGGTCGGCAGCTCCTTTTCCCCCCCGTCCACCGACAGGCGTTCCTCGCGCACCATTCCACGTGGTCCTTGTAGCAGCTAGCACACAAACAGCTAACAGCTAACGCCAGGTCGCGCTCGAGTCTTCCAGTCTTAGTTTTTCTTCTGACACCACTGTAGCATTGTCAGGAAGCAGGCGAGAGTCAGGATCTAGTTACCGCACTTTATTCTTTGAACACAGGTCCGGGGCTACTGTCAGCCGTAGCCCACGCCAACACAAACCCCACAACACACACCGAAACCCCGCTATCTCTCCTAGCTTCTCCGCTCTCCCCAAACACAGCCGTCTCCCTCAGGCTCCACACACCAACTCCCCGAGCTGTCCCCCGCTCTCACAGCTCCCCTCCCCCCAGCCAATCACAGGTGAACCCCCCTCTCACCCCACCCACTGGCCACATGTCGCCTTCACAGACCCCCCGCAAATCCCCACAGACACGTCAAACCCACAGTTAACCCCCATGCACAGAACAGTACAACACACCACAGTAGCACACAAACCCAACCCGTTACAGTATATTCTGTGCTTTAAAACACAAGTACTTAGACAGAAGTAGTATTTGACTGAAAAATACCTAAGTACTTGGACACGAGGTAGTATTTGGATGGAATATACCTTTAAAACTATAAAGTACTTGAACAGAAAATAGTATGTGGATAGAACATAATACTTCTCCAGCTTTACAGATGCATAGTATGGCTGTGCCAACTAACAGGCTGGTTAGCGCACATGGTAGAGAACCAGACTTACAATTTAACAGTCCTGGGGCTGAGGGTTCAAATCTCACCTGGTGTGAGTGTTTAATTAATTAATGATATGATCTTTCACTATCACTAACAAATGGACAGGTAATAATTAAGTAATGATTCAGTACTCATAAACTACTGAGTATGATGCACCACTTTACAATAGGGTACACAAAAAGACTAACTAATAGACAGGTAATAATTAAGTGATGAAGGGGTAAGAAACGTAGACATATTCGAAAAGGAGTGAGAACAAGTATAACTTATTAACTCCCACCCCTTTTCACTGGTTCACTGTGTATGTCAGCTGCCTTCAGAGAGGTTGTGACTTCAAACCTGTGCACAGATTGAACTTTCATCCGTCCTTTTTGAGGCAGCAAAGTTATTTGTATTTGAAGGAAAGTGGAAATAGGCATAATAGGCATACCTAATCATAGTTTTTTTTAAATAACACTAAATAATAAATTAAGTTAAATTATATTTACACTAAAGTCAGGTGCTTTCATCACATTCTTTATGTTATCTTGTGCTTTTTTTTTCTTCCATCCATAATTTATAAAAGATATTTTCAGCCATTGTATACTTTTTTGACAGATGTATGTTGCTTTACAGCTGAAATTGGGTAAGAGAGCTGAAATTGGGAGGTTTTGCTAAATAGCCCACTGTAAAAAGGGTAGAACTTTTCATAGTGCACTGTGAAAAGTTCCACCAGCCACACCTGAACAATCACACCCAGGTGGTGCTAATTAAGTCTTAAAGTGGTAATCCACAACAGCTGCGCTGGATTAGGTAATGGAATTGATGAGGGAAAGAAGTCTCCCCTCAGGAAACCTGGGTTACATCATAACCATCCGTTCATCTCTATGCAATCTAAATCCCATAGAGATAGGCACAGTGCTTATCTCTATACCGTCTATATCCCATAGAGATAAACAGTGTTATTCTATAAGGTGTGGCCCACTGACTTAAAGATGGATGCAGTCTGATTATTTAAACAACCTTTGAGCAACAGTTGTACCAAAACTTTGTGTTTGTGTATTGTTGTGGAGGAATCTTACACATTGGACCTTGATGGTATGCAAACACGTGGAAAAATGCCCATGGATTCTCTTACCATTCGCCTACATAAAACAATGTAAGATAAATCAAGGTCCAAATGATTGCAGTAGCTTTGAATTTAGAAACTGAGAATCATGCAGTCTTATTGAGATTGTTTTAGACTAGGGTTCCAGCCCCGAGCGCAGCCTCACCCGCAGCTCAGCTGCTGCGTGGCCTCGCCTGCTCTATTGGCATGTGCAGCACACAATTTGCCCAACTTCACAACACTGATGACATCACACAATGTGGGACCAAAAACGTGACCAGACAGACAGACAGACAGACAGACAGACAGACGCTACTTTGTCAATTTTATGTAAGATTACTTCATTCAACAGCCAATCAGAAACAATTCTCCAACAACAGACAGGTAGGTTTGTGGGTTTGTCTGTATGGTCAGTGCAGCGTCTGTGTTCTGGTAGACCAGGGGTCAAAACCTGCTGTGCATGGGAGCTCTACTTTGCAGTATAGTTTATTGAAGAACATTTATTTTAACATGTGACAAACAGCGGTGGAAAAAGCCCTGAGAAAACCTGTCTTAAGAAGTCTGGCCTGGTGGTACAGAGAGTTGGCTTGAGGTCTGGTAGTATTGAAGCCTCAGTCATGTTTGAGGTCGTGGGTTTGAGCCTAGCACGTCCTAATATCGCTGTGTTGTTATTGCTCCTGGACCACAATTTTTTCCTAATATGGGCCGAGATGACCACGCCCTGAACTCACTTGATTGGTCGCCGCAACTGCTTCTTCCTGAAAACGTGGCACATGGCACAAGTTAGTCCTGAAGCCTTTCTGTAAGAAAGCCACAGCCTGAACTCATTTGATTGGTCACTGCAACTACTTCTTCCTGAAAACGAGCAGCAAGTAAAAAGAAATTGGTTAAGATTAGTGTTAAGGTGTGAAAATAGTGCAGTTGAGGGTGTCAATGGTCTTGTGGCTTAATGGCAAAAGTGGTTGCCTTCCAATCTGTGGTCTGGGGTTTGATTCCCAGTCAAACCAAATACATTTTTATAAAACATTAGGGTTAGACATTAGGTTAAGGCAAGTACAACAACTTGGTTTGGGTTGTACTAGTAAAAAATGATGGTCCTGGAACTATACCATCACGGTGATATCAGGACGTCCTTCGAGCCTCAGTCAGTTTTGAATGGCGACAGCCAGAGGAAAGAGTGAAAAGCCCTGAGAAAGCTTCTTAAGAAGTCTGACCTGGTGGCGCAGACAGGTGGCATCCTGCCCTGCAGTATTGAGGCCTCGGTCACTTTTGAGGTTGCGGGTTCGGGCCTAGTAACTAACTGTACGTCTACTTAAAGGAGAATTTCGTTTTTTTTGAACCTGGAGCCATTTCCTGGCATTAATTAAGATTTGGCCACTCACCTAGCGATGTCTGCGGCGTTTCTGGGCGTCCTAGCGTTGTTTTGAGATCAATATCGTCCAAGTCGGTCGTAAAATGGAGTTGATTTGGGGCCAAGTGGAAGCCTGTATTTCCTGCATCTAAATAGCTATTTTTCTTCCCGTTTTCACCAAATATCGCCGTAATCTGATCAGTCTACATCCAGCAGAGTAATATTTCACCCCAGGCTGTTTCCTGGAGTGCACAGGGATCCACTACAGGGATCAAATTACCTCAAACGTGATCTAGGTCACCAAGTCTCGTGAAGTCCCGCGATACTTTCCTGTCGACTGGCCAAATACAGGCAGGACGCTTTGCGGTCGTGGTTTTAGCGTAACCTATGTGGGGTTTGGCATAACCTTCGTTCTTTCGAATCCCACATAGGTTACGCCAAACCCCACATAGGTTACGCTAAAACCACGACCGCAAAGCGTCCTGCCTGTATTTGGCCAGTCGACAGGAAAGTATCGCGGGACTTCACGAGACTTGGTGACCTAGATCACGTTTGAGGTAATTTGATCCCTGTAGTGGATCCCTGTGCACTCCAGGAAACAGCCTGGGGTGAAATATTACTCTGCTGGATGTAGACTGATCAGATTACGGCGATATTTGGTGAAAACGGGAAGAAAAATAGCTATTTAGATGCAGGAAATACAGGCTTCCACTTGGCCCCAAATCAACTCCATTTTACGACCGACTTGGACGATATTGATCTCAAAACAACGCTAGGACGCCCAGAAACGCCGCAGACATCGCTAGGTGAGTGGCCAAATCTTAATTAATGCCAGGAAATGGCTCCAGGTTCAAAAAAACCGAAATTCTCCTTTAAGTAAAAAGAATGTGTGTGCTTTTCCCATCTGTTTATCGATACCGTGTAAAATTTGTTCAAATGCATGTTGACAGATTACATGTGGTTAGAAACTTACAACCACTAGCAATCACAGTTATCATGCCTGCTGCTCTAAAAGAAACTTCTGGAATTGCTGAACTAGAACGTTTACCACAAAGGGACTCAAAGCCTCAGTCTTCTGATCCAAAATCAGACACCTTGTCCATTAGGCCAGGTGGTTTGACTACCGGAACAGGGTAACTTCTTATTTATTTGCCACTAGAAAAAGGTTTTTGTTAAGTGTCTAAGAGCCCTTAGCCTCAGTCAAACCAGCCACACCCGAACAATCACATCCAGGTGGTGCTAATTAAGTGTCTTAAAGTGGTAATCCACAACAGCTGCACTGGATTAGATAATGGAATTGATGAGGGAGAGAAGTCTTCCTCAGGAAACCTGGGTTACATCGTAACCATCCGTTCATCTCTATGCAATCTAAATCCCATAGAGATAGGTACAGTGCTTATCTCTATGCAATCTAAATCCCATAGAGATAAACACAATGTTATTCTATAAAGTCTGGCCCGCTGACTTAAAGATGGATGCAGTCAGATTATTCAAACAATCTTTGAGCAGCAGTTGTACCAAAGGTTTGTGGCTTTGTGTTGTTATTATTGTGGAATAATCTTACAAATTGGACCTTGATGGTATGCAAACACATGGAAAAATGCCCATGGATTCTGTTACCATTCGCCTACATGAAACAATGTAAGATAAATCAAGGTCCAAATGATTGCAGTAGCTTTGAATTTAGAAACTGAGAATCATGCAGTCTTATTGAAATTGTTTTCTCAGGGCTTTAAATGACTCTTTCCTCTGGCTGTTGACATTCAAAACTGACTGAGGATCGAACCCACGCCCTCAAACGTGACTGAGGCCTCAATAATACAAGGCAGCAAGCCAATTCTCTGTGCTACCAGGCCAGACTTCTTAAGGTAGGTTTTCTGTCGCCGTTCAAAACTGACAGAGGCTCGAACCCACAACTTCAAAATTGACTCAGCTTTCACGCATTATGTGCACCTGTGCACCCCCCAAAAAAATCATCATTCAGCAATGCTATCTGTTACCCGAAACAAACATGGCAGCTCCCAGTCCCAGCTTTCCGCCCCACCACAGCTGACCTCCGGCAAACAACGCAACTCTCTAAGACTTGAGCGAGACTTGGATCAAGCAGAATGTAAATTCTATCGCTATATAATAATGTCATTATGGAATAATCTGATCCAGTCAGTGGTAAAAACAAGCTTGTTTAGTGCAGTAGGGGTATGTGGGAAAAGCAGCTGCCAACTGAAGTGATCTTGGTGCATACTGCTGCACCAATCTCAAAGATTTCTGTTATACATAAACAGATGAAAATAGGGTCCAGGTTGAAAAATACATACGTACATTCTCCTTTAAGAAGAACTTCAGACCATTGTTTGTTTAATCATCTTTGATCATGGATAGGCTACAAATAGAGGAAATTTAGCCTTTCTATAATACAAAAAATAACAGGTTCAACACCGGCTGCATTACATATAAAGCAAATCTGTAAGCCTCCTTTTTAAACTGAATGAACGGATAAGCAAACAAGAAATTCTCCCTTCAAAGCGGTCCTCCCCAAGCTTCTAATGCATTTTATGCACCGTCTAGAAAAGCCCCCTAGTGCACTTGTTTATCATTGTTTTGATGAGGAGGGGAGCAGAGGAAAGATTGCTCTGCAGTATAAACAGATACTGTGCATCTTCCAGGTTGGCACAGTTCAAAGGATTCGCCTACACTGGCCTTAGGAATGGCCACTATCATTTAAGTTCACAAGTGAATTAAATCATTTTGTTACTTGTCAAAAATGCAGGGAAACTTAACTTCCAGCTGTTTTTATTCCCATTTCAAGTATTGCTCATCCATTTAGATCTATGGGTTGCTATTCTGGGGAGACGGAGAGAGAAAACCAATGTATGAGGAGTGTCTGTATTTAGATTAGTGACCTGAAGGAACAATTCTCTGCATGTCAGACTGAGGCGCAGGCGCCGCTTGGTAGACATGTATCACCAGTGCCATCTTGTGGAGTGAGAGGTGTATTGCTTCTGAAGACGCACTTCCCAACCAAGATGCCAATGTCTTGTTTTTCTTCTTGAAGCGTCCCAATTGAAACCATGCCACACCTACTGCCCTTAAATATATTTACTGTTGCTTCTTTGAGGAAACCTTTGCATTTTAAGAGTTGAGCGGTCTATTTTAAGCTAACCTTGGGTGCAGGTTGTCAAGTTAAACAGATGGCATGGCTGCAGTAGCCACGAGACCACAGGCGTCAACTCGTTTTCCCTGTAATGTTCCAGTCAGTCCGGTGACCTGATGGTTAAATAATCTCTCCCTGCACCGTTCCTGCAACGGGCTGCAGGCACAATAATGTCAGCCGTCATCCTTCAACTGCTCCCATTGTGAGAGGCAGCATGGCACAGCAGTAAACACTTGCGCTGTGTCAGTCAGTGGCTGCAGGCAACACAGAAATAGTCCTCCACACAGGGCCCAGCAGCCCTCGCTCTCTCTTCAGGGTCTCTGACTCACGAACCAAGGAATAGCACAGACTTTGCAACTCTGCGAGTAGCCTTTCATTAGGTCCGTAATCCGTTACAATCTCCCCTTCCCATATGGCCGATGAGCCGCTGAACAGTGAAGGCGGCCTTACAGCAAAGTGTCTGCTGAGATGCTCTCTGTGTATTATTTCCTACAGTACGCTGATATCATGTTGGCTCTGCTGCAAAGCTGAGGAGTCTGTGTGGAGAAGGTTGTAGTGGCTGTGGTTGTCACTGAACGTCTGGTCTTGTATTCTCTGTGCAGGTGTGTGTGTGTGGTGGAGAGAGAGAGGGAGAGAGAGAAAGTGTGTGTGTGTGTGTGTGTGTGTGTGTGTGTGTGTGTGTGTGTGTGTGTGTGTGTTAACCCTATGGCAAGGTTGGATTGTGTGGGACACAGCTGTGCATGTGGGTGTGGAGAGGGAAGGCTAGGCACAGTAGACAAGCCCAGCTGCCAGACAGCTCCCTCAGCAGACCGTATCCTCCCCTCCTCACTCATACACACACACGCGCGCGCACCCACGCACACGCACACACACATGCGCGCGCACACACACACACACACACACACACACACACAGGCTCAGTTCAAGCCAATCTAGCCCCTCCACCTCTCAAACACACACATGCACAGAACACACACACACACACACACACACACACACACACTCAGCAGGCCATGGCGACAGACTGGGCTGTCCTCAGCCCTGGGCATGTCAGATGCTAATGTATTCATCCATCCACAGCAACTGGAGTTAAGTACAGTCCAATCAGTCTCTGGCCTGCTAATGGCTCCATTCCAGTTTCCTACAGCGTTTCCCTTCTCTTTCAAATGGCAGGTTGTCAACTGTCCCCCAACACTGCACAGCCCAACAATATAGCTTTGAATTTGCAAAGCAAAAAGCACTTCAGTTCCATTATCTGAACAGTAAAGGCAAATTGAATCAGTACCCCCATAGAAGCCAGCTTTTTCCAGCATTTACTATAGCACCTGTAAACCAACCGGGTTGATTTGTATTTGTTAGAGTGGACGACAGTGTTATGTGGTTGAAACGATTTGCTTAGTCTTTAGTTCATGGTTGTTGGAATAGTGTTTTATGCAGGCTTCTTGTAGTTCATGTGTGAAATTCATTGTGAGGACTGAGGAGTATTCATTCTCTTACATCCAAAATGTCAATTTTTCATCCTTTGTTTATATAAAAGGGAGCAAGTGGGCAATATCTGTTTCGATTTTTGTCCCACTGATGATGTCACAATGTCTATGACATTATCAGTGATGTAATCTGTGACATCAATATTGACCAAAATCCTCTCATGACATCACTGATGATGTCACAATGCCTATGACATCAGTGATGTCATAGGCATTGTGACATGATCAGTGACAGTGATGTCATCAGTGATGTGAAGTTGAGCAATTGTGCGCTGTGCATGCCAATAGAGCAGGCGGGTAGACTAAAAACAGCCTTGTTTTTTTTAGCTTGACGGCATTTTGAGTGTATCTAATTGGTTTTAAAAGGGTTCCATAAACCCAAGGACTGTAAACAAATCTCAGTCCAAAAAGAAGTGGGCAGCATGATAGCCTTTCTGCTCAAGTTAAAACATGAAATTCACCAAAATTAGATTTACAAGGTTTTCACCCAACAGCAGCGATACGGTTAGGAACAGCCTGTTTCTCCTCTGGACTGCCAGCATTGTGAGATACTGGCTCTTATGTTTCCATTCATTGCTATCAAATTTTAAAGTGTCATGTGACATTCATCTGACAAGTAGGCCTAGCTCACCCTATCACACCACAGCAAAAACAAATAAAGAGGCGTCGCATTTCAGTGAAGATTTTGTTTTAATTATTATTACATTAACTTTGCATAAAAATCTATTCTATATTCAGCATAAGGGAGGCCATTGACATCCCAAGACAATAGAAACAACAAAACATATAAGGCAGAAATAAGCAGTGGACATACCTCAACATCTCACAAACAGTGCTTTAAGGAAAAGGCAGGGTAGACACACAAAATATATACAAAAGGAAGCCTCTGCAAAAAAAAGAAGAGAGAAGGGCAACTCAAATCCCTACCCAAAGACTACCATAGGATATCAATGCAATACAGCAATGCAACCAAGCGTAATTATTGATTGTCACAATTGTGCATAAGCGTGTACTTGTACAGTATGTATACATACATTCAGAGACACAGAACCCTTTGGCTGACACGGGCTTGTAAAGCAGCATTTAACTCCTGTCCTCAGGTTCTAGGGCAGGGGGAGGTCAGCATGTCGGTCTGTCCTCACTCCACAGCCCCGGTGAAAATACAACCAATTTAGCCATGATAGCACTCACGATCAATATGGCTTCAGCACTGGTAGGACTTCGGGGCCAATCAGACGGCTAGCCGGAGAGGCCCTTAACACACTGAGACAGAGAATAAAGAAAGGGCAGACCCAACTGGTCAGAGAGCAGGAGACGAGAGGAGAGCACCAGAATGGCAAGTGCACAATAGAAAAACAGCAGTGGTCAGACATGATACAAATTAAGTAAATAACCAGAGGCAGTTGAGATATGATTTCAAAGAGATGCTGATTGATACTGATTATTACAGTAGCCTACATACATTGTTTTTCACTGCATAGCCCCTACTGCCTGACTGTTGAAAAAGGCCAAGAGGTATGTCCACTGGAAAGGGAGAAAGCACATATAATGTTTGAATCAAACACAAAACAGAGGATATCGACAAAGATAACAATAGGATAATAATGATGCTGCACTGAGCACTTGAGTCCAAAACTGTGAAAACACCTAAGTTGATTATATGGAATGTTTTACAAAAAAAAAAAAAACGGTCTTAAAAAGAAAAAGAAAAAAAGAAAAGAAAGAAAATAAACTACCAAATAAGCTTCCTGGTATCACGTTCGTATTTTCTGTAATATTCCCTCGTGTTTACATTATGTAAATAGAAAAACAAATGTGCCTTTTTTTATACAGAATTTAGAAATTCACAAAATAAATAAATTCATTGCGGCCTTAAAATTGAATCTCAATTGTATATTATATGTATATATATATATTCATATATATATTCCATTTCATATAAACAGGATTTAAACCTTGGAGATAGAAGCCTCTGAAGCAGACATTGATTGAATCTGTTTTATCCTGTGTGTACTGTATTCTCTCGTTCTCTCTCCATTCTTCCTTCCCTATCTTGCTCTGCCTCAGGTCTGCAGCTATATACAAACAGGTCTGATATTGGACTGTCCTTGGTGGACAGAAAATGCCCATTTCCATCGTAACACAGTGTTTTAAGGCTAGGAGTAGTAGAGGTGGAATGCATACCTTCTGTCTAGTATATGAAAATAAAGGGGTAATAAGGTCTAAAAGTCTGAAAAAACCATCCAGTCCATTTTATGCTTTCCCAGACATTTCCAAGAGTCTTGAGCTGTTTGAACATCCTGTAAGGCACTCTTCAGTTACACTCTGTGGTGTGTTTTCATCTGATTGGACAACACGACATTGCATCCGTCCCTCATGCCTAGGAACGGGAACTAGTGTGTGGTTAAAAAAAGAAAAGAAAGAAAGAAAAAAACCACACATGCTTTCTCAAGTCTGATTTCATCGCACCTTTTGGCATTCTTCCATCTCCTGTTTTTGGTTTGTTGCATTGTCCTATTTGGAGCAAAATCCTTGTGAAGCATTGCTACAAGTCCAATGAGATGTACTGAGATGTACAGGTCAGGTACTGTAAAAAATTACTCATCTAACTGGCACATTTGGTATACAGGGATCCCTGGTTCATCCAATGGCTGTTCTCCTAGAGACGAAGGTTAGTCTGTGTGTGTGTGTGTGTGTGTGTGTGTGTGTGTGTGTGTGTGTGTGTGTGTGTGTGTGTGTGTGTGTGCGTGTGCGCACGCGCGCATGCATGCGTGTGTGTGTTGGGGGTCATGTCTACAGAAGATAATCCCAATTCTGATTGATGACATCTTTGAAAAACGAAACACTCCCTTGTGATGTTCAAAATTAGGCACATGGTCACAAAATATGTGAGTAAACAAAAAATCCTGAGGCTAAAATGTCCTCGCTCTGATCTTTGATCAGATCATTGTGGTAGGAAAAGAAAAAAGTCTAGCCTGCCATCAAAATGGATTGAGTTGTTGTTTTTTGTTTGACCGTCCGTGTGGGAGTCCTGCAGGCCTAGGCCTCTGTGGGCTCTGTCTTGATCTGGATAAAGTTTGCCGGGAGTTGCATGGAGAGAGGCAGCTCCTGGAGGCCTTTGAACCCCTGTTCACGCTGCAGCGACATCTCCCCGCGCACTTCCAGCTCCTCCACAGGGGTCAGGCCCTCACTGGGGCTGCTGCTCTGGGAAAAGTATCCATTAACTGCCGCGTCACTTCCAGGCCCGTCCAGCCCCCTTTGACCGGTGCCGATGATCACAGTTCTATAATTAAGCTCCGCTTCCCCAATCTCCATCTCTTCCCTCTCAAAAGTGTTTGCCAGTGAGGGATCACTGTTGACCAGCGACTGGAAGTAGTTGGGGGCGTCGTCCAGCATCTCCTCTTTAACATGCAGGCAGTGGAAGTCGCTGGACTTGAGCACGGTGGCGATGACGGTGCCCGGCTGCTGTGCCACCATGGTCTGCCCGCTGCTCGTGCTGAGGGTGACCAGGCGGGGCAGACCGTTGAGGCTGGAGCCGACGACCCCCGGTGGGGAAGTGCAGGAAGAGGTGGAGGTGGTGCACATGCTCGTGACCAGGAACTGCTGGCGAAGGCTGTCCTGGAGGCTGCTTGTCCCGGTGGCTAGAGATGCTGTCTGGATGGTCAGCACATCCTTACCGCCTGGTGTGGTGGAGGGCACAGTGTGGAGGATGACCCGAGGAGGGGAGGCGTGGCTGGAGTCCCCGTTGGCCAGGACAGTGGTGAGGGGCATGGACTGAAGGGAGCCGGGGGATAAGACCATGGATGCAGGGGTGATGGTCCTTAAAAGAGAAAATGAATTGCTTAGAGAACCACTCAGTTGAATATCTATTCATGGCAGCGGCCTCTTCATCTTCTTTTACAGTGTTGCTGTGCTTGAACTGAACACCAAAAGTATAGATAAAAATGAATCTTGAGTAGAGCTCAAGTGAACTCGACACAAAGTTTATCCAGGAAACAGCTATGATCCTAAACAGCAACACTATGTCCCCCCATTACAGTAATACAACAATCTAGATTGCCAGTTGTGGTCCCGCAGAAATCAGCATCTTTGTTTACTAAATGTAGACAATGTTTGATAGCCCTGACAAAAGCCAGACCATTACTAATGCATTATAACTACATGAAAAGAAACCAGTTTCTCTCCATTCCTGAAAAGCTGACTTTCTGTAGATACAAGGTTTCTATGGTGTGTTGCGTGTGTGCGCGCGTGTATGTTATGTGCTACATGTTTTGTATGTGTGTGAGCCTGCTATTCGACTCAGTTCACGGGTATCGTAAACATATACGTCAAATAGAAATAGTCATCACATACCCCATTAAATGAATAAAGGTGTTGTCCCTATCTGAGATAACAGTGGAGAATATTAAGCCTCTGACCAGAAGTTAAACTTCCACAGCACATTCTCCCACTGTGCTGAATTACATTGAACCAAGTAACAGTGAAATTAAACTATTCCTCTTCTTGCCCCTCTCCAAAGACCTTTGCAGTTCCTCTATGACTGTGTGTATTTATTACCCAACAATTTTGGCCCTGTTGCAAATCTCCTACCTGACAGCGTGTCCTGGCCCAGAAATGGCCACCCCCTGGTTGGGCTGCAACATATGGAGGAGCTCCGCCTGTCGAGCGCTGGCTTCCAGGTACAGGTCTTCATCGTTTGGCTCTTTCTTCATCTGCCTCACCGAGACATGGTGCTGACCATGGGCCCTCCCGTGCCCCCTGGACCCTCCGCGAACCATGGACCGCCCGTGGTTGGCAGATCTCTGGTTCCCGTAGCCAGCATTGGCATCAGAGCCTGCGTCTTCGTCCTCGATCACCACCAGATCATTCGGCATCTCCTTGAACTGGTAGACCAGCCGCTGCCCCTCCACCTTAGCCAGGATGCCTCTCTGGTAGTAATATCTAGACGAGAGAGTATACAGTGCTGTTTAACACATCATGGAAGATAGCATTGTGAAATTGTAACTGCCTACTCTAATGTTCAACAACGTGAATCCTGTTTGCAGGGTTAAGTGCTGAATGGGAACTACGGTGCATGAGAAATACTGTACTACAATGTCCTGGGAAGGGAGTTTTTCAGTTGTCCGCAGGTGAGAACCTCAAGACATTTGCTGGTTTGCAAATTAAAAAAAACAACGGGAGCTCTTTTGGTGTGCGGATCGTTCTTTTTCACTGTAAGAGAACCTCAAGACACACTGCTCCTCGGTAGGTTCCTCGTACCTGAGAGCTCGGCCCATGGTCTCGTAGTTCATGTCGGGCTTGTTCTTGTGTTTGCCCCACAGCTTGGACACCGCCTTGGAGTCCACCAGCTTAAAGATGCCCTTCTCCCGCTGTGTCCACTTAATGTATTTGGGACAGGTGTTTTTATCCTGCAGTAAAGCCAGGAGGAATTCCCATAGGTAGATGGTGGTGCCTGCAATTTGAAGGAGAATAAATTAACTCATGTTTTTAACATGCAAACGTATTAGACCAGGGGTGTCAAACTCAATTTCATCCCGGGCCACATCAGCATTATTGCCCTCAAAGGGCCAGTTGTAAATGTAACATAATATAAATGTATCTAGCGTGCGTGTTATAATATTTCATAATTGCCTCTGATTCGATTATTCTTGTTTTTTGTAATAACTTAACTAGCTCTGAAAGCAGAATTCTAGAGAAAACAATGGCAAACAGACAACTAGTAGCCTACAACTATTATTTAATTTAACAATAACTATTGTAAGCCACATTGTGAAGAATTGTTTTGCGCAAATTGTATTGTTTGCTAGCTCTCGCGGGCCACATAAAATGAGGTGCCGCGCCGGATTTGGCCCGCGGGCCATGAGTTTGACACATATGTATTAAACCTTCATGGTGGGGTTCTCGGAGCTGCGCTGTAGACATCGATAAATCATTTAGCATTTCAGAGGTTTACTTAACAAATGCAAAATGGCAGCGATGCAATTACAGCAGAAACGACTCTTACTCTTCTAAGCGATGGTGTGGCAGTTGTGTGCATGTGTGTAGGTGCGCCTCGGCAGGGAATTAATTATAGAGTAAGTAGATGCAGTAGATGACTCTAATATGCAAGTTGCTATGGCCAGAAGTGGTTAAAAACAGCACCTCTCCCAGCAGTCACTTGAAGCCCCAGACATCATGACAGGGTGATGTATATGTGTGCAGCTGAACCCGCCGTCCCCAGCCCCGCCTCCTCTTTCTGTGTCACACTCTGTATGCTGCAATGAGCCAACGCATCGAGCACAACTACTGTGCTGCTATTGGTCGTGCATCAACGTGCCCTCCAGCCCGCAATCACTTCTCTTTCCCTGTGAAACACAGCACTTTGAGACCACCTCATCAATTAGCTGGCCCCGTTGGTCTGCAGGGGTGGAGGACTGCTGTTTGCCCACTGCACAAGAGGAAACGCAGAGGATACACGAGAGGAGGAGAGACCTTGCTTTTGATTGGCTCATTAAAGAGAAGCATACTGGTTAGTGAGGCTCACCTTTGCCCTCTTTGCTCTTCTTCCTGAGTGGCAGGTTGGGAGTGGTGATAGGGGAGCAGGGACGTACCGCCCGCGGCTTGCGCACTGTGAGAAATCGAGGGATAGTATATTTTAAGGTGAAAGGTCACCGTCAAATCACCCAATTACCTACATCACTGTCAACTGCTGAACACAGATTTTCTTTGGGGGGGGGGGGGGCACAGCAGATGCATTTTTATGCTCTAACAATGTCCCCCCACAGGTGAGAAGGACAACTGCCTTACCTTTGGTTTTTTTCTGGGGTTTGCAGGGAGCCTTCTGGGGAATCTCGTCCATGGATGAGGTGTCCTCGTCCAGGGACATGTCAAGGCCGCTAGTGTCTATCTGGTCAGGCCGCAGCGGGATGTAAGTCAAGTCTGACTCCAGCAGAGCGCCATAGGTGTGAACTAAGTATAAACAAGAGATTTACAAATGAGCTAAACCTTTGAATAGAGCTTTTAAAAAAAGTCTCTCATTGCCCTGCAGTTCTAATGCCCTCTCCAATGTATGCAGAAAAACTGCACTGTTCCTCATTACACAAGAAATAGTGAAAGATTAGCAATGCAAAACAACTTACTCATGCGCTTCTCATCCAAAATGTTGTTTGGAGACTCCATGTTAAGAAGGGCTGCTGCAGCGTCGTTGGTCTCCATGGTGTCCTCTGGGCCTGAGACTGTCGTCTCTACTGACCACACAAAAACAAAGTCATTAACATGAAATCTAAATATGTTTGACCTTAATAAGAGAACATTCACTAAGTAGGCCTTTGAAACTCTCCAGGCTGTGGACATCAGAATGAGTTTTATTTGTCATGCACGTTTGCGCATGCAAGGAATTCAGCTTGGTGTGTTGCTCATGTAAGTCACATTAAACATACTTAGCGCGCTCAATTTCCCTATGGAGTTATGTATGGTTTGAGATTAGCATCTATTGCAGGAGTAAAACAAATTCTGCATGTTTTCAGCGGGGGGGTTCCTATCTGGAGGAGACCCCAGGGGAGCATTGGGAGAACATGCAAACTCCACACAGAAAGGCCCTTTTGACAAGCCCACCTGGGCAGTAGGCACTGTGGACACGGGGATGGGGACACACCCTCAGTGCCCACAGCGTCCCAGGTGGGAATCGAATCCAGGACCTTCTTGCTGTGAGGCCACAGAGCTACCACTGCGCCCGCCCCCGTGCAGGAGTACAATGTGTTTCTTACCTGTGAGGTCCACTCCACCCACGAGGATGGGTTCCTCCACCACATGGAGAGTGGTGTCCACCATGATGCCGTTGGTCACCTCGTCCGACTCCAGGCCTGAGTAGACCTGCATCAGGTCGGCTGCAGGCACCTGCTCCACTATCACTGCCGGGAACACCGACGGGTCGTCCAGCTGAACGCAGAGATGCACCAACAGAGCACACAGACACAGAGAAAAGTATAAGACACTGTGAGAGTGTATGAGCCTGTAAAAAATACTGTATGTAGGCTGCTACTCAATACGATGGATCAGCCGAGCAGCATTTTGGTAAACAAACCGCGTCACTGGGTGGCAACGGCAATGGAACCCTATGGAGCCCAAGTGGCGCGAGGCGTGAGTGTCTGCTCTAGCCGGCTTGACTCTGTTTACACAACGTTAACACGACATGCATATATTATACATTAAACTCTTGAGCTACTTCTGCTCTCACTCAGAATGTCAAAATATAAGCGATGTGATGTATAGTTTTTGAGATATTAACTTTTGTTTGGCACAACTCATACTATTAACTGCCGTGGGGTTCCGCATTTCTGGATGGCAAGTGACGTCACGCTGATTCGTCCTATAGAAAAACAATTAATTCCCACAATAAATGCCATAAATACAATATAGAATACCCCAACTGATTTGCAGCACTTTAATTGTGGCGTCTTTATTTTTATTCCCCTGTAAAATATTGTAGATTCATTTCCATCATATCCATCTAGAAAGAAGCACACAGCGTGGAGGAGAGCTTATTTCAGTAGTGTTGCAGTGGTCCTCAGGGACCCACGAGAGAAAACAGGGACCAGCTGTTTGATTTGGCCTGCTTTTCCCGAGAAGTTAATCTTACACTCAGAGATTATATAAACCCAGATGAATGTTAATGGCTCAATCATGAATTTCAGGCGAGCACTCCCCTCATCATGTCCCAACGTCTTGCTCTGGGAATTCCAGCCTTGCCTTCTCTTTTCCACCACGGCAAAACCTAATGCAGGAGCGAGCGGGAGAGCTGAGCAAATTACCGGAGTTGAGGCCAAACCATTTGGGAGCAACATGAGAGCTATTGAGAAACCCAGTGTACCTGAGATCTCCTCCAAACTGTGTCAAGTGTATCCACTGTGGCGCTTAGGGGAGGGATGTAGAGGCCAGGATATTTCTTTGAATATGCCAGGATTATGTCATAGGTTGCCTTCTAAAATAAGCAAACTATTTTTTACCATCATCATTATTATTATTATACGTTTGTGTGTTTCTGGTACCAGCCTTGTGGAACAGCTTTCCATTTGTTTATTTCCAAGTCTATGAAAAACATGCAAGCTCACTAAAAGATAAAAAAGCAGATTGATCTTAACACTCACAAGAAGCAAAAAGCCAGAGTATGGTTATGTCAAACCAGAAACCAATGTTCAGAATACCTGTGTTTTGATGCCATTTCTTCATAACAAATTAGTTTTAAATGAAATGCTCATACAAACAACAGTGTCACTTGACTACCAGGAGATGGCGGCAGACTACACTTAAAAAATGGATGAATAATATTACCATTGCAGGATCAGTATAAAGCAGCATGTAAGGAAGTTGTAGCTTACATTTATGATGTGATGGATTATTTGAATTGGAGATCGATCAGAATCACGGAGGTCTTCAAGCTTTTTTGGGGGCAATCTGATCTGGTTTATTGGGGCAGTCAATCTGGTACTAAACAACTGAAACATCGCTTATTTATATCTGGGCATGTATGACATCACTGATGACATCACAACTGCAGTTATGACATCACTTATGACAACATCGATGACCTCACAGTTGCAGTGACATCATCGATGACCTCACAGTTGAAGTGAAATCATCGTATGGTGTCATCATTTGGCTTTATATCTTGGCATGTATGACATCACTGATGACATCACAACTGCACTTATGACATCACTTATGACAACATCGATGACCTCATAGTTGCAGTGAAATCATCGATGACCTCACAGTTGAAGTGAAATCATCGTATGGTGTCATCATTTGGCATGAGAGGGCCTTTTCTACACAGCATATGTAACGGCTTTGACTAGCCTGAAAAGTGATTAATATATTTATTACACGACTAAGCTAAATCTGGAAGTATAAACACCAAGGCAAGTATCTGCCAAATGTCAAGCTGCAATCAGAATGTAACTTACTGCTGCCGAAATACTGTGCTGCAATAACAACATTGCACTGTTGACTGAATAAGGGGAAACTTTAAAATACTGTACTGAAAAGCAACAAATAAGAAAGAAAGCATCAAGTGTCCTATTACATAGTAGGCTATACTGTTTGTGTATTATCTATTAATTTATTCCACTTTAATTTTAAACAATGCAGGTCAAGTAAGAACAAATTCTTACTTGCACTGCTGGCCTGGCAAAAGGGAAGAGGATAGGGAGAAAATAGAGTAAGCAGTAGCAGGATCATGGATAAAGGCTTATCTGTGTCTCTGCACAAGTGTCCATTGTTGGTTTGAACCTCTGGGGCATACCAGGTGTCTGGGCATTAACCCGTGGGGGTGGGAAGAGCGGGCGATGGGAGTCCAAGGCTACGCTTTCTTTCTGCTACACTTTAACTAGGAAATGAACAGACTAACCCTAAATCATTATCAATCGTTAAGCCTCCCAGGCAAAAGCACGAGTAATTGCCAAATTACTATCATTCATTACACAATGCTTGTTTATGAGTATAAATAAAGTATGGTGTCTATGAGTCTAGAGCTAAGTAGCTCCACAAACATCTCTATCTTGGAAGATCAACGACAAACACTTTGTGCATGTCAGCAGCACCGCTGTGCAAAACCATGCAGCCTCTTGAGGCGAATAAAAACCCTCCATTTTGCTGTGACTACAGAAACCATCAACATCCCATTGACATATACAACATGTTTCTCATTAATCAGTGTCTTTAGCAGACATATTATCAGATAGCTAGACAGTGAGAGGAGCAAATCTCCCCGCCGTCTGGCATTTTGCTGTCCTTGAATAGGTAAGTGAGTGACTGTGTGAAGACATTGGATTTGCTTTGGTCTGATAAGTTCCCCAGTCTGTACATCAACAGCACTGCTGTCTCACCCCCGCCCCCTCTCTCTCCTCTCTCCCCTCCCCTCTCTAACAGACGCAGACAGACTGAATCCCACACAGTCTGCTGACAGGGCATAAGAAGTGTAAGTTGCTGTCTCTGCTGTTGTTTTGATGTAACAGGATTCTCTTTTTTGCTCGGAGCACCTGCAAAATGGTGCCGCATTGTGGTGTAAGCCAGGTGACATTTTGACACTTTAAGAATTTGCGAGGTAATAACTACAGCAGGCATCCTTAATGTAACATAATTACAAATTCTAATGTAGAAAATATCTAATATCAATTCATACAGAAGAAGAGCAGATTAGTTATTTGTGTTGTTAGCTTATGTACAGTCGGATGACTGTTCACCGAGTATAACTGCCTCTTCCTCTTTGTTGACTTGAATAGTGTTTCTAGCAGGGAAACAACACCGATAGAAATCAGGCCCTATTTGCATTTCTGAGTTCCCTATTCCGCAACAGCATCCGTCCAAGCGGTTCCCCCACACCCCACTCTCTTCTGCTTTACCGGTTCCCCCACACCCCACTCTCTTCTGCTTTACCGGTTCCCCCACACCCCACTCCACTCTTCTGCTTGACCTGTCCAGGCACAGTTGTAAGACCGAGTGTCCATACACATTCAATATATCCTAATCATGATGTTTGAGGAAGTGTTGTGAACCATAGCAGAGAGAACTATCAGTGGGACACTATGAAAGGGGTGGGTAATTCACATTATGCAAAACGCATCTTTTCTTACCTTACGTAATGCAGACAAAATAAATAAACAAATAGTAATACCAACAAATACCCGGTTGTTGGATCAGAACTAAACTGTAACTTTAATTGTGTCGAAAATCATAGTGGCATGGCTAATAATGTAATATTAGCCTACATGATATACCTCTGCCTATTGACTTGAAAACCGATATAGTGAGGGTAATCAATCATTACAGAAAGTTCTCTACGGTTTCACCTGGCTCCAACAGCTTTATTGTGGCCAAAATAAATCTTTACAACACCCGGGAGAAACAAGATGGCCTCTCGCAGTATGTTAGTATGTGGTTCCCATGCTACTCTGGGCTATTTCTAGGACTTGCTAAATAGGAGTTTAATGCTTGCATAAGAAACGGAGTGGGTGCGGGGAGGAACAAAACTGTAGCGCTGCCTGGAACAATGCGAGACCTTTTGGTGGAATTATCCCGTCACCTACAAACAGCTTTGTAACTGGTCGATCAGGTTAGGCCTGAACCAGCGCCATTCAGGGATCCAGTGACAACTTGTCACTCTAGATACAAACACACACTCACACACAAACGCACGTCCACACACACACACACACACACTCAGGCTAGCTCCTCAGCATTCAGACAAGGATGTGCGGATGAGAGAATTGCACATGTGACCGGGCAGGCAGTGAAACACACACAGACGCAGGTTCACCACACACACATACATGCAGTAACCTTTGTGCCCTATATTCACAGCCAAGCCCTGCCTTGCCCCTCCCACGCAGACACAGGACTGACTGACACCAGGTCTTGACTGTCACCATCTCTGCACTACCAGCAACTTGCTCACTCACTCACTCACTCACTCACTCACTGTCTTCTTCCCAATCATGTCATCAGACCTAAAGATCACAGGCTCCAGTACCCACTCTTGTTTACACAAGCTTGTTTTTCCTCCTATGAAAAGTCTTCATTAATCAAAGGAGCCATAGAGCGATGTCTGTTTGATGAATGGTGAAACACTGGTCCAAAGGTCTTTGCATCAAATGATTCCTCTGTTTATGGCACAATATAGCCTATGAGTGCAGCTATGTGTGACGCACGATGACATGAAAATGTTAAAAAAGCAAAAACTGTACAGTAAATGTTTCTCCACTGTGATAGGTACCTGATTGATTTCGTCCATCCCGTTGCTGGCGAATTCAAACACCAGCTCGCTGGGCTGCACTGCGGTCGTCATGGCGGCGGAGTTCAGAGGTCAGAGAGCAGACGAAAATACCCCCGGCTGCTTCTCTGCGCAGACGAAGCCACCGGCGTAGAGGTAGCCGCTCGCTTCAACCACACAAAATGGCTTCCCCTTCGCTGATGTCCGCTGACCTGACTCCTCCTGGTCCTCTGTTAGCAGAGAGAGACCACGAGCCGGGTTTCAGAGGAGTGCGCTGTGGCCCAGGTGGAGGCAGCCTCGTCGCTCTCTGACGCGGAGGCTGGGTCCCGCTGCGCCTGGAGCATCTATACCTGGCAGAGAGAGGAGGCAGAGATGGAGGTCAAGAGACATATTAGATCAGTTTAATTTCAGCCAGAGAGGAGAGGGAGGGAGGAGCACAGATAGTACAGAGATAGAACGCTTGTGTGTGCGGCTGGCAATGCTAGGTGTTTCTGAGGGTCACATAGCCCTAACTATTTACTATGTGTTGTTAGACCAGTGGTGCTCCAACTTTTTCATATGAAGGGACCTCATTTAGTCCACATTAGGCCTGTGGACCCCCATTTGATCAGCTTTTGTCTCTTGGACCCAAATCAGAATATATTAGTTGTCAGATTTGATTTAGTCCAGAACGCCATGACTATCTGTACTGTAGGGAGAGATAACAGAGAAACTATGATCCAAACACTCATTCTTCTACATTCTTTAACTGTGTTCACTCACTTCTTGTAGATGTACCTAGGAATCGAATGCTCTGGAGATGATGCGCCACTTGTACTCTTCTCCCTAGTTATACTCCCACCACTTATATAGCTTCAGCCAGGAACAATTGCTCGAGTGACATCACTGATGACATCACTGGTGACATCACAATTGCTCGAGTGACATCACTGATGACATCATCACTGATATCACAATCGTGACTGAACCACACTGCCGCCACAGACACACACAGTCTGTGCCCACTTGGCCAATTAACTAAGAGAAGAAGATAATGGCAAAGAACAATTCACCAGTTTGCTGGGGACCCCTTGGAAACCCCCTCAAGGAGCCCTGGTGGTCTCCGGACCCCACGTTAACCACTGTGTTAGACTCAGTATTCAAACTATCTGGCAGGACCTCTTTTACTGTCGATGGGCAG